>NW_026888644.1:0-600000 GCF_032173495.1 Musca vetustissima
CCTGTACACCTTTAAACGTTCACAATTTGTGTAAATCTGTTCATTAAAACAATAAACAAAACACGACAATGCCTGTTATAATTGATGAGGATATTTTTTTCATAGATTTAAAGCAGGTGGTTTGCATAAAGGGGAATTAATGGGAAATATTGTAAGGAACGAAATTCGAACTTTAACGAAAAATTGTTAAAAATAGAATTACAAAAGAAAACGAAATCCCATTATTCTCAGTGGTAGACCAAGAAAAAATGCTCAAGGGACCTCCCCATTTCACGATTTTAATTTTTCAAGATTTTCAATGGGCTGGTAAATCAATAACAATACTTGTTAAGGTTTGTAACTTGGCACATATATATTTGAAGATTTAAAAGAGAAGAAACATAATTTACAAAAAAAAATTTTTATTGTTTTATTGTTGTTTTTTTGTAATTAAAAAAGTCCTTATTTTTGATGGCGGGCATGATAACTCCTCACTAGATCATCGGAATCCGAAAACTCCAACGGTGTTAGAAAGAATACATGTCTGGGTCTCGTATGAACTAGGATTATTGACTTCGCTCTAAAATTAACAAAATGGTGGACCTTTATTTTTGGAAAATCGCCGATTTTTTACCAAAAACCAAGTTAAAAAATAAGGAAGATCTGCACCGATTGGCTTTATCCTAGTTCATACGATAGCTATACACTCACAGAGAAACGTGTAAAAATTTGGAATCGATTGGGTTATTAGTTTTTGAGTTATCGTGCCCGCCATTCGCAAAAGAGAAAAACGCGTTTAAAGTTTGAGAAGCCCTTTAGCCGTCACTTGATGCTGACACAATAAATCGGCTATATCTTCAAGAGTTCTTGAGATTTTCCCTGAAATTTTGTAGGGACATTCTGGAATTAGTGTAGATTCGAATTAAATCAAAAAAATTTTGACCCCGAGAATGGGGGGTTCCCTTAAAACCCCATTTTTCGCTTTGATATTTTTAAACTTTATTATTTAGAAATTCGCGTAACCCTTAGAGGAATGTTCTTTATCAATCCACGCTTACTGCTTTGATAGTCCCCGAATACTTAAAAATATTTTATTTAAAAAGCTCCTAAATCTAATTGTCTTTAAATCGTTATTTTTTAAACTGCAGGCTTCTGAAGTTGGTCGTTCTTCAAAAATATTTCTAAAAAAAAAAACAAAATATTTACTCTACAACCCAGATGGTCCTTGAAAAGGTAAATCTCATGTTCGGACGGCCATTGAAAAAGTATTTGTAAACTCTACTCAATTGTAGCTACTTGAGGTCCCAAGAGCTTGTAACCCACCAATTAACAGAAAAAATAGGATGAATCGAATTTTCATCTGCCAAACCTTGGCCACACGTAATAATATAGACTCATTTCTCAAACGGATGGTGACTGGAGAAGAGAAATGAATCACATACGATAACGATCGCGGTAAAAGAGCGGTGAAGCGCCTTAAACGGTGGCCAAACCAGGACTAACGGCCACGAAGGTTCTGCTATGTATTTGGTGGGACTGGTAGGGGATTATTTATTATGAGTTGCTTCTATATGGCCAAACGATAAATTATGATCTCTACTGTCAAGAACTGGATTGAATTGACTACTAGACTGGCTTTTTGCAAATATAGAGCAGAAAGCCAGTGAGAGAGGCGTTATGAAGCTACCTTTCAAATGACAATCGGACATTCCGAAGCATGATAAATAATTGTGGTACAAAATTTTCTGATCGCTCTAGAGCCCACAAATATGATCCGAACATTACGAAATATTACACAGTAAAAGGGCTCTTACCACGGTTGTGTTGATAAAGATCGCTGAATGTAAGTAAGACACAGATTTGTATGTGTACAACAAATTTGTATTTTTGAACCTAAGCATGTAATTGGGATAATTGATCATTAAAATGATAATTCTTCAGAAAATACAAGTTTGTTATTGGGACGGCGCTTGAAAAATTATTCCTGAAAAAATCCAAGTATTTTGTTCGGACATATTCTTGGGAAATCCAGAATTTTTGTTTGGATGTTATTCTAGATATAATCCTGAATTTATTGCTCCGATAGTCGTGGAAAAATATACTTTTATATATCGATGAATATATCCGCATTCTTGTTGCAGGAATATACCTTAAAAAATACTGTATTCCTGTTGGGATTATTCGAAAACAAAAAATGGAAACAATTTTTCTGATTGTCCATGAAAAATGCTGTTTTGAAAATCAAGCTAACTGCTGGTCCTTAAAAACCTAAAAAGTGCTGCCAAAGAGAATTCGGAATGCAAATTAACACCACTCGTTGGGAAAGTTCAGCTAAAAATTCTTAAATACCAAAAATAGGGAGGAGACTTTCTGTGGAACCATCTCAAAGCATGAACCCTATATTCGGCAAAGGCCATTCTCATAAACACGGGATGTCCAATAACAACCTCATCGTTAGATAAACCTTCAAAATATCGAAGGTTCCTCTACAATACATATGGAGGCTTTGTTAAAAACTGGAGATATTTGTAACCTCCACAAGCCTTAAGTATCAAATTACAACCAATTTAGTTGGAAAATACCTTCAAAATAATGAAAATGGTGCAGTACCGTTATATGGAAGCTACACCATAACGTGGAAGTATATTCATAATTTTTGATGGTGGGAAAACGTGCTCAAAATACCCTATCAAGTAATGGCCGATGGCGTTATATGGAGCCTTGGTTCAAGTTCTCAGTAGGGCGATTTTCTACACAATTAAAATCCCTCTCCGTTGTAGGCGTGCATAAACTCGTCTTAATACCTAAAAGTGGGTCAGCCTACCTAAATGGACCAGGTGATTATGTTGAAAAACGGGCCAAGAAAATTGTGAATTCAACTCGCCTAAATCTACGTAGATTTTTATTTTGATCAAAAATAGATTTATGCTGTATGGGGTCTCAGGTGCATATTTCGACGTGATGCAAAAGGAATGGCAAATGTGATATAAACTCGACCTAGTGGTAACCTATAACAGATCTTTTAACAGGATTTCCTCATGTGTACAAAACTACATGTGACCTGCAAGAAAATAATTCTTAACATTCCATATAAATTATTCTGTTAAACATTTTCGATAGAAACTATTTCCTTCTCATATATATTATAATCACCTTAAATTTCCCTACATTCACACATCGTATAAAATGTCTACATTCGCTAACACCAACACAACCCAAAAGCACCTTCAAATCTCTCCAACATCGTGGTATGCAATGTACCTCACATTCCTTGCCAAAAATAAAATCAATGTAAGTGACTAACAACAGCAACAACAACGAACATTTGCGCTGCTGTTGCACATTTATTTAAATTGCATTTTTGCTGCTAAATTAAATTTATGTTTCACGTTAGCGGTTGCCGTGGTTGTCGACTATAACATTTTGAGAAATTTCTAGCCATTTGTTACAAGATTATAATTTGTTATCCTGGCAGTGGCAATATAAACACATGCAGGCACACAGCCAGACACACACATATATATTTACACATACACACACAGCAAATTGTTAGCAAGACACAAAATACTTTTTTGGAAATTTTCAACGCCAAATATAGTTTTCTATTTTTTTGCAGGGCGAGTAATGCACAGGAGTTTTTGTTGGATTACTGTATAACCTAGATTTTAAATATTTTACAATTAATGAAAAAATCCCAAAAAAATATTTATTCCGATTTTTATAAAATTCTAGAAATTTAATAATGTTTAAATATTTTTGGAAGAATATTTAAATTTTTTATGAAATTTAATTTTTCCCCTTTAAGCCTCCCTCACTTATCCATTGATCGCTTAAAATTACACCAAATCATTAGCCGAGTAGTATTATGTCCTCATTATATGGCAAATCAATGATTGTTCAATGAACAGCCCAAGGACGTTGTTGTCTGGCCATATTCCTATACCAACAGTCTACTATGTGTTGGAATCATCTCTAATGGTTGTGTCGGAATTACTAACCACTCACTCGATTATTGGTAATGGTACGACCGACGATGACTCAATGCAAACAGATACTCAGATGGCTGTTGGTGGTATAGAAAGATTAGCAATTGGTAAAAATTGTGTTGTTCAAATTTTCCAAATAATCGCATTCTAATGCCAAAGTAATTATCCACAAATTTGAAGTGGGAGGGAAAATACTAAATCACATACTTGTGAAACATATGAATGTGTATGTGTGTGGGTTATATTACTATGTGTATGAATTTATAATGTAATGGTGGAAAATGTGGATTAGGAGAGATAAATAATGGATGTTTGGGTATATGTTTGGTACATTTAGGATAGATGCACCCTTAGAACCAATACAGAAGCTTTTTAAATTATGCACTTGTAGATCTCGTGGACCTTGAAAAATATTTGTTAAAAAATTAAAATGAAGTACATTTCTTTACTTAAAACCAGTGAGGAAGGTAGTAAAGAAGGAAGGGCCGACTATATGATACCATTGACCACTATGGGTATATTAAACAGATGCATCCTAACAGAAGGGCCATTAATATGACATTTATCTTAATGTGAACTGACTTAGGTCAATCCATAAGCATGCCATTCGTTTGTTACAATGGTACAAAAGAATGTAAATCGATTTCAAAGAGATATCAATCGGTCACCCGTTGAATATTTGGAGCCCAATTAAAACGAACACGGTCGGAAATTTATATGGACTATATTTGAACTTCTACAGAACGCAACTACTTCATTCTATGCTAAATTTTATACGTTGTTCAAAATTTCATATCAATATTACAAACATGAGGTGCAAAATTTACATAAAATCGGATGAAAATATATATGGGAGCCATATTTAAATCTGAAACGATTTTGAAGAAATTTTACACAAATCATTCTAGAATCAATCCAGTGCGCTATGCCAAATTTCGTGCAAATCGAAAGATATATAGGGACTCAGGTGAACCATTTACATAAAATCGGACGAAAATATTTTTGGGAGCTATATCTAAATTTAAACCGATTTTCACGAAACTTACCGCTCCTCATTCTAGCCTCAATTCAGTGCGCTACGTCAAATTTCGTGGAAATCGAAGAATATAAAGGGACTTTGGTGCAATATTTATATCAAATCGGACGAAGATATATATGGGAGCTATATCTAAATCTGAACCGATTTTCAAGAAATTTAACACACATCGTTCTATACTTAATTCAGTATATTAAGTATAGAAATATCGAAGGATATTTAGGGACTCTGGTGCACTATTTACCTAAAATCGGACGAAAATATATTTGAGTGCTAAGTCTAAATCTGAACCCATTTTTACGAAATTTAACACACATCCTTCTAGTTTTAATTCAATACGCTATGCCAAATTTCGTGCCAATCGAAGGATATATAGGGACTTTGGTGCACTATTTACCTAAAATCGGACGAATATATATATGGGAGATATATCTAAATCTGATCCAATTTTCACGAAATTTAACACACATAGTCCTAGACTTAATTCAGTACACTGTGCTAAATTTCGTGCAAATTGAAAGATATTTAGGGACTTTAGTGCCCCATTTACCTTAAATCGGGCGAAAATATATATGCGAGCTATTTCTAAATCTGAACCATGTTTCACGAAATTTAACACACATCGTCCTAGACTTAATTCAGTTCGCTGTTCCAAATTTCGTGCAAATCGAAGGGAGTTTGGTTGGCTTCAAAACATCCCAAATAACTTTAGAATAATAAAAAGGAGGTTTTGCAAAATATATCGCGAGGACAGGACCCTAAAAACTATTAAAACCAAAATCGGACACACAAATTATTAAAAAAAAATATCGCGAAACCCCATTTTTCAGACTTTGAAAACTTTATGGTCCATTAATATTGATCTGGGAACCAATATATGCGATGAAAATAGCAATAAGAAGGTCAGATTCTAAGATATGAACGGTTTTGTGGCAATAGAAATACATCAAATTTCGAAAATAAATACATGGACAAGTTTATTCACTGATGCATTTTATTCGCAACTGATGGTGTTAAACGGATGTAAAATATTGACTGCGTATTCGTCACCATCTACCACAGTTTTTTAAAACGCAATAGTATTTGACGAAAAATGATGTTTTCTCCCAACTTCATGTACTGTTTGTAGTTTCTGTTGTTTTAGAACTGTTCATTTCTTTGAATCTGACCACCTTATTGCTATTTTCATCGCATATATTGGTTCCTAGATCAATATTAATGAACCATAAAGTTTTCAAAGTCAGAAAAATGGGGTTTCGCGATATTTTTTTAAATAATTTGTTTGTCGGATTTTGGTTTTAATAGTTTTTAAGGTCCTATCCTCGCGATTTATTTTGCAAAACCTCCTTTTTGTTATTCTAAACTTATTTGGGATGTTTTGAAGCCGCGACGACTATATCCAATACTCCCATTTTGAGATTAGGACGAGAAACTACCATATATTAAATGAAAAATTGCTGGAGAATGTATTGAACGTAAATTTGAGAAAATATTCGCGAAAAATATTCGCGAAAAAATCGTCGCCAAATCGCTTTTAGTATGTGTTTGCCCGCAATGGTAACTATAAAAAGACAAAGCGTGTTCTTATATAATGATTTTTTCAAAAATGTTAATAAAAAGCAAAATACTTTTTTGTGATAATCATTTTTTGGTTGGTATAGATTTTGGCCGATATCTTCGAGACCAATAGGTCTTTCGCAGAGATTCTTGCAGAAATAAGATCTAAATATGTCCACAAACATATCCCCTCATACATAATTCATTTTACATCTTTAGTATGCTGGCTTTAGGCGTATATATTAAAATTTTGTCAAATTTGTATAGAGGAAAAATACTTATTACACTCACTGTATATGAGAGCTATGTCTAAATCTGAACCGATTTTTTCAAATTTCAATAGGGTTCGTCCTTGGGTTAAATAAGTGAGCTGTGTCAAATTACGTCCAGTTCGAATCAAAAATAAAATCTGTATTTTGTTTACAATTCTATCTTTTATTCGGATATGATTTTAATTCTGAAAATTTTATTGAAAATTTATGTTCCAAATCTAGTCCAATAGAAAAAAAATATGAGGCAACATCAACAAAATATTTCCTTCTTTGCAATAAAATTAAAGACATTTCTAATGAAATCCTTGAAGACAAACTCAAATAATGACCTCGACTGTCTGTCATCTAGTCAATATTTGTCATATTGTCAGACATTTTTGTTTGTTGTCATGTTCGCCAATGAAATTAACAATTTTTATATTTAACTTTTTTTGTTTTTCTTCTTGAGACTTTTACAAATCATAAAAACGGCCACTGACCAAACGCCGAAAACTTCCGCTGCACACAAGAGACTCAAAACGCGGCCGGACTATCTTCCCCGAAAGATGAGAGATCAAAGTTAGCAATGGCAGTGGAGGGAAAAAAGAACATCCGCATTGCGACAAATTATTGCATAGAACTTTTTTTTTTGCTTTGTTTTCATGCCTCTAAACTTTTGTCCGTTACGTCTTGCTTCTTTGAAAAGTTTTAGCTTAAGAACGAAAAAAAAGAAACCAGCAAAAACTTTTTTCTTGCTCAATGCTTTTTCCGCATCGAAAAACATTCGAAATATTACGAAACTGTTGCTGAATGCGATTGTGGATTATCGTTTTCGTTTTCTTTTTTTTCTTGTGGATTTTGTTTCTTGTCATATTTTTTCGGCAAGTATTAATACTAAGTGTAGATGGCACAAAAAAACACACATTTTAGACAACAAAGTTTCCACAAAAATGCTAAAGTTAAAAATCATTGGACATTGAGTTTCATCCTTTTTCTTCTTCTTGGTAATGGTTAGTGCAAATAAATCATAAAAAGGGAGAAAAATCATTTGGTAATGGCTTCATGCAATATTCAAATATGATATCAAAAAGTCGTAAGCTCTTATAGATCTAAGAGATTTGATGTTCGATTTGAAAAGGATGGAAGATAAAATCAAATAATTTATTATGCTAACAGTAGAGTGGAGCGTATACATGATGTCGTTAGTTATACGCTCTGTTGTACAAAGTAAATCAATGAGAGTAGATTTTTGTATAAAATATTTGGATTTTTTAAAAATATTTTTCCAAGACTCCATAAGAGGCGTGGATCTTTTAAAAATATTTGTTAATACTCTACAAGAGGCGTTGGATTTTAAATTTGTTTTACGATATTCAAGCTTTAAATAGAGTCTTTTCTCAGGTCTATAAAAGCTTAGGTAAAGATTAATTTTTTATCCTTACCTAAAAAATCATTACTTAATTATGGCACAGTTGGTCAACATCGTCCTGCTGTTTCTTTCTTAAACTAAATCCTCGACAATATTTTCCTTTACATTCCAAATTCCCCCTTAAGGCATTTTTGTGGATATTTTATTTCGGATTTTACTTACATTGTACATTGCAAATTTTAATTAATATTATGTTTTCAATACAATACGACATAATACCACACAATGTTCTTACCTCAAAACCTAAGAATATTGTTAGATGCTCTTTTCTATTCGAAAGATTTCTATAGTTCATTTAATTATTATTTTTGGAGAACAAAAGATGTTTACCAAACTTTATATAAATACACTATGAATGATCATGAATGGTTTCTCATTTATAATATAATCACATACAATGTGACCAAAAATAGATATGCACACAAATACACACACACACGCACAGCTCCACTTTCATTCGCATACATACATACACATTCCTACTGTGGTTATGGAATGAATTTGAAATTTTCAATGAATTTTACAAGCTAACAGCTGGAGTTTTCAAAAGAAAATCCAAAATCTTTGTGTCTGATTTGCTGGAAGACGTAGAAAATTATTTCATAAATTCTATACTAACTTTATTGTGTGTGTGTGTCTGTGTGACTTGTTACAATTGTGCCCAAAAGATTTGCACTTATATAATATGTATTGATTTCTTTCGGTTAAAATGTCTATGTGTGTATGTGTCTGTGTTTTTCTTCAAAAATTTATGTATGTATGTGTGTCATTCAAGGGTTATGTTTGGAATGTATGTGAGAGCTTTGTTTGTCTTTGATGCACTCAAAGGACTCTATGGAAGCTTCTGATTTTCCAATATGATTTCACTTTTGTATAGATTGTTTTTATTCTTTATTCGTTGTTTCTTTTAGCTTGCAGTTATACATGTTATGAATGAAGGATTTTATTTATAAGTTGATTTAAATTTACATTCAGTTTCATAGATTTCTAAATAACAATCCTGCTTGTCGTTGTAATCGTAATTCCACGATAAATACATTTTAAAAATAATAGTGATCATAAAGCATTGTGTATCTGAACTAAAACATACTAGTTGTGAAAAACTGTGAGGACCCAAAAAAAAACCTCGATGACCACTGGACATACTTTTCAATAGAGAAACGTCCCAAGCGCCAGTGAAATCCTTCTTTCATATAGGCCCAGAGAACACCTTTTTCCAATTAAAAATTTCGGGGGCCTATTTCTTCCTATTGTAAATAATCTGTGGTCTAGACGGCAAAATTTCTACAGAAAACCAGTAAGGAAAGTAGTAAAGTCGGACGGGGCCGACTATATGATACCCTTTACCAATTTGAATATATTCAACAGATAATTATGAACCGATTTCAACGATTTCAGGAAACTTAAAACACATCATTCTGGACTTAATCCATTATGCTGTGCCTAATTTCGTGGATATATATAGGGACTTTGGTGCACCATTTACATTAAAGCGGACTGAAAAATTTTCCGATTTTCAGGAAACTTAACACACATCATTCTAGACTTAATTCATTATGCTGTGCCAAATTTCGTGTAAATCGAAAAATATATAGGGACTTTGGTGCACCATTTACATTAAATCGGAATAAAATATATATGGGAGCTATATCTAAATCTGAACCGACTTTCAGGAAACTTAACACACAACATTCTATACTTAATTCATTACACTGTGCCAAACTTCGTGCAAATCGAGAGATATATAGGGACTTTGGTGTACCATTTACATCAAATCGGACGAAAATATATATGGGAGCTATATTTAAATCTTAACCGATTTTTCCCAATTTCAATTGGGTTCGTCATTGGGCCAAATAAGTGACCTGTGCCAAATTTCATACAAATCGGATCATAAATGCGACTTGTATTTTGTTCACAAAAATACATGGTCGGGCAGACGGACGGACATGCATACATCGACTCAGAAAGTGATTCTATGTATGTTCTCAAAAGGACCCATGTGTCTATCTCGTTTCCCTTTGCCTGTTACAAACCTATGCACAAAGACATATTACCCTGTACCACAGTATGGTGAAGGGTATAAAAATTTGAAGGATTACAGGTCCTTTTTATAGAAAACATCTCAAGGATCACAGGTCCCATTTTTTCTGTAGAAAAAATCTCAAGGACCACAGGTCCCATTTTTATACCCTTCACCACACTGTGGTACAGGGTATTATATTTTTGTGCATATGTTTGTAACAGGCAAAAGGAATCGAGATAGACTCATGGTCCTTTTTGAGAATATGCATAGAATCACTTTCTGAGTCGATTTACGCATGCCCATCCGTCCGTCCGACCATCTGTCCAAAGTACTGGCCGCATTTATGATCCGATTTGGATGAAATTTGTTACAGTTCACTTATTTGGCTCACGGACGAACCCTATTAAATCAGAGAAAATCGGTTCAGATTTAGATATAGATCCCATATATGGTTTCGCCCGATTTAATGTAAATGGTGTACCAAAGTCCCTATGTGTCCTTCGATTTGCACGAAATTTGGCATTGCGTACTGGATTGAGTCTAGAATGATGTGTATAAAATTTTTTGAAAATCGGTTCAGATTTAGACATATCTCCCATTTATAGTTTCGCCCCATTTTAGGTAAATAGTGCACCAAAGTCCCTGAGAATCATTCGATTTGTATGAAATTTGGTATAGCGTAATGAATTAAGTCTAGAATGACGTGTGCAAAGTTTCGTGAAAATCGGTTCAGATTTAGTTATAGCTCCCATATATAGTTTCGTCCGATTAAAGGTAAATGGTGCACCAAAGTCCCTGAAAATCATTCGATTTGCACGAATTATTTGGTCGGCCCCGTACGACTTTACTACTTGCCTTACTGGTTTTCTATAGAAAAACATCTCGAGAACCACAAGTCCCATTTTTTCTATAAAAAATCTGCAGAACCCATTCTGGAGGACCGCATGTCCCATTTTTTTTTTTTTATAAAAATCACTTTTTTTAGGTAGAAATTCTTTGTGACCTCTATACCCATTGGGCTGATTCTCATTTTCTACATTGTAATATACATTACCAAAATTAGAAACCCTCCATTTTTCTCCAGTCATCTTCCATTCTTGTCATATTCATTACAATTTCGTGGCCTGTTTTTAAAATTAATTTACAACACTCCCAAACCAAAAAAAAAACCTGACACAATAATTATTCAAAAGATTAAATCAGACTTTAGTAAATTAATAATTTGGAAATCGTGCTTGAAATCATAAAAAAGCGAATAATTGTTGTTCTTTTAGAAAATTATCAAATGTTTACTTTAAATTTCCACTCATGACAAACAAGGCACAAGGGCAATTTGCTATGTAATCATGTCATATATAGTTGTTGCTACTGTTACATATAATTTGCCATAATCATACAGCGAGTGGGAGAGAGGGAGCGGATGTATCTGTAATAATGTACGAAAACAATAGACAACAAGCATTCTGCAAATATCCGCGCGCACACACACACTAATATATTTACCCAACAATGTCACATTATCCTGTAAGGAGTAAGTAAATACTCGAAAATTGAGTAGGACATACACAGGCATGTATGCATCCGGGTAAAATAATACATACAACATTGAAATCAGCAACATCATTATCAACGTTACTAATTCTAAAGGAATGTACACACCGCACTCTCACACTCCCATATGTATCTCTTATGAGCACATTAGTATATGTGTGTGAGTGTATTTGTCTCAGTCTCTCTGAAGTATATATAAATATGAATTTGTTATAACAGCATGTTGGCCTAGCAAATTTGTTTTTGTTATATTTTTTCATATCTATGTATTTAGCGTGTAACTAACTGGCTGACTGACTGCTTCATTGGCGACATGTAGACAACAACAACAACGCCAACAATAACAAGAAGAGCAACTACGACTACCGGGTGTTACAAGATAAACAACAAGTCACGTTCTTTTTGGCTAATGAGGTCATGTCAAGCCTAACGATGATGACGACGTCGACAACGACGACGACGACAATGATTATGTTGGCTGGCGAGGTCACATACTCTTTTTTTGTCTTCCTCTCTCTTTCTCCCATTTCCCGTCATAGTTACATACTTGAAATTATTGTAGTTTCACATACATACCTAAAAATAAAGCAAACTGTCTACAGTAAATGATGTTCATATATTATAAAAAAATATCGTGCACACACACAAAGTTACTGAAATACTTACATACATATTATGTTGAACTACAATTATTTAGAGATACTAACATTGCCCTGACATAGAGATAAGAAAAAAATTCCCCGAGAAACAAAAATAATGGAATACCTTTGCAATGTAAGAGGAAATTATGTATAACCGTCGTATGTGCGGTGTGTGTGTATGTATTTGTGTGTCTAAGAGGTCATGTGTGTAATATTTGATATGAGGGCAAGGCTTTTCGGAAAATGATATGAACAATAATAAGTCTTTTATTTGTTTTATATATTGTCATTTATAATTGAGTTTTCAAGTGACACCATAGGCTGGAGATTTTCAATAGACAAAACTTCGAGGAGTAGGAGCACAGGTCGCATTTTTTCTATAGAAAAAATTCAAAGACCAAATGTCGTATTTTTTTTATAAAAAAATCTCAAAGACCACAGGTCGCATTTTTGGTATTTTTCGAATTTTTTCTATAGAAAAAAATTCAAAGACCACAATTCGCATTTCTTTCTATAGAAAAAGATCTCAAAGACCATGATCGCATTTTTTTCTATAGAGAAAAAAATCCCAAAGACCACAGGTCGCATTTTTTATAGAAACAAATCTCAACGAACACAGGTCCAATTTTTTCTATAGGAAAAATCTCAAGGACCACAGCTCCAATTTTTTTCTATAGAAAAGGATCTCAAAGACTACAGGTCACATTTTTCTCTATAGGAAAAAATCTCAAAGACCACAGGTCGCATTTTTTTCTATAGAAAAAATTCTCAAAGAACACAGGTCGCATTTTTTTCTATAGAAAAAATTCTCAAAGACCACAGGTCGCATTTTTTTCTATAGAAAAAATCTCAAAGACCAAAGGTCGCATTTTTCCACAAAAACAAATTACGAAAATCGCAGGTCTGTATAGAAAAATTTCGGCGACCATATGTTGTCCTTTTTCTATAACAATAATCTCAGGACCATTTTTTCTATCAAAAATTCTCAATGACAGGAAACATCTCTTTGTTTGTCTATGGTCTTAACTTTTCTCTGGAAAGGACTAATTTTTCGTCTAAAAAAACGAGGCCCACACAATGATTTTTTTATAGAAAAAATCTCAAATACCATAGGTCGCATTTTTCTTTAATAGATACCCTTTACCACTTTGGCTATATTCAAGAAATACATCCTTACAGACCTTGAATTTTTGAAGGACCATTGGCATGAAATTCGACTAAGTTAAATATGTGATCTATGTCTATATGTGAATCGACTTAACCCAACGATCAATAACCCGGTATATTTGTATAAAGTATATATATTCTTGATCAGAGTAAAATTCTGTGACGATTATTGTACCGATTGTTGTAATCACTCTAGCGTATAAACGAATTGAGATAGATCGCCAAAATTTTGCATAAAGTTGTCTCTTGTCTGCTGGTCCGAAGATGAGCTTTATCGGTCTCCACTAAAAATTATTAATATCTGTCCACTTTTTCGGGTAGCCCCCATACAACGGTTAACGCAGACCCATTTCGATACGTTGCGCGTAATGTTGTGCCAATCGAACACACTTAACATCTTTGGTGCACCATTTTCGAAAATGTGACCGATTTCGATAAAACTTGGCATACGTTAGTCTATCCTAACTTCAGTACGATGTGCAAAATTTCATGTCAATCCGATTAAATTTGACTCTTTGGTGCACCATTTGCTTAAAATCGGCACACTTTAGTCTATCCTAAATTCAGTGCGTTGTGCAAAATTTCGTGCCAATACGCTTAAATTTGACTCTTTGGTGCACCATTTGCTAAATATCGGATGAAAATGTATATGGGAGCTATATCTAAATTTGAACCGATTTTTCCCAATTTCAATAAGGTTCGTCCTGGGCCAAATAAATTATCTGTGCCAAATTTCATCTTATTCGGATAATAAATGCGACCTGCACTTTGTTTACAATTTAACATCGACAGACGGACGGACGGAAGGACATGCATAAATCGACTCAGAAAGTGTTTTTATGCACATTCTCAAAAGGAACCATGGGTCTATCTCGTTTCCTTTTGCCTGTTACAAACATATGCACAAAGACATAATACCCTGTACCACATTGTGGTAAAGGGTAAAATAATAGAGGACTACAGAATCAGTTTTTGGCTCGGAAAAAAAACTAAATGCCAAACTGTAAGTAATAGTGTCTATTTTTTTACTATCGAATTTTTTTCTGTAAAAAATACAAAATTTGCCATTTCTTATAGAGCACAACTACCACGGAACTCTACTGCTGCGGATGTTTATTCCTAGCCTGGCAATAATTCGTGATATTTACACCCTATTGCTCGATTAGAGGCCAAAAGCATCTCTTCATTACACTGGCATATTTTCCGAATATTACAAATATTCTGTAAAGCTCTTCTAATTACTTGTTTGTTGTGATGTTCGACTTATAATTGTGGCCTAGACTCGAAAAAAACACAAAACATTAAGTTTTCGGTCCACTTCATCCCAAAATTATTATCTGATCATCACCGACAATTATAGGTGTTATCCTTGACCATAACCAGAACCTCATGGAAAATTTCAAAGCGATCAGCGCTATATTATGTGTTACTAAATAATATCGGAATACGTAAGCACCTGTAAATATTTAAGTGTAACTCCCACATCCGACCACATACGACAATATAATTGGTGTCAGTTTAAAGGCCAAACTCTCCTCTTGGATATACTATCAACTTCTCGGGTCTATGTCTTTCGGGAGTCAGTCTATATGCTATGGAATACAAATTTTGTAATTTTTCACACAAAAGTATGGGTCAATGTGACCAGATAAATATTGACCGATCTTTATCAAAACAGGAATGCTTATTCTTTGGCCCGATCCCCTTCTCCATGCAAAAAATCGCGATATTTGGGCCATAATTGCTGCCTCTGGAGCGACCAGAAAACCCGACTAAAATAAAGTTGTTGTTCCATTTTATCCCCTAAATATTAACCGATCTTCTTCATTGGCCAGAACCCATCCTACATGCAAAATTTCGTGAAGATTGGTCCATAACTGTGGCCTGTATCGTGTTTACAAATTATAATGGACAGACGAACGGACGGACACACATGTCTAGATCGACTCAGCTAGTCGAGATATGACGATCGGTATACTTAGAGGTGGGTCTAGGACTAATATAGAAAATAATATCGAAACAAAGGACTTATTATTAGCCTTTAAAAAAGAATATAGAGAATGAAGCCCAAAGGATTCCTCCATCCATAGTCAATATTTGGTTTTGTTTTCATAACAAAATATATTTAATTTTTTCATAATTTATATTTTTGCTACTTACTTAATTAAATCTGAAATTGTATTCTTACCTGGAAATAGAATAAACAGAATATACAATAATTAATATTTATTAGATAAATTCTTATAAAATAATATTCTTAAATATTATTCATATTTTCTTCAATCTCCTATATACATATTGAAATAATTTTTAGTCAGGAAAAAATGATTTCATGTAGTCAAGTATATTCAGTATGTGTTTATCATTATCAGACACGAATTGTATAATTTTTTCCCCATTTTTATTTGGCATTTCTATGAAATACTCAAATAAAATACACACCTTATAACACGCATCATTTCGTGAATAACGTGATGTAAAGTTAATGAAATTAATATTAATTATTTATCTACATACATATGCATGAAAGTATGTGCACGTACGTTACATGAATAAATTTATTTTCTTATTTTTGATTAAGAAAAATTATGGCAAATTTTTTGTACGTATATGTAATAGGTTGCCTTAAATGGCATAGAGTTTTGAGTGCGGGAAAAAAGAAAATATTTAATAGATTAAAAATATAATTTATCTGAAAAAATTATATTTGAAAAGAGATTATTTTTTGATAATTTATATCATACCCTATTGATCATATTCTATTGAGTGAGTATATAATACACTATTAAGTGTTGATATGTATTACAAAAATAAAGTGCCTCGAATCATTTGACTACAAAAAAATCACAATTTTCAGGAAAGTGGGAGGCTATTTGAGGGAATTAATTTTTTTTCTAACAACGAATCATAGTTATAGGAGGTTGGTTTCTGTTTTTCCTCAACATTTTATGTGATAGCTCACCACAGCAAGCCCTAAAAATTTGTCTCATTCATCATCTCCGAATAAATTTCTTGAATGTTTGATCTTTTTCATTTTTCCAAAAAAAAAAAAAAAAAAAAAAAATTCTATTGTAAATTCGAAAACCTCTTACCGCTCTTCCTGGCTAATTGAGTAGCTATGGACCATTCCATATCTAGCTATCGATATAAACATGAATATTTCATTGAATTCAAATAATGGATATAAATGTTTATACGATATATGCATGCATGTTTAGTCATGTGTAAATTATATATTTCTAAAACAATCCATTGGTTTGAGATAATGGATAACAAACAAACAAAGCTGAGGGGGGAAATGAGAAAAACAACATCGACAATTTATGTTCGATGGTATAAAACAGAAAACTGCAAAAGTTTTTTCCGTTTTGTCGCAACCAAACACATCCACATATTCAAATGTCAGAGGCCAAAAATATATTTGGTAGGAGGGTCAAAATGGTGGTGGTGTTACCGTATAATAATAAAACTTTAGCCATCAGCTATTACCATGCTACTTTTTCGTCTAATATGTGTGTGAGAGTGTATCGGAGAAAAAAAATATGATATAAAATAGACTTTAATTTGTCTTGAGTTTATATGCAAATCAATTGATATGTCGACAAGAAATTCTGGCCAGATGTCATTTTCACTTGAGTGAACTTTTGAAATGATTTAAAACATATATAATATTTCTGAAAAATATATAATTGTGATTTTTCAAGAAAAATTAACAAACAAAGACTTAAATAAGACAAAGATCACCTACGAATTTTAAATAAAAATATTTGGAGGGGTAAATGTGAATAAAAACAATTTAAAACCACTAAGGAAAGTAGTAAAGTCGGACGGGGCCGACTATATGATACCCTTCACCACTTTGAGTATATTCAACAGATGAATCCTAACAGAAGTCGCATTTTTAAAGGACCAGTAAAATGAAATTGGAACCATAAACACGTCATTCTGCAACCGATACTAAATTGTTCATTTGGTCAGATATAGAAGGTATATCTAAATCTGAACCGATTTCAGATTATATAGGGACTTTGGTGCACCATTTACATTAAATCTGACGAAAGTATATGTGGGAGCTATATATATAAATCTGAACCGATTTTCAGGCAACTTTACACACATCATTCTAGACCTAATTTGCTACGCTGTGCCAAATTTCGTGCTTAAATCGACTCAAAAAGTGATTCTATGCATATTCTCAAAAGGAGCCATGGGTCTATCTCGATTATCTTTGCATGTTACAAACCTATGCACAAAAACATAGTACCCTGTACCAGAAAAAAGAATTTGGTTCAAGAACCTCAAAACCTGGGGGCTACCAGAAAAAATTGACCAATATTTATAATTTATAGTGGAGAGATGTGCTACCTAATAAGAACTCGACGTACAAAATTACAGTCAATTTGGTCGAAAAATCCGATCAGAACCCCCAAAATACCAAAAATTTTGGGGTACCGTTATATGGGTACTACCTGAAAAACTGGACCTATATTTATAATTTTTAGTGGAGTAATTTGGTACCCAATAAGAACCCAATGTACAAAATTTCAGCGAATTCAGTTATAAAACGAGCCCAAAAACCCGAAAATACTGAAAATCGGGGGTGCCCTTATATGGGGGCTTTCCGAAAAAAATGGACCTTTATTTATAATGTTTGGTAGGGAGATTTGCTACCCAATAAGAACACAAAGTACCAAATTTCAGTGAATTCGGTCGAAATATGCGATCAAAACCCCCAAAATACCGAAAATTGGGGGTAATCTTATATGGGGGCTATCCGAAAAAGTGGACCTTTATTTATAATTTTTGGTAGGGAGATTTGCTACCCAATAAGAACTCAATGTACAAAATTTCAGCGAATTCAGTTAAAAAACGCGCTCAAGAACCTCAAAATACCAAAAATTTGGGGGTACCCTTATATGGGGGCTATGCGAAAAAATGGACCGTTATTTATAATTTTTGGTAGGGAGATTTGCTACCCAATAAGAACACAAAGTACTAAATTTTAGCGAATTCGGTCGGAAAATGCGATCAAAACCCCCAAAATACCGAAAATTGGGGGTAATCTTATATGGGGGCTATCCGAAAAAATGGACCTTTATTTATAATTTTGGTAGAGAGATTTGCTACCCAATAAGAACTCAAAGTACCAAATTTCAGCGAATTCAGTTAAAAAACGGAGAACCTCAAAATACCGAAAATTTTGGAGTACCCTTATATGGGAGCTATGCCTAAACGTGGACCGATTTTCTCCAATTTCAATAGGGTTCGTCCTTGGGCCAATTAAGTGACCTGTGCCAAATTTCATCCAAATCGGATCATAAATGCGACCTGTACTTTGTTAACAAAAATACATGGACGGACGGACGGACAGACGGACAAGCATAAATCGACTCAGAAAGTGATTCTATGCATATTTGCAAAAGGAACCATGGGTCTATTTCGATTATTTTATCCTGTTACAAACATATGCACAAAGACATAATACCCTGTACCACAGTGTGGTGAAGGGTATAAAAAGTCGAGGAATAGTGGTGAACCCCGAAACACCTGGCGACGTACCATTACTCAAGAAGTAAGACAAAAAACCTTACATCAAAGAAGCAAAAAACAACTACAACAAGTGTAATGGTGGAGGACCAATGTACGCGACATTCGGAGCAGTGCGGGATCAACACTGCCAGTATGATAACCTTGGTTGTTGATTTCTAAAACGTCAGAATAAAATAGTCTGCCTATTTTTATCTGGATATGCCATATTACTCGACGGAGCGGAGAAGTTGAAGAAATGTCAACTTTGCGGCCGCGTCGCGCCGCAAGCCGAATGATTGCTTAATGTAAAATAACGGCATATTTCAAATGTCAAAAAATTTGCAGTTCTAAATAAAATAATTTGGAGAAATTTAATATTACGGCATACATTGCTAAAGAATAATTTGATATGGAAAAGTGTTGGAAACTTAACTTGTTAACGTTTGTGGTATTTATGTGCCTAAACGTACAATGAAAACATGGAAAAAGTATGTCGAAATTTTTTGCAGTTGTTCAATTTTTAGTATGTTGGTGTTGTTTTATTGATTTTATCTCAAGAGAAAATGTTTGGATCTAATTAAGAGGAAAAATGTTGCTTAGGAGAGGAAAGCAATATTTCTAATAGTTCACGAGATATAGACTCAATAATAAGTACATATTATTCGAAAATTGTGCTAAAATCCACCCCCAATCGAATATTTTAAAAATTAATTTAAAAAAAACCTTAGCTAATAATGCAAAACCCCGCTAGGTATTTTCTTCCAACATCAAGATTTTGGGGGTCTCGATTGGTTCAAGATTTTAAAGTTGAAAAATGTGTCACTGTGTATTCAGTACAGCCTTTCGAAAAAAACACAAAAAAAATTAAGTATTTGGTCCGCTTCATCCCATAATTATAATCTGCTTATCACCGAAAGTTATAGGCGTTGTCCTTGACAGTAACTGGATCCGCATGAAAAATTTCAAAACGATCCGCGCTATATTTCCGCCTTCTAGATTGGTAATGGATTAGTAAAAAATATCTGAGTACGTAGGCACCTGTAAATATTTAAGTGTTACTCCTACATCTGAGTACATACGACCATATAATTGGTATCAATTTAAAGGTTAAGCACTCCTCTTGGATATAGTATCAACTTCTCGGGTCTATGTGTTTCAGGAGTAAATATATTCCCTATAGAATACAAATTTTGTCATTTTTCACACAAAAGTCAGTGTCCATTTGACCCGCTAAATATTGACCGATCTTTATCAAAACAGGCATGCTTATTCTCTGGCCCGATCCCCTTCTCCATGCAAAAATTCGCGGTGTTTGGGCCATAATTGCGGCCTCTGGAGCGACCAGAAAAACCGACAAAAATTTAGTATTTGGTCCATTTCATCCCCTAAATATGAACCGATCTTTACCAAAAACAATAGGGGTCTTCATTAGCCAGAACCCATTCTACATGCAAAATTTCGTGAAAATTGGTCCATAACTATGGCCTGTATCGTGTTTACAAATTATAATGGACAGACGGACGGACGGACACACATGTCTAGATCGACTCAGCTAGTCGATATATGACGATCGGTACACTTAAAAGTGGGTCTAGGACCAATATTTCGCGGCGTCACAAACTCTTGGGGCTGCACAAAGCTATAATACCCTGACAACATAGTTGTGTAGGGTATAAAAATTCACGTTTATTTTTTGCTTCTAAAAAATATTCCTTATTGGTGGTCTCTGAAAAATTGTCCTTAAAAATCCACGCTTATTGTTGGTCACTAAAAATGTTCTTTAAAAAATCCATGACTTTTGGTCTCTAAAAATGTTCTTTAAAAATCCACGTTTATTGTTGGTACTTAAATTTTTTCTCTAAAAACCCCATGTTTTTTTTTTTTTGTGTTTCTAAGAAATATTCATTAATAAAAAAGAGGTATATTATTAAAAATTATTATTTAAAAATCCATGCTTCAAAAGGTGTCGTAGTACCAAACTTCTTAAAAAATTCACGCTCACATAAATGATTCATTAAATATTTTTCAAGAATAATATAAATATTCCAAAAATTGAAACTAATAGGGTCGACAGGAACAAGGTAAAACTTTTCCTCATTTTGATTTATTTATTTGTTGTTTGTTTTATTTGTTTTTTGTTGCTATAATATTTTCCAAGTTGCCCACTACTGTAAAGTTGCAAAGTTTTAACATTTCAAGTGCTATTCTAAGCACTTGAAATGTTCATATAACAAGTGTTTACTAAAGTTAGTTTATTAGAATTGGCATATTTCATATTATTTCCATATCAGAAATTTAAGAGAAATAGTGTAGGTTTTCAGTAAGACTGACATTCTTAGTGTTAATGTCTAAATTGTGTCTTATTTCTCAAAAATGTCATACTCTTATCACCCATCCACTCACTCTAGAACTTTACAAAACCGATTTTTGTTTTGATAAATTGTTTATCCTTGTCCGGTAATATTTCAGAATTTTTAGGGCCAACCAAAAACAAAAACCGAGTAATAAGTTGACATATTGCTTGAGGATTATTAATTAGTACAAGTTAATTTGCACAATCTAAAAATTGTCACACACATACACACAAACACACCCTGACATACAAAAGTTTTTCAGGACAATAAGTTGAAAACCACAAAAAAGCCCCGCACAACAACTTAAGAAAGTCTAAAATAAAGAAACGAAATTTGACCAACAAAAACTCATAAGAAAGAATTGTGTGGCAGAATACCCTAGAGGGAGTGCGAAGGGGGTGTCTCAAATAAAATCATAATATATGAAGGCTGTTGGAAATGTCAAAAAGTCGCAACAAAAAAGTTATTAAGTGAAAAGGATAAAGTTTTTCATATGTTTCGGAAATGCTTTTGTTTTATATTGGTCAACTGTTTAAAGAGTTTTATATGGACATGCAAACACACACGCACGCACACATATATACACTCAAATTTACAAATGAATACAACAAATTTTGTGTATCAACACCAAGGCTGCTCTTAAGACCCTGACCCACTCCCCCCCAAAAAATCCTAGAAAATTGGCCATGTTAGAGTCAGAATAATAATAATAATAGTTTTTATATACATTTTGTTCGTGTTGATGATATTTTGTTGATGTTGTTGTTATCCTTGCTGATAGTTTTTCTTGATTTGTTTTTGGGTTTCTGCCTACTTTATCCTAGCTGTATATTTTGTTGTCTTGTTGTGTCTCTCTCTCTCTCTCGTTCTCATTTCGTTCGTTCTCATGTCCAGTAAATGCCTGACATGCCATTTATATTCTGAGGATTATGTTAACACTTTTTTAATGTTAATTCTGGTCAGATTTGTCTATAGCCTTTTATCTGAACAAAAATATATAAACAAACTTTTTATTAAGTATTTAATTCCTTTTCAGAGTTTTTTGTGATTAGTTTTGTTTTTTTTTCTATTTTGTTGTTTCTTCTAATTTGTGTGTATGTATGTAGTTGGCCAATGTGAGAGTGTTAATTGAAGTGGAGATGTAAATAAAAGGATGGCCAGGATATTTTCGAAAAACTGAAAATGGAATTTAAACCTTCTAAAAATAAATTCTATGCTCCGAATGGTATATATCCGCTGCAAATCCCAGTCTATCAGAAGAAGATTCCTACCTACAGAACACGAGGACCACGTTAATATTTTGTTCACACAACTCTACGAATATGTCCGTCCAATTTCTGCTACACCCTTATCAATATATAAGGATGACCAGGAAATTTTCGAAAAATGTTAGCAATTTCAAATAATCCTAATAAACAACTGAATATTTATTTCCTTGACATTTCAAACCTATTTTTTCCATGGACAACCTTCTAAAGGTCAATTCCTTACTCCAAACTGTGTATATCCACAGTTAATACCTATCCCCACGCTGGCAGCGAATGATGGCTACCTACCACTTATGCAGTTATTAAGTTACTAATTTTTACTGAACACTTGCACCATTTAATATTTTTCACCCCACCCTAATAATGCATTCTCCTCCTGCCTCTGCTACACTCTTATCACAGCCTTAACTTAAATGTTATTTTCAAGCATAACGAACCAAAAAGTTATTTTGCCATGTTGACACTTTTGTTGAGTTAATTTTTAGTAAGACCCAGAAAAGAAGAAGGATATTTTGCTGTGGTCATGTTGGGAACTCAAGAAGGGCTAAACTAAAACAACAACAAATACAAAATCTGAGATGATAAGACAAAAGAAAGTCATTTACACTAATTTGAATACATTTAAAGTTTTTTTGTTTTTAAATAAAAAAAAAATCATTTATTTAATGCTGTCTTAAAAGCGATTAGAATTACAAATAATAATACGTCAAGAGTAAGCATGGTAAGTAATGTACCTTGTGGAAAAATGATGGCTTTGAAAAAGTGGGCTTGAAATTTAACCGGGAATTTGGAATGTTAAATTACAGCCAATTCGCTAGAAAATGTGACTCAAACCTATACATCCACAACACAAATTCCTAGAGCCATTATTATTTGTAGTGGTTGGCTTTGAAAATTTGTTTAAAAATCCACACCTCTGGAGCTTTGTATTTGGCTTTGAAAATTTGTTTAAAAATCCACGCCTCTAGAATCTTGTATTGGATTTGGAAATTTGTTCTAAAATCAAGAGCCTTGTATTTGGCTTTGAAAAATTGTTAAAAAAATCCACGCCTCTAGAGCCTTGTATTAGCTGTGGAATATTGATAAAATCCACGCCTCTAGAGCCTTGTATTTGGCTTTGAAAATTTGTTTAAAAAACCACGCTTCTAGAGAATTGTATTGGTTTTGAAAATTTGATTAATTTGATCATAGAGGCTTGCATTTTATAAAATTGTAATAAATCCCCGTCTTCTTATAGTCCATGGAAAAAATCCATCTTCACAAATATGCTTCTAATACTTCCCCTTTCTATTTTTATACCCTTCACCACACTGTGGTACAGGGTATTATGTCTTTGTGCATATGTTTGTAACAGGCAAAAATAATGGAGGCAGACCCATGGTTCCTTTTGAGAATATGCATAGAATCAATTTCCAAGTCGATTTATGCATGTCCATCCGTTCGTCCGTCTGTCTGTCCATGTTAAATTGTAAACGAAGTACAGGTCGCATTTATGATCCGAATTAGATTATATTTGGTACAGCTCATTTGTTTGGCCCAAGGACGAACCCTATTGAAATTGGGAAAAATCGGGTCAGATTTAGATATAGCTCCATATATATTTTCGTCCAATTTAAGGTAAATGGTGCACTAAAGTCCTTGGAAATCTTTTGACTTGCACGAAATTTGGCACAACGTACTAAATTAAGTATAGAATGATATGTGCAAGATTTCATGAAAATCGGTTTAGACTTAGATATAGCTCCCATATATAGCTTCGCCCGATTTTAGTTAAATAGTCCACTAAAGCCCTTGGAAATCTTTTGACTTGCACGAAATTTGGCACAGCGTAATAAATAAGGTCTGGAATGATGTTTGCCAAGTTTCGTGAAAATCGGTTCAGATTTAGATATAGCTCCCATATATATCTTCGTCCGATTTAAGGTTAATATTGTACCAAAGTCCCTATATATTTTTCGATTTGCACGAAATTTGGCACGGCGTACTAAATTAAGTATAGAAAGATGTGTGCAAATTTTCGTGAAAAATCGGTTCTGATTTAGATATAGCTTCGCCGTATTTTAAATAAATAGTTTACTAAGGTCCCTAGAAATCTTTTAATGTGCACGGAATTTGGCACAGAGTTATGAATAAGATCGAGAATGATGTCTGCCAAGTTTCGTGAAAATCGGTTCAGGTTTGGATATAGCTCCCATATGTATTTTCATCCGTTTTAAGGTAATTGGCACACCAAAGGCCCTATATATCTTTCGATTTGCACAAATTTTGGTATAGGGTACTGAATTAAGTCTAGAATGATTTCGCTAAGCTTCGTGAAAAGATCCATCCCTATATATATTTTGTTTTGCTCGAAATTTGGTACAGCCTAATCATTTAGGTCTAGAATGATGTCTGCCAAGTTTCGCGAAAATCGGCCCAGATTTAGATAGATATAGCTCCCGTTTATTATAGATTGATTTTAAGTAATTGACGCACCAAGGAACCAATAGGAACAAAACGTTCTGAAATTAGTATAACCTAACCTGTGGCAAGTTTGTTTGGAATCGCTTAATATTTGGATAGACCTTCCATATATATTTTCGCCCGATTTCAAGTAAAATCAAACTCCTCATGTTAGTCAGATTGACATCAAAGTTTGCACATCGTACAAAATTGAGCATAAAATTATATAGTTGCGTTTTTTAGAAGTACAGACATAGATCAACGGATGACCTATTTGTCCCATTGTAAGAAACGAATGACATTCCTATAGATTGATCTAAGTCGATTCACATTTAGGTAAATATCACATATTTTAGTTCTTCCAATTTCATGGTATATATATATACCCATAGTGGTGAAGGGTATCATATAGTCGGTCCCGTCCGACTTTACTACTTTCCTTACTGGTTTTATTATATTCCAAACATTAACACCATATTTTCATCAATTCAGAAATAATACCTCTCCGCCGATGTCTTAACACCATATGTTTTTGTAACAAAGAAAATAACATACTACATAACCCTTTCCGCAATAAAACCAAAAAGGCAACAAAAACTAATTTCTGCTTACAACAACGTTTTTTATTCCATCCTGTGTTCATTGCTTCTATTTGGCTTAGTTTTTTTATTTGGCAAGAAACCTCTTCGACGTTGCTGTTGTTTTTTTGTTTTATAAATTCCTAACGCGAATTAACTAACAATAAAAAATGGCAAAGAAACATAAATAAGACAGACACCACCGTAGTCATTGTAGTGTAATAATAAAATACTAAGGAAATGCAGAAATGCATACGAGAAAGGGGGAAGGAAAACCAGCAACATTTATAGCTGATAAGTTCCGGCTTATTGGGGTATATGATTGGGTATTTTTGTTTTTTCGTTTTATTTTTCTTTCTGCAAATATTGCGTTATTTGGCTTGTTGTCAATGTTGTTGCGTAGTAAAATTCCAAGAATTTTTATTGCCACAACTGACAGCTGTTACTTACTGGCTTAAAGTTTTACTCTTTCTCCCCACCTCCCCCGGCAGCAGGAGGGCATTGATGGAAAAGCAAAACTACGGCACACACACTGTTACTATTTTAACTACTGCTACTTCTGTTGCTATTGGCTATAATACCCATAAAACGGTAATATTGTGCCAACCAACATTTTAACTCGGAACGCATTGAAAGGGAACGCATTGTGGGGGAAGAGTATCTCGCTGTGGCAAGCAATTCTTTTAAGTTATTTTTTCAACTTCGAATGTTTCTTCGTCTGCAGTGCAATGCAGTGCCACGCACACACTAAGTACTCCAAGCAAAGGAAAAATTACATTCTCAGGAGTTAATCGTATTATCACATTTATTCCCCTTTTTCTTCACATTTTCGTCTTCGAATTACAGCAACAATGAAATTTTGCAAATAAAATTTAATCTGTTCTTAATAAGAATATTCTTGTATATCACATACGAGTGTGTGATAAAAAAAATGTTCATTGATTTCTCATGTAAATCGGAAATTAATTTTATTATACAATTATTTGCAGAGTAACAGACAATGTTCGGTTTCATGTTAACGCATTTTTGGCATTTAAGTGTTCACAACCATGTTTAAAAAAAAAATTGCATAATTTGAACAAGATTAATAGTATATTGTCGAAAGTAAGTAGTTTTTAAGAACCATCGATGGGTGAGTTTGGAAAAAAATTCCAAAATTTTTTTTCAAAAATTATCTTTCAACTCTTATCTAAGGCGCATTTTTTTCCAAAAATATTTTTCAACACATATATAAAAGTGGATATATATATATATTTAAGGCGTGGTTTAAAAAATAATATTCAACACTTATCTTATATATTTTTCAACGCTTATCAAAGGAGTGGATTTAAAAACGCTTATCAATGATGTGTATTTATACCGTTCACCTCACTAGGTACAGGGTATTATGTCTTTGTGCATATGTTTGTAACAGGCCAAAGGAAACGAGATAGACACGTGGTTCCTTTTGAGAATATGCAACTTTCTAAGTTGATTTATGCATGTCCGTCCGTCCGTAATTGTAAACAAAGTACAGATCGACTTTATAATCCGAATTGGATGAAATTTGACACAGGTCACTTATTCGGCCCCAGGACGAACCCAATTGAAATTGGGAAAAATAAGTTCAGTGTGGCATTTGTTTGCAGGGTTGTGTGTGTTAACTTTTTTAGGTAAGCTCTTGATCCCTTCTTGTTGTTTTGAAAAATAAAAACAAGATTTTTATTTAAGGTAAATAGTGCACCAAAATTCCTATACATCCTTCGATTTGCACGAAATTTGGCATATCGTACTGAATTGAGTATAGAATGATGTGTGGTATGTCTCGGGCAAGATAGCTTAAGATTTCGATATAGCTCCCACATATACATATATTTTTTCTGATTTTAATTAAATGGGGCCCAAACTCCTAATTTTTATCAGATTAACACGAAATTTTGCACAGTGCACTATAGGTCAAATGACCACTTTTTCTGTGCAAAATTCATAGCGCCAACAAGATCATAGTATTCGTCCTGAAATTCGGCCCATTGAATTTGGAAGAAATCGGTTCCGATTTGGATATAGCTCCCATATATATATAAATATAGACGATGTGTAGGGAGTCTTTATAGTCAATCTGTAGGAAGTCCTTCTGGCCAAACTGAAGATATCATTTATGACGTTTAGAAGGGTGTAATGGTAGACGAGCAGAAGCGATGATTTGTAGGCGATCTAAAGTAATTATAAACAGGCGGAAAGGACACAGAAAGGAAGACGAGCTGAATAATGTATATTTATATGACCGAGCTAAATGGAGTTCCTGTTGACAAACTGAAGGGAGTATGAAAAGACGAGTTGAAGACAGTTTTTATAGACTAGCTGACGGAAGGTTTTATAACGAACTGAGGAAGTTTTTACAGAAGAGCTGGGGAAAGTATTTCTTGCCGTTCTGAAGGGAGTATTAATAGACGAGCTAAAGAGAATCTTAATAGACGAACTGTTGCGAGACTTTATAGATCAGCTGAAGGGAGTATTTATAGACGAACTGAAGGCAGTATTTATAGTCGAGTCGAAGGGAGTTTTTATAGAACTTAATGTGAGTATTTATATACAAGATTAAGGAAGTCTACATAGACGAGATGAAGGGAATATTTATAGCCAAGCTGAAGGGAAATCAAGGAAGGTTTTATAGACGAGCTGAAGGAAGTATTTACAGAAGAGCTAAGGAACGTCATTATTCTCGATCTGAAGAAAGTATTTCTGGTCGAGCTGAAGGGAGTCTCTATACACGAGCTGAAGGAATCTTTATAGACCAGCTTAGGCTAGTCTTTATAGATGAGCTGAGGGGAATCATTATAGTCAAGTGTCGAAGGGAGTTTTTACAGAACTTGAGTGTATATAAAGATATACAGGGGAATCTTTATAGGCAAGCTGAAGATAATGTTTATCAACGAACTGAAGCAAGTTTTTATAGACGAGCTGAAAGTAGTCTTTCTGGACGAGCTGATGGAGTAGGGATGTTTCTATAGGGATGTTGATGTGAGGGTGTATAAAAGAGTGTGAAAATAGTAAAGGTAAATGAAAATCGATTACCTTTATAGGTGAACGATTTTCGTCAGGCGAACTGAAGCATTGGGTGTTTCATAGACAAGCTTAAGAGAGATTTTACAAACAGGCTGTGGGAGGTCTTTATAGTCAAACGAAAGATTCGTACGAAAAAGGAGCTAAAGCAATTAACTGCTGACCAGAGCCGAATGGAATTTTTATAGACAAGCTTTTCTTAGAACAGGCGATACAGGCGAACCTAAACATTGGAGTTTACATAGACAAGTTGAATAGAGATTTTACAGACAAGCTGTAGGAGGTCTTTATATTCAAAGCTCTCAGTTTGACATCTATGAAGTTTTCCTTGAAATCGGTCCATATTGAGAAATTTTAAGGTAAATGGTGCACCAAACTTCCAATATTTATGCGATTGGCATGCAATTTTCTTATAGATTTTAGAATGTCAAAGTGGTGAAGGATATCATATAGTCGGCCCAGTCAGACTTCATTTCTTCCCTTACTGATTTTACAATACCTTACATTGTACATAAAATAAAATATTTTAAATCTTTAAATGATCATTTCTACATTTTATCTCTGTTTTATATATGCTGGCATATTGCGTCACACCAGCAGTGTTTTCATCTACCGCACGTCTAATCCAGGAAGTACACATTGTTTTTAAGTCTTAGTTAAGCCAATGTTCTTAAGTAATTTTCTTTTTTTGTTTTATAAACTTTGCTTTATGACTTTCATAATACTTTTCTTGTAGAAAAACTTTGTTTTCCCATGTTTTATGGGATTTTTTCGACATTGTTTTACAATCTACATTAAGGTAGTTACCTATGAACACAACCAATATATCATATCACATACATATGTGGAACAGAAACGAAGCTGTTATGTGAAGTATGGCCATAACAAGCTAGTCATACCACCACCACTTTATCATGTTCCATTTTCTGTTTTTGTGCGTTTTACAATGTTGTTGTTGGTTTTTTTTCACTCTCTTTGGCTACGCATCTTATCTGAGTGGCGTTGCTTTTTGTGCTTCTTTTTTCTCTTTTGTGTGAGGATTTTGATCTTTGCGGCGTAATGTTAAGTTTATTTAAGAATATGTTGGCGGCATCTGATTGAAGTTAACTATTTCCGGTAAATTGTGGCATGACGCTCAAAGAAAAAAATTGTTTAAGAGATTTTCTTGTACCACTTAAAAAGTGATGGCATGGGTGAAACGTCGTTTATTTTACAAAAATATTATTCTAGCAAATTCACACCTCAAAAGTATCCACACAAATATTTTTTTAAATCATTCAGAAGTAGACCTTAAATACTTCGGCTTTCACTTCCAGAATTTAAGATTTAATAACATATTTCACTGCGGATTATTGCTGAAATAAATTCCTGACCCAAAAATTTAGTTTATAGGTATTTCTCACAAAAAGTCCTTCAGTGTTTTTTTCGTAACATTTATGGCATATTAGCCAAAGGCTTTAGATATAAATCTTAACAAAGTAAAGTATTTTAATGTTACATATAACCAACCATAACAAAGAATATTTCCCACGGTGTAATATCTACACCGTAATGGTGTAATGTAAATACAACGGTATGGTAGGTAACTGCTGGTCCTGCTGTCAGAGTATGATGGTAATAATAAATATAAAACCAGAAGAGAGTATATATGTAGAACAAGAGCCAAACTTTGAACTATAAATGCAAATACACACTCACATTCACAAAATGGTCAAACATACCAGCAGTGGAATTCAAATATAAACACACACACTCACTAAGCCATACACATACAGTTTATTTTAATTGCTTTTTCCAAAGTACACCTTGAAGGAATGCAGGTTTACAACAACGAGCGAGGTCCATAACATTTATCTTTATATTCAAATACACACACACCCATACAAACATGTTATGAACACAAACGAGCGAACGGGCACTCACACACATACTCACAAACCGCGGGCATCAATTGGCAAAGAAACATATTCAACTCTGGTTAAGTTTATCTTCCTGTGGTTGTACCAAAACAAACGAAAAAGACGAACAAAAAAAATCGATGAGGAAAAAAAACAGCAGAATACGAAGTTGTTTGCCAACGCTTTACGAACAACGCGGCTGGCATACATTAAAAGCAATGTTTTCATTGCCGAGTGATTGATAGCAATAAAATTGTAGTATAATGGCCGATTTTTACGATTGATTTTTACCACTTAAACTTTTGCCTTAATTCAACTTCACCAGAGACCAGACCACACCAGACATGAGTCGATGTCACAGGAGATGATTGTGGCCGAATCAGCAGTAATACTTAAGCTCAAGCGATGAGCTAAAAAAAAGAAATTTATGTTTTAACCACAACTTGTTATGCCTTGGTTGATGTTTTTGTGTTTCTGTTGTATTAAAACATCTTGCATCATTGATGTTGGTGGGAAATACTGACTGTCTTTATTGTCCAAAGAACAAGAGGAAATTTTTTTTGATTTTAAATCTTTAAACAAAACGTATTTTTTAATATGACCGCAGATTAAAGAGGATAATATAAAGGTATTGTCGATGGACTGGGCCATTGTCAAAAGAATGGGCGTCATATTAAAATAAAAAAAAATTATTAAAAATATCATCAAATAAGATAGACCTTAAAAATATCTACCCCTAAAAGGAACCGTGGCAAAATTATTGAACAAGTCTTCGGCTAATATGAACCATTGAAAATGCGAGTAACTATTTTAAAAGACTATTCCTACCTTAAAAAAATATATATTTAACCAGTAAGGAAAGCAGTAAAGACGGACGGGGCCGACTATATGATACCCTCCACCACTATGGAAATATTAAAAACTGCATCCCAAGAGAAGGGCCATTAACATGAAATTGGATGAACTAGAATATGTGCATATCTAAATCAGGATCGATTCCAACAAATTTTGACACACGTTTGGCTATACTATCTTAAGTACGTTGAGCAAAATTTTATGTCAATCGGAATAACTTTGAGTCTTTGGGGCACCATTTATTTGAAAACCGGCAGAAGTTATATAAAATTTACTAACCTTAACACAATCATTCTACACTTAATTCAGTACGCTATGCCAAATTTTGTCTAAATCGAAAGATATATAGGGACTTTGGTACACCATACACATTAAATCGACCGAAAAAATATATGGGAGCTATATCTAAATTTGAACCGATTTTCATGAAACTTAACATACATCACTCTAGACTTCAGTCAGTACGCTATAAAAAATTTTATGGAAATCCAAGGATATATAGGGACTTTTGTGCACCATTTCAATAAAATCGGACGAAAATATATATGGGAGCTATATCGAAATCTGAATCGATGTTCACGAAATTTAACACACATCTTTATAGACTTAATTTAACGCACATCGTTCTAGACTTAATTCAGTACACTATACAAAATTTCGTGCAAATCGAAGGATATATAGAGACTTTGGTGCACCATTTACATCGGACGAAAATATATATGAGAGCTAAATCTAAATCGGAAGCGATTTTCACAAAACTTAGCACACATCATTCTAGGCCTAATCCCTGTACCACAGTGTGGTGAAGGGTACAAAAAATCTACGGCTAATAGGGACCTTGAAAAAAAATAATTCAACAAACATCCGACCTTGTTGAATTAAAAAGTCTAGGCTTAATAGAGACAAAAATTATAAGTCTTCGGTTATTGGGGGAAAAATTATTTAAGAAGTCTACGTCTAATAGGGTTCTTGGAAAAAATATTTAAATAGTCAATTAAAAAGTTTTAGCCTAATGGGGACCTCGGAAAAAATCATCACGCCACGCCTATTGGGGAAATATTTAAAAAGTCTTCAAACATGAAATATAAAAATCCACGACTAAGGGGGAACATGGAAGAAATTGTTTAATAAATCTACGCCTAATTGGGACTTTAGAAAAGATATTAAAAAATCTACACTTCATGGGGAATTTAAAAAAATCTATCCATAATATGGACATTGGAAAAAATATTTTTAAGATTCACGCCCATTGTAGATTTTTTAAGATTCACGCCTAATGTAGACTTGGGAAAAGATATTTAAAAAAATCTGCACTTCATAGGGAATTTAAAAAATCGACCCGTAATATGGACCTTGGAAAAATTATTTTTAAGATTCACGCCCAAAATTAAAAATCCATGCCATGAAAAAAAATTAAAAACGTGGATTTTTAAAAATGTTTTTCCAAACATCCGCAAAGAATGGATATATTAGAAATATTTTTCAAGAACCCACAGGTAGAAGTGGAAAATAAGAAAATAAATATGTTGTCAATGTCCATCTTTAAAAGCGGATTTTTATACCCTACACAACTATGTTGTCAGGGTATTATAGCTTTGTGCAGCCCCAAAAGTTTGTAACGCCGCGAAATATTTGTCCTAGACCCACCTTTAAGTATACCGATCGTCATATCTCGACTAGCTGAGTCGATCTAGACATGTGTGTCCGTCCGTCCGTCTGTCCATTATAATTTGTAAACACGATACAGGCCAAAGTTATGGACCAATCTTCACGAAATTTTGCATGTAGGATGGGTTCTGGCCAATGAAGACCCCTATTGTTTTTGGGAAAGATCGGTCAATATTTAGGGGATGAAATGGACCAAATACTAAATTTTTGTCGGTTTTTCTGGTCGCTCCAGAGGCCGCAATAATGGCTCGAACATCTTGAAATTTTGCATGGAGAAGGGGATCGGGCCAAAGAATAAGCATGCATGTTTTGATAAAGATCGGCCAATATTTAGCGGGTCAAATGGACCCTGACTTTTGTGTGAAAAATGACAAAATTTGTATTCTATAGCGTATATATTTGTTCCTGATGGACATAGACCCGAGAAGTTGATTTTATATCCAAGAGGAGTGGTTGACTTTAAATTAATACCAATTATATTGTTGTATGTGCTCGGATGTGGGAGTTACACCCAAATATTTACAGGTATCTCCGTATACGTTTATTATTTAGTAACCCATTACCATACTGGAGGGCGGAAATATAGTGCTGATCGCTTTGAAATGTTCCATGAGCTTCCAGTTATGGTCAAGGACAACGCCGAGTCGATCTATAGACCACAAATGAAAGCCGAAGGAATCTGGAATCTGGACAATAGCTGTACTGAATACTCGAAATATTCGGAAAATATATCACTGTGAGGTGCAGTTTACCTCTAATCGGGTAAGAGGGGGAAAATATCACGAAATATTGCCCAGGCTCGGAATAAACATCCGCAAAAAATTTGAGTTCCGTGGTAGTTATGTAGGGTATCGTATGGTCGGCCCCGTCCGACTATACTGCTCCGCTCACTGGTTTTAATGTTATTGATGATTTTTAAAAATATTATATTTTATGGGTATAAGTGATTTAAGCGTATACTTTTTCAGAGAATAACTCTGATATTTACATTTATTAAGTTTCTTATTTTTTAAATATTAAAGTCTAGTTTTGCCAGTTTTATTTATTACTTCTTGATTTTTTTAATTTTCCATTTTTTTATATTTTGTTTATTTATAAACTTTAACTTTAAAACATTTGAACAAAGCCATACAACTTCGACTTATCATTATTCTTTTTTTTGAATTTCATTCAATATGCTTTACCACACTCAACACAACAAAGCAAACAAAACACACACACACACAAAAACGAGATAAGAAGAGAAAAAGATGAAAGATTTGGCCAAATTAAATTCATTTCAACACACTTGAAATGTTGGAAAATGAAAACTTCGGACATTCCCTCTGGCTATCAGGCTAAGGTTTGGCAAAAAAAAAAAAGAAAACTAAGATTAATTTTCAACAATACAAAATGTTATTTGAACTATTTCAAATGGGAGAGATGCCTAAATCTATACACGTATATACACACATATGTGATATTAGATATAGCTAGGCATGCATGGTTGTATACGTGTGTGTGTGTGTGAATGTTTATATGTGTACTATCAAAAATGAATAGATTTAATCTGTTGCAAAACTTTGTATACCCACATTAAAACAGAACCTACATTCAGACATACCTACTCTAAAACTCATATTTAGCAAAATCACTTGTATAGCCGTTTACTCACACAATACATACAGAAGTATAATATGTCTGTGTATGCATGCATATATATATGCATATACAAACATTTGTATAAATTCACAGATCTGTTCATTGTCCATTTGAGAATACACTTTATGCTAATTAAAAGTTTTCTGTTCTGTTCTGTTGGTACCACCATCACTATTTCATTTTGTTAGCCCCAAAGGATACCAGCTAATACACACACACGCGCACAAACACATTCACATATATGGAACAATCCATATATGTATATACATATATAGTAGGAATACGTCTACATGAAGATTAAATGTCTAGTGACCTGCTAATCACACACACACACACTAACATACACATATGTGTGTGTTTGTAAATATAGATTATGTGAGTTAGAAAATTGGAATTGTTGAAATACACACATACACACTCAACAAATGAGAAAGTATTAAATTTTTAGAACTTTAATTCCAATTCGATTGGTAAGGAATTAAAGATCAGAGTGGCTATTTTTTTTTTTTTCAATTTATAGCAAGTAGCAGATTTTCAATTAGTATTTATATTTGGCCCTGATATTTATTAAAAGTTATCAAGTCTTACGGATTTATTAGCAACTACATTTCTTTGTTTATAAAATAAGATAAAGGGGTTCCAAAAGAAGGGAATATTTTGAAGTTTAAAGGAATATATATACATATATATATATATATATATATATATATTTCTTTGAAAATTATGAAGAAAATTATAAGAAAAATATTTTTTCTTACACTTCGCCTTGTTGGACCCTCGGAAAAAATATATGGTTTTTATACCCTCCACCACACTGTGGTACAGGGTATTATGTCTTAGTGCATATGTTTGTAACAGGCAAAATGAAGCGAGAAAGACAAATGGTTCCTTTTGAGAATATGCATAGAATCACTTTCTGAGTCGATTTATGCATGTCCGTTCGTCCGTCTATAGATGTTAAATTGTAACCAAAGTACAGGTCGCATTTATGATCCGATTAGTATGAAATTTGGCACAAGTCACTTATTTGACCCAATTACGAACCCTGTTGAAATTGGATGAGGTTTAGATATAGCTCCCATATATATTTTCGTCCGATTTAAGGTAAATTGTACATTAAAGTCCCTATTAGTCCTTCGATTTGCACGAAATTTTGCATAAGGTACTGAATTAGGCCCAGAATGATGTGTGCTAAGTTTCGAGAAAATCGATTCTGATTTAGATATAGCTCCCATATATATTTTCGTCGGATTTTATGTAAATGGTGCAGCAAAGGCCCTATATATCTCTCGATTTGCACGAAATTTAGCACAGCGTAATGAATTAGGTCTAGAATAACGTGGAAATCGGTTCAGATTTAGATATAGCTCCCATATATATTTTCGTCCGATTTTAGGTAAATGGTGCACCAAAGTCCCTGAAAATCATTCGATTTGTACGAATTTTGGCATGATGTACTGAATTACGTGTATAATGATTTTTGCTAAGTTTCGTAAAAATCGGTTCAGATTTAGAGATAGCTTCCATAAATATTTTCGTCTAACTTAAGGTAAATGGTCCACCGAAGAATCTATATATCTTTCGATTTGCACGAAGTTCGGCATAACGAATGAGCCTTGAGTGATTATAGGTAAATGGTGCACCAAAGGTCCTATATATCTTTCGATTTGCACGAAATTCGGCATAACGTACTGAATTTAGCCTAGAGTGATGACTGTCAAGTTTCGTGAAAATTGGTCCAGATTTAGATATAGCTCTCATATATTGTTTTGTCCGATTTTTGTAAATGGTGCACCAAAGTCCCTATATATCTTTCGACTTGCACGAAATTTAACATGGCATACTAGATTAAACATGGAGTGCTGTCTGTCAAGTTTCGTGAAAATCGGTCCAGATTTAGATATAGCTCTCATATATATTTTCGTCCGATTTAATTTAAATGGTGTACCAAAGTCCCTATATCTCTTTCGATTTGCACGAAGTTCGGCATAACGAATGAGCCTTGAGTGATTATAGGTAAATGGTGCACCAAAGGTCCTATATATCTTTCGATTTGCACGAAATTCGGCATAACGTACTGAATTTAGCCTAGAGTGATGACTGTCAAGTTTCGTGAAAATCGGTTCAGATTTAGATATAGCTCCCATATACATTTTCGTCCGATTTAATATAAAATTTGCACCAAAGTCCCTATAAATCTTTAGATTTGCACGAAATTTGCCATTGCGTTCTGAATTGAGTCTGGAATGACGTGTGTTGAGTTTCGTAAAAATCGGTTGAGATATAGACGTATATGTAAATAATGGAGCGTACTGAATTTAGTCCAGAATGATGTGTGCCAAGTTTCGTGAATATCGGTTGAGATTTAGATTTAGCTCCTTATATATTATGGATTGATTTTTTATGACTGATAGGAACAAAACGTCCGACTTTACTATTTTCCTTACTGGTTTTAAATTGTGGTATTTCTAAACTATCGCGGGTATATAGGAAACCTACGCCTTATGTGGACTTTGGAATAAATTATTTATGAAACCTATGCCTTATGTGGAGGTTGGACATTGGAATAAATTATTTAAGAAACATATGCCTTATGTGGACATTGGAAAATTGTTTAAGAAATCCACGCCTTCTGTGGACTTTGGAAAAAATTTTTTAAAAAATCCACGCCTTATGTGGACTTTGGAAAAAAATATTTAAAAAATCGACGCTTAATTTAGACTTAAATAAAACTTTGCAAACAAATTATTTACAAAGTATACGCCTAGGGAGAACCTCGGAAAAATTATTTACAAAGTTTACGCCTTATGCGGATTTATTGTTTTAAAAAAATCTACTTCAGCACGCTGTGTTGGTCCTTTGCTATGCAAAATAAAAATGCCCTCCAAATTTTCAACATTGCATTGAGGGCAGGATATTTTATTTGTTAATGCCTTCCTTACTAGTTTTTTTTTCTATGCTTGCTAAGTGCAATACGTCAATGTATTTTTATATTGTGGTATTTTTAAACTATCGCCATCAATATAGCAATTTTCAAACATGCAATTTATCATCAATGTATACAAATTATATATAGTCAGCATGTAAATAAAAAATGGGGGAACCTTGAAGCATGTTTTTTTATTGCATGACCGTCAGTGTGGTTTTATTGATAGCCAATTAGTTGGGGTTTCATAGAGTTTTATCGATAGGTGATATAATAAATGTTAAATGGTGAAGTTTATTTAAATGTTCGTCAAGAGAACAAAGTTAAATGAGTTTGTAATACAATGTCAGAGTGCGAAATAAATTAAGAAATCACAGGAGGGTAAAAATAGAAAAACACTTAATTTGTTGTATAATTACTGCAACTATTTCAAATTCTATTTTATATATTTTTCAACAGAATATAAAACTTTAATATATCTCCAATTTTTAATTTCAGATTATTATCACAATAATATAAACTAAATAAATATCCACAATATAAATATAATTATATGTATGCTGAATATGGTCAATATTGAAATGTGTGTGTGCTTTGTGGTTTTATTTGTGACCCACATATGTCAAACATGTACCTACATACATATATAGAAGGCATATTAAAATGATGTTGGCTAAAGTATAAAAATAATATTTAAGGGAACACCCCCCCCATTCTCGATTTTAATTTTTCAAGATTTTCAATGGGCTGGTAAATGAATACAAATGCTTGTTAAGGTTTGTAACTTTGCACATATATAATTGAAGATTTAAAAGAGAAGAAAAATCATTTACAACAATTTTTATACCCTACACAACTATGTTGTCAGGGTATTATAGCTTTGTGCAGCCCCAAATGTTTGTAACGCCGCGAAATATTGGTCCTAGACCCTCCTTTAAGTATACCGATCGTCATATCTCGACTAGCTGAGTCGATCTAGACATGTGTGTCCGTCCGTCCGTCCGTCCGTCCGTCCGTCTGTCCATTATAATTTGTAAACACGATACAGGCCACAGTTATGGACCAATCTTCACGAAATTTTGCATGTAGGATGGGTTCTGGCCAATGAAGACCCCTATTGTTTTTGGAAAAGATCAGTTAATATTTAGGGGATGAAATGGACCAAATACTAAATTTTTGTCGGTTTTTCTGGTCGCTCCAGAGGCCGCAATTATGGCCCGAACATCTTGAAATTTTACATGGAGAAGGGGATCGGGCCAGAGAATAAGCATGCATGTTTTGATAAAGATCGGTCAATATTTAGCGGGTCAAATGGACCCTGACTTTTGTGTGAAAAATGACAAAATTTGTATTCTATGGCATATATATTTACTCCTGGAGGATGTAGACCCCAGGAGTTGTTAGCATATCCAAGAGGAGTGGTTGGCGTTTAAATTGATACCAAATATAGTGATGTATCTACTCAGATGTGGGAGTTACAGTCAAATATTTACAGGTGCTTACGTATTCAGATATTATTTAGTAACCCATTATTACATTAGAGGGAGAAATATCGCGCTGATGGCTTTGAAATTTTTCATGAAGTTCCAGTTATGGTCAAGAACAACGCCTACAATTTTCGGTGATGATCAGATTAAAATTTTGGGATGAAATGGACCGAAAACATAATTTTTTGTGTGTTTTCGAGTAGAGTATAATCCGACAATCACAACACAACCCACCATGAAGGTAATCTGGACAAGTAATTAGAAGGACTGTACTGAGTATTCGAAAAAAGTAAGGAAGAGGTGTTGTTAACCTCTAATCGGACAAGAGGGGGCAAATATCACGAAATATTACTCCGACTCGGAATAAACATCCTCAGAAAGTTAGAGTTCGTGGTAGTTGTGTAGGGTATCGTATGGTCGGCCCCGTCCGACTATACTGCTCCGCTCACTGGTTTGTTATTGTTTTGTTGTTGTTTTTTGTAATTAAAGAAAAGTCCTTATTTTTTATGGCGGGCATGATAACTCCTCACTGGAACATCGGAATCCGAAAATTCCAACGGTGTTAGAAAGAGTACATGTCTGGCTCTCGTATGAACTAGGATTATTGACTTCGCTCTAAAATTAAAAAAATGGTGGACCTTTGAAAAAATATTTTTGGAAAATCGCCGATTTTTTACCAAAAACCAAGTTAAAAAATAAGGAAGATCTTCACCGATTGGCTTTATCCTAGTTCATACGAGAGCTATACACTCCCAGAGAAACGTTGCAAAATTCGGAACCGTTTGGATTATTAGTTTTTGAGTTATCGTGCCCGCCATTCGCAAAAAAATGTTTAGAGAAAAACGCGTTTAAAGTTTGAGAAGCTCTTCAGCCGTCACTTGATGCTGACACAATAAATCGGCTATATCTTCAAGAGTTCTTGAGATTTTCACTTGAAATTTTGTAGAGACATTCTTTAATCAGTGCAGATTCGAATTATATCAACAAAAATTTTGACCCCGAGAATGGGGGGAGTCCCCTTAATATTTTAAAATTAGTAAATATGTCATTTAGTTCGTAACCGGAGATCCTATAAAGTATATATTATATCCTTGATCGGAATGAAATTCTATGTCGATCTGTCTATCCTGATTGTAATAGTATCATGATTTTAGGCATTTAAAATATCCAACTCATGGTAGAAGGCATAAGAAGATAGGTCCGACAGAAACTAACGACGTTTATTTAATTTATATTTTATGTTCGAGCCATTAAAATATTACACAGTATTTCGAAATTATTATTTTTTTCTTTCCCTACCCACCTAAATGTACATCGACAAACAACATTTGCATACCAAAAACTGATTGACATTGAAGATTGTTGCTAGAGATGTCAATTGTTCGGTAACTATTATTTAAAGTTGATAAAGTTTTCTGTGTGGTTTTTATAACAATTTGCACAACACATTTGCATGCACAAAATCAATAAAGATATGAATTTAGGTCATGAATGCTAATAAAAAAACTGCAAAACACACAATAATTTAATTAAATTCAATTTTTTCATAAGATTTCTATTGGAATAATACACAAAAGCAATTGAAAACAATAATAAAAATAACAGAAGAGAAAAATTAAAATTATTGCACATATTAAATGTGCAAGGTGAATATGGAATAATTAGATTGTTAAAGGTGTATATTTTATAAAAAATTACCATTTGAATTTAAATTTTTATATTAAGTGATTAAATGGTTAAAAGAGTGTATATAAATTCAACTTGTTATATTATTAATTTATATAATATTTATTTTTTCTACAGGCCCATAATAGCACGGACATTTACCACAACCATCCATCAAACTGTTAAAAAATTTCCATAACACCAAATCTCAATTTCAAAACCCAAATTAACATGTTATATGACTTTGCTTTTCTCAACTTGAGTTTTGAACATTTTGCACATTGTCAAATATTGACAAGGACTTTCGACAGTACTGACATACCATTGGCAGTATATGTCAGTAGGCATTAACATCTATACCAAAAGGAAATTTTAAATGTTTACTACTTGCCTTTGCCGTTAATAGCAAGTAGTAAGAATACATAAAGTTTTCAAAACTACAAGCTATACAATCCTTGTTTATTGTTACTCCTTTCAATAACAAACGTAGCAAATGATGTTTAAAGTAAAACAGACTGTGAACAATTTTCAATGGAGCTTGTGGATATATATTTTTTAAATACGATTGAAACTACGGAACATTGGAAGCGAAAACCCATCCGCCCATAACAAAAATTCTTCTTTAAAGCTTTGAGGGAGCCTTAAGTACCATAAATATTTCCACAAAGCTAAAACATTCTGAAATACTTTGGCCAAACCTGACATATTTGTAACTGCTAAAATTCTGCAAATGTGGATCAGGCCAAATGATCAACTTACAAATCAATTGAAATTATGAAATTACAAATCACAGCAAATTCCATTAGAAAATGATGCAAAAATTATATAAATCAATCAAAACTTTTTTTTATAAAATAGTCACAATCGGAACGCATTTGCAAAAAAAAAAATTCAAAATAAACTACTATTGGAAAGTATATTAGGTTAGGGAAAAGAAATCCATTATGAAAATGTAGATAAAATCGGAGAAATGATCGAAGTTAACGGACATGTTAGCAGTCGTAACATCGCCCAGGAGCCCGGTCATTAAAATGTTTGAATCCATTGGTGCAAAGCTAAATTCAAAAAGAAGCTCGATGTTTGGGCGCCACACCAATTAACAGAAAAAATAGTATGGAACGAAGCCTTGGCCACATGAAATGAGATAGACCCGTTTCTTAAACGGATTGTGACTGGAGGTGAGAAATGGATCACATACGATAACCCTGTGGGAAAACGATCGTGGTCAAAGAGCGGTGAAGCCAGAGGCCAAACCATGACTAACGGAAGGTTCTGCTATGCATTGGGTGGGACTGGTAGGGGATTATTTATTATGATTTGCTTCCATATGGCCAAACGCTAAATTCTGATCTCTACTGTCAACAACTGGACCGTTTGAAGATAGCAATTGACCTGAAACGGTCAGAATTGGAGAACAGGAGAGGTATCGTGTTTCACCAGAACAACGCTAGGCCACACACATATACAGTGACTCGCCTGAAACTTCGGGAGCTTGGTTGGGAAGATCGAAACTAAAGACAATTCAGCAAAAAGGCGTCAGGGAAATCCTAACAAGCAAATAAGTGTCAGTCAGTGTTGCCGATAGATATATACCCTCAGCCTATGATTTATGGAGGTCTTCGGAATTACGCTTTATATAAGGCAAATATTTTTATCAAAGAGGTTACGTTTAATGTTCGGAGTTGTCGATTCACCATTCGCTTGAAAATGGATTTATAAATATTGAGTTGACCAATAATACGTTCTACAAAGTTTGGTCCAAATCCGATAGTTCTTTAGCATGATATTATAAAAATAATTTTTTATACAATTTTGAACATTTTTGGGGGAGGTACTAGAAGGATTGCAATAAAATGCCCATCTAATTTCGTTTGAGCTTACAAAATAGAAAATCAAGCAATATATTAATCGAATAACCTTCAATATATTTTTATAAAATCAATGCTTATACCTCGGAGGCCTCACCTTAATATTTTTTTCGAAGAGTCTTTGTGAAAATATTGTTTGTAATCTAAGCTTATAGATCTGATTTACCTTTCTGATAAATTTTTTTTCAATTCTACGATTATAGCTGTGTTAGCCCCTAAAAAGGGGGTTTCTTAAAAATCTACGCTTTTTCCTCGGATATTATTTTAAAATATTGTTTATTCTTGTCCTCTCTTATAGTTTGAATAACCTAAAAAATATTTGTTAAAAATACATGTTTATAGCGTCGATAGCCCTTGGAAATATATTAAATATTATATATTAAAAAAAATAATTAATATGTGCTTACTAAGATACTTTTAAAATATACGATCATAGATCGGGTGTTTTGGAATTGGTTGGTGTCTTATCTGCGCCATTTGGAAAATAGAACAAAACCATTCTTTAATAGAAAATCGAACAGTTCCATTAATTGAATGACATTTAAAAAGTGGTTCCTTTTCATTTATGAAGGTCTAACTTTTAAAACAGTTCTCCACAATTACCCCACGCAGTGACTGTATTCCGTCATTTAGTGTACCATGAAATTACACATTTAACGTATTGTAAGCAGTTACTTAAATGTATAACACTTATTCATTTTATTGACATTCGCTTGTTTGAAAAAAAAAGTTAATTGTTATGTCAGAAATGCTACACTCTGATAGCAGCCGGCAGACAGGCAGGTCTGTAGGCAGACAGTCAGGTAAATCATGTACAATGTGGAAACTTTAAAGTTTTCTAGGTTTTATTTTTATGTCATACAACAACAGGTAAAAAGTCTTAATTTGGTAATAAAGGGAAAAGTTTTAAAGTTTCCTTTTAAAAGGAGTTAAAGTGCTTGTAGTTACAATTTGGAGGATTTTGGATAAAGAGGAACACTTGTGAGGGTATAATTATAATCACGATAGAAAAACAAGTTCCTTTGATGTTTCAAAACCATAAAAATTAAATTTAAATTATCCCACTAACTATAAATTTTAAATATAACACTAAAAAACTGACCATAAAAACAAAAACAACCGTACTTAAATTTCTATTGCATATGGAATTTTTCCATTTAAAAATTATTCCACTTTTACCACATTAAGCCCATTTTCGACAACAACATTAATTCGAATCCTTGATTATCGTCAAATGAAAATCATTTCATTTATAAAATATTTCAGTTTTCCCGTTGTCTTTACCGATAATATATCTGTAACACGCGCTTTATCTATCTAGCAACATAAATAGTCATACTTTAGGCCAGCACATTGCATACTTAAACGACAACAACAACCAACATCAGAGTGGAAAAATAATAGGAAAATAACGCCACTGACAATCGCCAGATTAACACGTAAAACACGTATTAACCATATAAACTTTATTTCTAGATCCTGAGGACCTTTTGCTTGAGCACCAGTCCCCACTTCCCTCTCCCCTAACTTTAACATATTGTTATGATAACAAACAAACGTACGCACACTCTCTCAAATATACAAAACGAGTTCATAAAACAACAATATCATAGACACAGAAACCTATAGCTCGATTGTTGTGTTATGACAAACTACCTTCACGTAGAATTGTGAATGCCAGCCAGGCTGTGTAGTATGCCTCCCCCAAAATTATAACTGGGGGAAGGTGGTAAACGTACAAAAATATTCCAACTATTTATTTTGAATTTATATACTAGGGTTTATTAGAGGAATACAACGTTTAGTAACTGCTTGCAGCTGGGTTTTGAAAAATGAACTGTGACGAAACAAGTGAAAACGTCATAAAAGTCGGCAGGTACCACACTTGTATATCCTCCACCATGTGGTGGATTTTCAAAATATAGAGACTGTATAGGAACTCTCATAACAATGTCATGCCATGGAAAAGGGCGGCCAGTAGATAACGAAATACAAAACTAAAGGCACTCGGGTTGAAAAAAATTGGCTGGACCTCGAACTTACCGAATATATCACGTAACCTTTGTATGGGCACTATATAAAAATATGGGCTTATATTGAAAATGTTATACAAACTATTATTTATCAACCAAATCTTTATCCTGGAATTCCAAATAATAGGCATTTCGTAATCTTCAACATTCCGAAAATGAGCGGTTCCGTAATATTAGGGATATACGAAGCCATGGATAACATTGATACTGTTCGTGAAATGATAATTCAAGATCGTCGCATGATATATCCTTAGAAAGGGGCTCCCTTGAGCATTCATTCCACCAGCATACATTCGATATTGCTTGAACAACGGGCCGTAAAAGAGGCTTTTTGTTGTTGGATCCCGCATAAATTGACAATCGTTCAAAAATAGCTCGTTTGGATTTCTGAGGGCGAAAAGTTATTTACTTGAGGACCATTAGCTTCAGCGATCGTTTGATCGATAGGGTATGTTATTCCTCCGCAAAGTAGTCCAATATTGGAATTTAAATGGTTGGCATATAACTTCATGGAGGAAGTGAGATAAGTTGAAAGATGATTAGTCCGTGTACAAGTGTCAAAGTAGCAAAAAGTGCGGGAATAAATTGGAAACCGTCTTCTGGTCCGAGCCTCGTGAAAAAAACATGGTGACTCATAGTGGTGTTTATATATTTCAATGATCTTTGAGATGTTTGTAACCCTTTGGTGTCATTCACGTTGTGCCACATTCCTCGAAGTGTTTGTAACTCCTGGGTCTCTTGTGGTAGCTTTGATACGTTAATAAAATATGTTTGTATTGACGATTATAGGGAGCCCTTGTGAAAATATTTTTTTCGTAATCTATTATAGAGCTCGTATAGCTCTTGCTATAATATATTTTTTTAAATCGATGCTTGTAGCTCGGTTATAACTTGGAGAATATATTTTTTTAATGTAGGTAGCTATTGGGTCCCTCGCAGCTGGGTACATTAGAAACCCCCATGAGGTACTCATATCCCTTGGGTCTCTCACGATTAAGCATGTTAGAAACCCTCCACGAGGTGTTCGAAGTCTTTGGGCCCCTCGCATGTATTAGGAATCCCGTGAGGTGTTCGTAATCCTTGGGTCTTGAGATGTTCGTAATCCTTGGGTCCTCCATGATGTACTCGTAATCCTTTAGCATGATGAAACCCTACTCGAGTTGCCATTTACCCTTGGGTCTTCGTACCTTAATCCATTAAGAACGCCCATGAGGCGTCTGTAGCCTTGGTGTACCACAGGCCTTAGTTCAACAGGAAACCCTTCAAGGTGTCCATAACCTTTGGGTCTCCTTACTTCTTTGAGGTGTTCGCAACACTTGGCTTTTTTCGCTTATTATTAACCTTCTTTTAGGTGTTCAGAACCACCAGAAGATGTCCGTAATCCTTGGATCTCTCAAGTCTTGGTTCTCGCGCCTTTTGTGCAATTTAGAACCCCCTTCAGGAGTCATCATATCCCATACAGACCATGTGTCTCAAACCACAAAACTGATCCTATTAGGAAAACCCTTTAGGTGTTGGTATACCTTAGGTCATCCACGTCTTAAACCACTAGACAGTACAGCCGAACACAATGAAAGCAGACAAGAGTACTTATATGGTGGTTGTCTTTGATTTCCGTAAACTTATCCCAAAAAATCAGAGGAATCGGCGGAATTTAATTGTAAAAAAGTACCATAGCTGCACTTCAAAAGCTGGTCGTTGCCATTGGCGAATGATGGATATATGCCTATGAGTTCAAAACAAAACTGCGATCTGACGACCCAAACCCAACGAAAATAGTAGCCTGTTACTTCGACAATAATTTTTTTTCATGAGGTTTACGAAGTATTTCGAAGATTTATTGTTCGAATCATCGATGTATGCTTATGAAATTTACCGGGAGGATCTTTGAAGGCGACCCAAACTCAACTTGAGTACAATAATTTGTTGCCAGAAGTATTCGAAGAATGACAATGCGAGCTCCCATTCATCGGCTCAAATCAATGTCCAACTTCCAACAGGAGGAGGTCATATAAAGTACCTAAAATCGATCAAGTCTTCTATTTGAAGGCTATGCAGAAGAAAACGACTCTTAGATTGAAAATTAAGCTGGAACAAATGCAAAATGATGCGTGGTCTTTGTATGGTATTAGAAAATTTTCTGGATTTTCAAATTATAACCATTTTAGTTGGAAAATGCGTCAAGGGACATCGAATTATATCTTTGGTAGACAGATGGGGGCTATACCAACATGTGGACCGATATATTCCATCCCGGATATGGCTAAATCGACATATAATATTATTTTGATCAATATATATCCTTTTTGTTGTTCCGGAAGAATATTCCGAGATGTTGTATACGGAAACACAAAAATGTGCGGTCAACAATTTTCGTTGCCAGCAGATACCTTGGCTTTGTCACATTTTTTATTCAAATATTGGTCTTAGTCCTTAAACAACTCGTCAACATATCTGGTATGAACCTATTCAGCCATTTTCAGACGTGTACGTTTGGAATGCCGACTAGTTGATAGTTAGGTAGGCATGTAAAGATTTGGATATATCTCTGTATATGAGGGTCCATGATTGCTTACATATTTTTTTATATACTAATTTGTTACCCATACTCCCTGATTATTTTCCTCGCAACACCCTAATACACATAATACAAACTCTTGGCAATTTTTCTCACATTTCTTCCCCCCCAAAACCCTAAGACAACAACTACCAAGTCATAGGTCACACGAATGAATACCTTTCGTAGTGAGTACTTAAGACTTGGGAGTATATAATTGCAGGGCGTTAGTAATATATTTTGTGTACAGTCTTTGGCGACGGGTCGCACATAACTCAAGTGTTCTCAATAGTGTTCTCTTAATATATGTTGAAGTGGAAACATTTCATTGTTCAACGACTACCACCCAACTCCCCTGCAAAAAAAAAGGACAATGAACGATGACGATTGTGACGGCTACAACGACAAGAGCAACCATAAAGTAGTGACACGACCGACAAACGAACTAAATAAACAGTACAAATGTTTTATGAATGATGAGGTGAATGAATGAAGGAGGTGTGAGTTTGTATACATATGTGGGTGTGAGGGTGTGTGTGTACAAGTGAACTTTTGTGAACCTTATCGCATACAAGATTTACACAGTCGTTCGTCAATGTCAGGAGATATTTAAAATTGCGGGTAGTGAGGGAGGGAAGGAGTGATGTGTGTGTCTTTGTTGAATATAAATATTGGTAGAGTAAAATATAATTTGCCGGTGGATTTGATTGTAAATTGTAATGAGTTTGAGATGAGTCATGCAAGATTGTGTAAATAAAATTTTCTATTTTATGTCTGTGAAGATTAGTTTTATAATTGTGATATATAGTTTTTAATTAAAAAATTAATCCACATAGTTTTGATTAATTTTTTCAAAGAATAATATTTAATACCCACACATAAAAATAACAGGGATTTTCATATAAATCTCAGTTTGAAATTCCAGACCTACTTGAAAATTTCCCCAACATCATACCACGTTATACCCCCTCCCATTTTTCATATAGGTATTTCTTATGAACAATGTCAACATTTCATTTCATTATTGTCGCATTCACTCACTCATTCATTTATTTTGCTTAGTTGACCGACAACGGTAGCAAGGATGTTAGCACCTGAACCAGCCCTACACTTCAGCATTTGTTTGTCCACCCTGTTGTTGTTATTGCTGCTGGTTGGAACGACAATACCGAAATGGTATGTTGAAATTGTAGATTAGTTATTTGCACGCGATTTCCTTTTTTAGATTGAAATTCAACTGTGAGAATTTGTGTACATTACACACAAATACACCCAGTGACCCCACACTCTTTCGCTTTTCGTTGGGCCAATAATTACATATGTATGTGGGTGTGTGTGTGTTTGTGTCAAGTATTTGATCTATGTATGATTTAATTTTTAGTTGAAGGTATTATTACAGCTGTTCGGTAGAACAAAACACGTTCACATATGAATAGAAATTAAATTTTCGTATAAAACAAAAATATGGGTGGCATTTTGTTGTAAATGTTTATAAATTTTGAAGAGATTTTTTGTTTTTGTTGAATTTAATAACAGGATTACCACATAAATCAAATTATAGCTTGCATTTATGGATTAACTTTAAATTTTTCAATTTATAATTTTTTTATTTTCCAGGACCCAAATAGGCGTGGATTTTTTAAAGAATATTTTCTCAAGGACCAATACAAGGCGTGGATTTTTTGAAGAATATTTTTCAAGGACCAATACAAGGCGAGGATTTTTTAAAGAAACGGACCAGTCAATACAAGGCGAGGATTTTTTCAAGGACCAATACAAGGCGTGGATTTTTTAAAGAATATTTTTTCAAGGACCAATACAAGGCGTGGATTTTTTAAAGAATATTTTTTCAAGGACCAATACAAGGCGTGGATTTTTTAAAGAATATTTTTTCAAGGACCAATACAAGGCGTGGATTTTTTAAATATTTTTTCAAGGACCAATACAAGGCGTGGATTTTTTAAAGAATATTTTTTCAAGGACCAATACAAATCAGTTCAAATTTACATATAGCTCCTACATGGAGCTGCACTAAAGACCCATAGATAGGCCGATTGACACAACGTACTGAAATTAATACTAATTAATCTCTTTCTTTAAATCTATATACAAAATTTAGAAAAGGTTGCAGAATGGCATGTGTTGTGATTGATGTTAGCCGGTTTACTTATAGATAAAGATCGTATATTTAAGTTTGTTCAATTTCATGTCAATGTTCCGTCGAAAAGGCGAAATCTGTTAGAATACATATGGACAATATACTCAAAATGGTGAAGGGTTTCATATAGTCGGCCCAGTCCGACTTTACTGCTTTCCTTACTGCTTTCAATATACAGCGTACCAAAGTGATCCTTAGCGTACATTGTGGCGTATGAATTTATTTTTATTTGTATGAAATATAAATTATACGCCACCTCGAAATGCTGTGTAGAAAATAATAGTTAAATTCTTTATGGATTTGAAAGAACAAAATCTCTTTGCAGATTTCCAGAAATTATTGCTTCCTTTTCATTTCTCCACAAACCATGACTACTGAGAATAATCCGCTTTGTAATTCATGTTGGCATTCCACATTATGTGGTTAATCTATTCAGGGACAAAGTATGACATTTGTTCCACATTTGCTGCTTAGCTTAAATTACTAATGAACCCGTTGCTCGGTCGGTTGGTTCGTTGGTAACCCTGTAGAGAATGAAAAACTGTTAACTGAACAGCATGTGGTGTTTTTCCATTTCTGTTTTACCTGTTCACTAAATTCCGACAAGACCACCAGTGACGCCCCGATGTTGGCTGTGTTGACACATAAGGTGTGTTAAAACACATCAGCTATTTTATGAAACATTCTGGTCATTTGTAATCAGACATTATGGGGTTTTTGGAAGAGAATTAGGCAAAGGGAGATTTTCTTATTTGGAAAATTATTTGATGGAGGAAATGTAGGATATACCACATGTTAATAAATTGTAGTGGATGGTGGTATTATTTTTAATATTTGGAAACTATGTAAATGGTAATTGTAGGCAAGGTAGAAATAGATTACTTACATATGTTAATCAAAGTATTTCCTAGCCTCAATCTGGCTGGCTACTGTGAACTTTGACATATACCATATTTTTTGTGGAAAAATACAAAAAAAACTGTCATAACTACCAAAGTTGGTAATTAAATGTTTAGTTTATGTGTGGCCATTAATAACTTAACATTGGACCAACAACAACAATTACCGTCATGAAATGGAAAAAAACAACTTCTAAAAAATTCAAATAATACCCCAACGGATGATATTATAGCTAACCCTGCTGTGCCACAGAGAGAACAGTAAATTCTTACACAAAGCCAGCAAATGAACCCCCTGCGGAGCGTAATGTATTCAATGGTATTATGGTTGGATATGGTTAATAAGGCATTAACCACATTTGTTGTTGCTAAATCGTATACAGAATAAAATTAGTTTATTATATCACAAAGCTAATAAAGATTTTTTGATAAACCAGGAAAAAAAAGAACAACAAAACATATAAAGGAAAAACTTTCTCTTTTGATTTACAAATGGATGGCAAAAAAAGGAAAAGTAAAAAAGCACAACCTTTTCTTTTTTCATTCATGGCCCCTCATCCTGCTGTCATCTGAGGGCGGGTGTATGTGTGTGTCTATTACATACCACAGCATACCACATTCATATGAAAAGTTTAAGCTCAAAACATAGAGTTTTTCATGGAAATTTATTATCTCTAAATGCGTGCACGGGCCAGTGTATAGCCCAAAAGCGTTTATGTGCCTTCATTAGATGCTGTGGCTGCTGCTGCTGTATCATCCTTAAGGCTTCATTATAACCCAATTTTTAATTATACCATATCCTTTGTAAAATTCCCCCCAACCAACAACCATCACACACATATGTGTGACCGACCATTAAACACACACACACACGACCAAAGTATAATTGAAGCCTTAGCTATTTTAGCTTTGAAATAAAAAAAAAACTTTTTCTCAACTTAACTTTTTTGCAGTTTGCTTTGAATAATCTTTGAATGGCCATGGTTCAACATAAAATATATGAACGGTTTGTTAAATGGCTTCTTACTTTTGGTAAAAAGGACTTAAATGTTTTTTTTTCGAAAAAAGTCCTCAGAGAGTGGTGCTTAGTATTTAAATAATAAGGCAGCAATTAAGGAAGGTCCTTTACAATTTCTCCCCAAACGAGAATGGGGGAGGACGTGAGAACTATAAATGCGATATACAAAATTTTTCCCAAGGATCTTTCAGAAACATGAATTTTTTATAGAATATTAAAAAACAAAAATAAATAAAACCAGTAAGGAAAGTAGTAAAGTGGGACTGGGCCGGCTATATGATACCCTTCACCACTATGGGTATATTAAAAAGATGCATCCTAACAGAAGGGCCATTAAAATGAAATTGGATGAACTAAAATATGTGACCTTTATATAAATGTGAATCGACTTAGATCATAAACTAATTTATGCACGTTTTGTTCCAAATGGATATATTTTGGTGTACATTAAAATGAATACGAAATTATATATGGGAGCTATATCTAAATTTGGACGGATTTCAACAAAACTTGACTCAAGAGATTAATTTATATTAACTTCAGTAGTTGTGTCAATCGGTCTAGCTAGGTGTCTTTAGCTGCACCATTTATTTTTAAATCGGAAGAAAATATATATGGGAGCAATATCTAAATTGGAAGTGGTTTCATCAAAACACATGTTACAAACTTTAGTACATTGTGCAAAATTGTGTTACCTAAAATCGGGCGAAACTATATATGGGAGCTATATCTAAATCTGAACCGATTTTCATAAAACTTAGCACACATTATTATAGATGCAGTTCAGTACGTTATGCCGAATTTCGTGCCAATCGGAAGATATATAGGGTCTTTGGTGCACCAATTACCTTAAAACCGATGGAAATATATATGGGAGCTATATCTAAATCTGAACCAATTTTCGCGAAACTTTGTACACATCATTCTAGACTTAATTCAGAACGCTATACCAAAATTTGTGCAAATTAAAAGATTTCCAGGGACTTTAGTGGACTATTTACCTAAAATCGGACGAAACTATAAATGGGAGCTATATCTAAATCTGATCCGATTTTCACGAAACTTCGCACACATCAGTCTAGACTTAATTCAGTACGCTGTGCCAAATTTCGTGCAAATCGAAAGATATACAGGAACTTTGGTACACCATTTACATTAAATCGGACGAAAATATATATGGGAGCTATATCTAAATCTGAACCCATTTTCGAGAAACTTAACACACATCATTCTAGACATAAAACATTCGGCTGTGCCAAATTTCGAGCAAATCGAAAGATATATAGGGACTTTGGTGCACCATTTACATTAAATCGGACGAAAATATATATGGGAGCTATACTTAAATCTGAACAGATTTCATCCAATTTCAATAGGGTTCGTCCTTGGGCCAAATAAGTGACCTATGCCAAATTTCATCCAATCTTTATCTTAATCTTAACAGATTTCTCCCAATTTCAATAGGGTTCGTCATTGGGCCCAATAAGTGACCTATGCCAAATTTCATCCAAGTCGGATCATAAATGCGACCTGTACTTTGTTTACAGTTTAACATGGACAGACAAAATAAATCGACTTAGAAAGTAAGTCTATGCATATTCTCAAAAGGAACCATGTGTCTATTTCATTTCCTTTTGCCTGTTAGAAACATATGCACAAAGACATAATACACCGAACCACACTGTGGTGAAGGGTATAAATATAAAAATCTTCAAGACCTTGTATAAGAGCGATATTTTAAAAATAATGGTATTACGACGAGGATTTTATTAAATAAGCGTAAATTTTTTCATTGCGTGGATTTTTTTAAATATTTGTTCATGACTTTTCATAGGCGTGGATTTTTTAAAAATATATTTTCATTTTTTACTTTTTTTAAAAATATTTTTTCATGACTTTTCATATACGTGAATTTTAAAAATAACCAAATTTTCATGACTTCTCGTAGGCGTTGATTAAAAAAAAAAAAAAAAAATCAAGACTTTTCATGGGCGTTGATTTAAAAAAATTTTTGGATTTTTAAAAATATTTTTCTTTTAAATATTTTCAAGGACTATTAGACAAGTCTGGATTATTTTTAATAAGTTTGAAGTGCTAACAGTGGATTTTTTTAAACAATTTTTTAAAAATATTTTTCAGGAACCATTTATGTTCATCTATCTGTTAGTCTATCTACCCACCGGTCTGTTCAAATTAGATATTTTAGATATTTTTTAAATCAAATCCAATAAGATTATAAATATTATCAGATTATAAATATTATCAGAGATGTTAGCAATAAACTTTAAGTATATCAGGAAGAGGAAGAACACCTTCAGAAATCCCAATTTAAAAGTCAACTTAATATTCCTCTCACATATACCCCAAAAGACATCCTTACAATCATATCTTCTACTTCAAAAATCACAAAATATAAAAATAAAAAAAAAACTTTTTTATAACAACATTGCCATAAGCAATTCTGCAGGAACACATGCTGACCAATTTTGTATTCATTATTTTCCTATATCAGTTTCAATTTTTGATTTCTTCTCTTTTTTTGCTACCGGCATTTTTATTCATTGTCTTGACTTTGGGAGTTCCTATTATTCCCTTAGAACAATTACACCCCTCAACGCCCTCCTCCAACCAATACACTTCCCTAAAATTCACACATGTTATCCAATATCCTTAAGAGACGACAATAACCCAAACAATAGAAGTAAAAAATTCTTAGAATTCATAACTTTGTTAATATTTTAACTGACTTAGGTCTGATAGCGTTAGACGGCATGTAGCAATAAATATGACAGAAGGTCACATGTGTCAATATGCTATGGCTATATCAAATGGATGAGTGTGTGTGTGTGTGCGTGTGTCCTTGTTTATTTAGTTACATCATAGCACAGAAAAAAGAGTTTTCCTATTTTTATTGATAACGAAATGTGAATGTGACAATAACAAATACACCCCAATTTGTTCGAACAAATTTTCCATTCATTTGGGGAGCTCCCCCTATCCCGAATAACAAATTTAGAAAGATTGTTTCTAAATTTCTTATTGGAGGGGTCATCTCGAAGGCCAAAATCAATGTGGTTGTATGTTTGGAAAATTTTTGTTCGTTCATTTCCTTTTTTTCATTATTAACATTTTAACTTGTTTAAAGGTTATTCTTCTTTATGTGTAAGGTAGTAGCATGTGAGGGTTTTGTTTGTTGGAAAATTATGGAAATCCTGTTGACACACTGATAAATCAATATTTGATCCAAAACAATGAACTTTTGGGGGTGACAAGAAAACAAAACAAATTTCTTAATTGCCGAAAGGGACCGAGAAGATTTTATATCTTGCTTGCCATGGATGGGGAAAAATATTTTCTTCTATTACAAAAATTGTAAGGAAAATGTTTCGCCAAAAATGGAGGTTTAAAAATCGGAAAGAAGTCTTTATCACAATTCTATGAGTATGGCATGATTAATCTGTGGAAAATTTTCAAAGATTATTGTTTGGAATGGCCTTGACTAATCCAAACACTATTTTTTTAAGAATATCCTTTAAAATAAATCAACTCTTAGTAGTTCTTCCAAAAAATTATATTTAATGAAATTAATTTTATTTTGTTATTATTAAGTGCAGCCGGACCGTAATTTGTATACCCTCCAACATTAGTTGAACATTCAAAATATCTAAAACCGATCGGAGTTCTTAGAAACAAAAAACAAAATACCTACAAGCGATGATTTTTTTAAATAACTTTTTGAAGGGCTTTCCACAGCCACGGATATTTTTTAAATAATTGTCAAGGATTTTCTTTAAGCGCAGATTTTTCAGAAATATTTTTCTTGGACTTTGAAGAGCGGTTTATAGACATGGCTATTGAGGGGGTTTCGTACAGTGGATTATTTAACAATACTTCTCCAACTATTTTTCATAGGCGTAGATTTTTTAAAAATATTTTTTATCACTTCTCATAGTCGTAGATTTTTTAAAAATATTTTTCCTCACTTTTCATAGTCGTGGATTTTCTGATAATGCTTTTCCAAGAAATTTCCAAATGCGTGGGTTTTTAATGTCGACTAGCTGAGTCGATCTAAAAAGTGTGTCCGTCTATCTGTCTGTTTATTATAATTAAATACGATTCATCTCATAATACGATTCTTGTCATAATTATGGACCAATCTCCACGAAATTGTGCATGTACGTTCGGTTCTGGCCAGTGAAGACTCCTACAGTTTTTGGTAAAGATCGGTTAATATTTATGGGATGAAATGGACTAAAAACTTTAATTGTGTATGTTTTTATGGTCGCTCTAGAGGCCACAATTATTACCCGAACCTCACGAAAGTGATGGGGAAAGGGGATCGGGACAAGTAATAAGCATGACTGTTTTGATGGACATCGGTATATATATTTACTACAGGAGGACATAGGCCCGAGCAGTTGATTGTATATCCAAGAGGAGTGTTTGACCTTTAAATTGATAGCAATTACATGGTTGCATATTCTCGGATAGGGGAGTTACTCGCAAATATTTAAAGGTGTCTATGTGTTATGATATTGTTTGGTATTACTATTACCCCACTAGAGAGCGGAAATGTCGCGCTGATCGCTTTGAAATTTTACACGAAGTTCCGGTTATGGTCAGGAACGACGCCTAAGATTTTCGGTGATGTTGAGATGATATTTAAGAGGTGCAGTGAACCGAAAACTTTATTTTTGTCACATTTTCTAGTCGCTCTAAAGGCAATTGTTATATGCAGATCATCACATATTTTACACGGTGAAGGGGATCTGATCAAATACTTAGAACGGCTGTTTAGATGTTGATCGGTGAATATTCCGAGGGTCATATCAACCAAAACCTAAAGTGACAAAATTTTTATTTTATGGCGTAAATATCCAACTCAAGGAAACACAATTTGGAAAATATGCCAAAATTAGAAATCGGTTAATCGGTCAAGAAGGTACAAAAGTTGCGAAATAGTGTCCTGTCCTGTCGTGGTAGTATGGTCGGTTCAATCCGAACATACTGATCCACTCACTTCTTTAAAAATACTTTTGAAGGACTGTGGATTCTTTAAAAACATTTTCAAGGTCTCCCAGAGAACCAATGATGTCTTAGAAATATTTTCAAGAACTGATTTTTTATAAACATTTTAATGGACTCCTAGATATGCATTGGTTATTCAAAAAAATATTTTCGTCTTGAATATACCAGAACCGATGAGTGACGCTTGAAAAGTATGTCAGCAATCCGGAAAATAGAAAAACTGTCAAATGGGGGCTTTACTAAAACGAGGACCGATATTGAAAATTGTTGTATGTAAAATTTGGTATCTAATGAGTATGCGAAATATATACTAACAGCCAACTCGGTTTAAAAACGTGCCTAAAATCTCCCAAAATACCAATTATTGGAGGGTACCGTTATACGGATTCTACGCCGCTATACATTAGGAACCCGAAATATGAAATTGCCGGCAATTTGTTCCCAATATTCCCAAAAATGCCGTTATATGGGGTTCAATATTAATATAATATATTTTTAGTATGGAAGTATGCTATACATGGTGAAGCTGAACTGCCAAATTATAGTCAATTCGGTAGAAAAACGTGTCCAACAATCCAAACATACCGAATACCTACAGTTATATGGGGCTTAGCGTTATGCGTTATCTACCTCTATAGCTTCTATGGGGCCTACCGTTATGGACCTGCCGTTATATGGAAACTGCCCGAAAACATTAATTATAATTAATAATTTGTTGTATTGAGGTACACTATTTAGTAACCCAAACTATCAAATTACAATTATTTCGGTTGAAAAATGTGCCCAACAAACCCAAAATTCCCGAATCTTATGTGAATATTAATAATATTTAATAGGGAGATCGAAAATATGAAATTACAGCCTATTCTGTTGAAAAAAGTGTTTAAAGCCCTCAAAATACGAGCTTGTGCGAGCTCAGACGGACTGACATGCATAAATAGGGTCTTTATGGGGTCGCCGGTGAATACTTCGAACGGAATGACAAATCCATTACACACTCCCACTTAAACTTACGCTTATAATTTGAATAGTTCTTTAAAAATGATTTCAGAAATCTCTAAACCAGCTAATACGTTTTATTATCTTAGAAAAAATATTATTGTTTTAAATCCGTTGTCCTTAAAAATAATGATTTTTAATTATTGCTGAGTTCGTCCGAAAGCGACTCAGAAAGTGATTCTATGCATACTCTCAAAAGGATCCATGTGTCTATCTCGATTATGTTTGCCTGTTATAAACATATGCACCAAGACATAATACCCTGTACCACAGTGTGGTGAAGGGTATAAAAATCATCCTTCACATGGGTGGATGGAAAATATACTTAAAAATTCTACGTCTATAGCTCTTAGCCGTTGAAAAAATACCCTTGTGTTTTAAAATAAAATAAAGCATTTTAAAAATATTTTTTAAAAATCTAAGTCAGGATATTCCCCACGAAATACTGTTGGTTGTCTATATGTAGCTATCCCATATGCCTTATCCATGTCTATAACTTCTCTACTATCACAATTATCTGTATAAGTATGTGTTGTTGTGTGTGTGTGTGTGCACAATTTTAAGTATAGTACGCAATCATGTTTGTTTTCCTTTCCTTCGTCTTCGTTTCATTTTCGACAGTAGTTGCTGTTGTTGCTTTTTTCGTTTCTTGTTGTAGTTTATTTAACGTCTGTTGTTTATGTCTTCGGCTATTTTCATCTAGCGCTTCTACACTCAAGAAATGTGATAAACTTTTCACTTATGTATCGGTGTCTGTCGTTGTGTGTGCATGTGTGTGAAAGTGAGTGTTAGTAGTTGCTGTTGTACTTACTTGCCTACTATGTTAGTGTTTACTGTCGTATTTTCCTTTTGTCATATTCTTTTCCTACTTCTTCGTATGACTGTATGTGTGTGTGTGTTTTTTTTTTCATTTCGTATTTATACTTTATAAGCATTATAGTCAGCAGATGACAGCAGCCATATAATATTGAATATATGTGAAATATGCTGTTGACACCAATCTGGGCCATAGTAATTTTCTGCAGCCTCAGTCGATGTGTGTGTGTGATGTGGTGTTTATGATTTCTTTTCCTATTTCTATGACTGTTTTTCATTTTTTTTCTTTCATGCAGCTGTGACTTCTGTGCGATATTAGAAAAAGTCAGCAATGTGAGAATGTGTGTGTGTGTGTATTATGTGGGAATGTGTATGGGAATGTATATGAGATTTTAAAGTCAATACAACCAGCGAGGTTTTGGGCGGGATTTTTAAAGATTTTTATATGACTTCATTTTTTGATTGGAGGCTGTTTTGTTGTTTTAGTGTATTTTTAAGAGACAATAAAAAATGGTATACATGAAAAAATACTTAATATTCTGACATTTTAAAAATATATATGTATAGATTGAAGAAACCTTACATTTTTTATTGCAAATTTAACACCATGGGGAAAGTGAATTTAATTAATTGAAGACAACAAATGGGAAAATGTTCACATTTACTAGTAACTTGAACCTTTGGCCTAACTAAAAAATATAGTCTTTGATAGTAGTTTTTTTACAAATTCTCATTATTTACCTTCATCTTTACGGCAATTTCTATTCGGTTATGCACAACACCTTTAATGGGCACTCGTTTATACCACAAACCCCATGGGTATAACTTCTCATATTTTGTATCCCCTACAAAAGGATTGTATTACAATATTCAAACATAGGCAAAAAACTTACATCGTTTCAATTCATAGCACTCAAAATGTCAGAAGAGAAAGTCATATTTAAGTCAAATCTATAGAAAAGGTCAAAAGCAAAGATGAAGTTACATGAAAATGACAAACCAGGAAAAGAAAATTTATATTCAATAGAAAAAAAGGATTTTCGATTTAATGGCATACGTTTGGATCAGGGGATAATAATATTAGTTTGTATGAAGTCGAAGGAAAATAATGCTAAGAAAGTCCAACAAAAAGGTTTACCATGTAATGGTTTAAGCCTTTAGTTATTTCTTTTCACATGGTGGCTGGTGTCATATTTAGCCCTTAGCTAATATTTCAACGAAATTCTTTTGGACAGTTTTTTTTTTCGGTTTCCTTAAATGGGATTTGTCATATTTAGTGGCTGGTTGTAAACATTTTGTTAAAGAATGTGTGATTTTAGTGAAACAGAAATTTATGGAGTCTATTGAATTTTTTAAAAACATATTACTAGGATATATTATTAAGAGTTTTTTTTTTAATTTTTAAAAAACGTTTTCACATGATTTATTAAAGAATATTATTCACAAGACTATGAGTGTTATGTTGTAAAAATATTAGGGTGTATTGGTTAAACAATATTCCGTATGGGCTATCTGAAAAATAAGACTTTAAATATTTTTTGAACAGGTTAGCTTTTATATTTGTGGATTAACTTATCAATAGATATTAGGGTGTATTGGATAAAGGATATCGTATAAGGGGTTTGAAAAACATTTGCTTTAATTTTTAAGGACTAATTAATCAATAATTGTTTAAAATTTACTGATTTTTTCAAAGACATGGCATTGATACCACTTCACCACTTTCAGTATGTCCAACAGATGAAACCTAAAAGACGTCGAATTTTTAAAGGACCAGGGACAAAATTATGAAAATCAATTACAAGAATATATATATATATATATTGGACGAAAATATATATGGGAGCCTTATCTAAATCTGAACCGATTTTCCCCAATTTCAGTAGGGTTCGTACTTGGACCAAACAAATGAGCTGTGGCAAATTTCATCCAATTCGGATCATAACTGCGACCTGTACTTTGTTGATAATTTAACATGGACAGACGGACGGATGAGCAGACGGGCGGACATGCATAGATCGTCTTAAAAAGTGATTCAATGCATATTCTCAAAAGGAACCATGTGTCTATCCCGTTTCCTTTTGCCTGTTACAAACATATGCACAAAGTATAATACCCTGTACCACAGAGTGGTGAAGGGTATAAAAAGAAAAAATGCATGTTTTATATTTCCTTTCATAAGGACGAGATGGTAATCAATAGGGTTCTCCTCTTAGAAACATAACACCGTTCGGAAAAATGTTCTGAAAAAATCTTTGCTTGTGTAGGACGAAGTCTTATTAAGTCTTAGTAAGTCTTATTAAAAGTAACAGATAATAATATTGGGATAAAGTGGACCGAAAACATAATTTTTTTTTCAAGTCGATCTACAGGCCACAATTGAAAGCCGAACATCACACAACAACTCACGTTGAAGGGAATCTGGACAAGTAATTGGAAGGAATGTACTGAATATTAGTAATATTTGTTGACCTCTAGTGGATCAAGTGGGTACAAACATCGCGAAATATTGCCCAAGCTCAGAATGTAGTACCACAGAAAGTTAGATGTTCATGGAAGTTGTGTAGGGTATCATATGGTCGGCCGCGCCCAACTATACTGCTCCGCTCACTGGTTATAATTTCAATTGCATGAAATTTGGTACAGCTCATTTATTTGCCCCAAGGACGACCGCTATTGTAATTGGTAAAAATCGGTTAAGATTTTTATGCAGCTCTTCATAAATTGTTGTTGGTGCGATTTTACTAAAGGGTACACCAAAGCCCCTATATTACTTTCGATTTGCACGAAATTTTACATAGCGTACCGAATTAAGTCTAGAATAATGAGGATAAAGTTTCGTAAAAATCGGTTTATATTTAGATATGGGTCCCATATATATTTTCGCCCGAGTTCATGTAAACTATGCACCAAATTTTTCATATCCAAATAAATTGAGCCTAGAATGATGTTTGCTAAGTTTCGTAAAAATCGGTTCAGTTTTACATATGTACCCGTGAACATTTTCGTCCGATTTTATGTATAAAATTTCAAAATTCCACATATCTTTGGAATTGGTGTACATCGTCCGATATTAAGTAAATGGTGCACTAAATACTAAAAGCAAAAGCGATTGACACATCCACCACCATACTGAATTTATATTAAATTCATCTCCGGCAAGTTTCGTTGAAATCGGTTCAGATTTAAATATAGCATTTCCAAATTAAATGAAACTTTTTACAAATAGAATTAAACTTTTTCCAAATTAAATGAAACTTTTTCCAAATTAAATGAAACCTTTATTCTTATCCAAGGAAATATAATATTTGCAGTAATTTTAAATCAATATTTGAAAATTAAATCAAAGAATATTAACAAATATAGTTGTATGGCTATGTAATTAACATAAATATTCTTTAATTCGGTGTGATTTTATTTAATATCTTTACTACAAACTGGGGTATTTCTTAACATTTTAATAAATAAATATTTTAGATCAAGAATTGAATACCCGGTCCTAAATGTGAAATACATATTTGACTTAATAAATTGTTGATGATAAGGTAACTGCTTATCTTAATGAAGGGGTTCCCGACTTGCAGCTTGTGGGATTTTCAAAACCATGTCCATAACGTAGTTAGAACAATCTTGCCGAGTAAGCTTTTGAATACTTCGCTCGATTACATCAACAATGTTATGTTCCATTGAAACGTCACACAGCTCAGCTCTTGCACATAATTTTATTTTTGAAAATGCATTTTCGATTGGATTTAGCATTGGAGAATAAGGCGGTAAGAATTTAAGGTTGCATCTTTTGGATTCGATCAGTTTTTTTATGTCATGTCGCTTGTGTATTTGAGCGTTATCCATTATCAAGAACGAATTTTCCAACTCTGGATTTAGTAACCCATTATCACACTAGAGGGCGACAATATGGCGCTGATCGCTTTGAAATTTTCCATGAGGATCCAGGTATGGTCAAGCAAAACGCCTACAATTTTCGGTGATAATCAGATAACAATTTTGGTCTGAAGTGGGCCGAAAACATAATTTTTCCGCATCGATCTATAGGGCACAATAAAACGCCGAACATCACAAAACAACCCATGGGAATGTGGACAAGTAATTAGAAGGGTTGTACTGTAATATTTGTTGACCTCTAGTTGGTCAAGAGCTACACGAAATACTGTTAAAGCTCAAAGTATGGAACTAAATAAAATATTATTTTCGTGGAAGTTGTGTAGGAGATCATATGGTCGGCCCCGTAATATTAAATATCATTTACTTATATACCAAAAAATACCTAAATGCCTTTCTGGCCACTTCGAAGAACCCCTCTCTCTCCAAGTAAACCACCGTCACCTGACATGACAAATGTTTGACATATTAAAAACCCTTAATAACACAATTTTTCACATCCCACAACGTTTTTTTGGCTTTGACATAAACTTATCACAAAAACTTTATCCCATACTGAAATAAACGTAGAAAATGAAATCCAACCAAAAAAAAAAGTATGAAACTTTTCAAAAAGTTTAAGAAATTTTTCAAAAGTCAAATAAAACACATCTGCATAACATGAACGTTAAACCACACCGACACACAATCTCTTATAAAGTGCACACAAGTAATGTATGTTTAGAGCTTGGGAAAACAAGAACAACAACAACAATTTATATACGGCTTAATTTATGTATGGTTATGTTTGTATAATGTGAATATAAAACCAGGAATTAAAATTTATTTCATCAAAAACAACAGTAGTTGAAAATAAAAATACAAAATAGATGTTTTTAACTTTTGTTGTTGTTGTTGTTTCTATTGCATATAAACAATTCAAATGATGACAGCAATGGTATTATTTTATTTTTCTCCAGAATTAAAAATTTAATAATCGTGTGTGGTTGTTTGTTTGGTTTTTGTTTGTCTGGTCTATGGTTTGTCATTTTGAGAGAAAAATAATTTTAAGGATATAATTTCACTTTTATAATTTTAAGGATGTAAATATTTTTCGATGACAGTAATTGGGTGTTTCCAATTATATTTTTTTAGAAACGTATAATGACTACCGTCGTTCCTGTAAAAATATACCTTTTTTGAAGAATCTAGGATACAGGCACAACTATTGACAATTAAACTCCTTTGTAAGTATAAGTTAAAGAGGCAAATAAAAATTACAAAGAAGTAATTACATCCTTTACAAAAAATTATCAACAACAAAAAAAATGTTTTGTGAAGCCTTCCCTACGGTCCAGAGCTTTCCCTTAAACATCACAAAGGTCATCTACCATAAAGTTCCTATAGAAAATTGTCTAATCCCAAACATAAAAATTACTATGCATGCCTGGGTAATTGAATATGTTATCCTCTTGGCTTTGTGAAGAAAAGATTACAATTAAGTTATCACAAAAAATGGGTATCTGTTGCATACGTGCTTATATCTTTAGGCCCAATGTCTTTTGAACTCGACTATTTTCTATAATTAATATTCTCTTTGGAGTTGAGTCCTGCAAAATACTGAAAACAAAATGTTTGTGTTTGTCTGATATGGGTTGGCAACAAGTGCTTGAAGATTTACGTATTATTTTTCTATCTTAGCACAAATGCCAGAAAAATGCATGTTGTTGACAATGTTGCAATTACAATTTTTATTAAATCTGCAATTATTAGAAAAATAAAGCGTTTTAAAAACCCTACAAAAACAATGGTAACCATTTATTAAAAATATTGTGAACAATTATAAAGATGTTCTGAGCAAAGTTCGGGCAAAAGACAAAAAGAACGATGATAGCATGAGTATATTAAATTCTCGTCTTTGGAGACATTATCCAAAATGTTTCTGTCGAATGTTTGTGGTATTTAGTAATCGGTTCAAGGAATTAAGGATGAAAAATATACACAAGGAATTTCAATTTCTCTGAAGAAATTCTATCTCAAAAATAACCTGCAATAGCTGCATGCAAAAAATGTAAAGGATTTTCGTCATGCTGTTTAGAGTTATCAGCAATTAATCCCGCCATAATTCAAAAACTTGGCCTGTGGAGAATTTCTCCCTCGGGATTCTTAATACACTGACAAAGAGCATAAACAACACAACAACAAGTTCGCCCGGGTCGATTAATTTTTTTAATATCGTGATCCTGATAGGTAGACATCGTTATTGTAAATTATCCGCTAGTATGTAGAATATTGAATATCCAACTGCTCCCAATATATAAAAATAAGAAATCTCACCAAGGACTTGAATGCACTGGAAATTAAGTGGGACCATAACATAGGAGCTTTAGAGGCTCTATATTGAAATTTTTTGGGAATGACATTTGTTTTAAATCTTAAAACTAGTAAGGAACGTAAAAAAATCGGACTGAGCCGACTTCACCAAATTTAAACGTTACACACATCATTCTAGACTTAATTCAGTACGTCATGTCAAAGTTCCAGCAAATCAAAGGATATATAGGTACTTTAGTGTACTAATTACATTAAATCGGACGAAAATATATATGGGAGCTAAATAAATCTAAGTCTGAACCGATTTTCTCGAAACTTAACAAACATAATTTATTATATATTAAATTTATGCAAATTGAAAGTTATATGGGGACTTTGGTACACCATTTACATTAAATCGGGAGAAAATAAATATAGTGGCTATATCTGAATCTGAACCTATTTTCTTGAAACGTAGCACACATAATTTCAGACCCAACTCAGTACGTCATGCCGAATTTCGGGCAAATCGAAGTATATATAGTATGAACATATATATATATATATATATATATATGGAAGCTTTATCTAAATCGGAAACGATTTTCACGAAACTTAGCACACACCATTCTGCACTTAATTAAGTATGCCATTCCAAATTTCATGCAAATCGAAAGATATATAAGGACTTTGGTACACCATTTACATAAAATTGGACGAAAATATATATGGGAGCTAAATCAAAATCTGAACCAATTTTTACCAATTTCAATAGGTGTCGTCCTTGGGCCAAATAAATGAACTGTGCCAAATTTCATCCAATTTGGATAATAAATGCGATCTGTACTTTGTTTACAATTTAACATCAACAGACGGACGGACATTCATAAATCGATTTAGAAAGTTATTCTATGTATAATCTCATAAGGAACCATGTGTCTATCTCGTTTCCTTTTGCCTGCTACAAACATATGCACGATGGCATAATACCCAGTACTATAGTGTGGTGAAGGGTATAAATACCGGACATATGGATTTCATGTCAAAACATGGATCTATATTGAAATTTTCCTGTAACAACCCGAAATACTAAATTTCTGTTACTTCGTTGAGAAACTGTGGATTAAACCTTCAAAGAATGACCTATGAAAAAATGTCCGAAATATGTTTATCGACTTCCAAAGATCCTGAGTGCAAATTACAGTCACTTCGATGGAAAAATGTAACTACATCAAAAATGTATCAAAATGTAGAAATACATGGATAATTTTCGGAAACCCCAGAATACAAAACTACAGCCACTTCGGTAAAAAAAATAAAGTGGAACGGCACCTTTATATGTGAAATATATCAAAACTTTGACCTGGATATATATAATTTTTGCATTTAAAAATACCGAAACTTTGACGGGAAGCACCAATTTTTTTCCTATCACTGGATGAGAAAAGTACATATCTGGCTATGGTTTAAACTTGGATTTTTAACTTCACACAAAAATATTAAGAACATGACAGACGGAATTTATATTGTAATTTCAAATTTGAACCCGTCGTAAAATCTCTGTTTCGGGGAAAACACATTTAATGATTCGACACATTCTGTCGGCTTCACATGTGACCATAAATCGGTTATGCCTTGAAAAGTTTCGAAATATTTACTTGTCAATTTTTAAGTAGCATTCCTGGGTATTCAAATTATTAGAAATAAAAATAATCATTTTTTTTAAGAAAGTGCCTCCTTTATCTATTTTATAGATAACCCATAAAATATTCTTAAATAATTCCGTTTATATCTTCACATCAGAAAGTCATTCTCTGGTCATATGGCGACAATCCCAATTTTTAGTGGTAAACCACCAATTGTTTGTCTTTAGTCTGCAGATAAATTAAAAAAAGAAATATTATGCCCTTTGATTGGCCTACAGGTAAAATTTATGGGTTATGCACCGGGCAGCTCAAGTAACAAGTAACAATGCCCCACTTTTTATACCCATCAGCATGAAATGAACATTCAAAATATCTAAAATCGATCGGGATACTTTTTGAACATTGAAAATAACATTTCAAAAAATAGTTCCAAATTACCGAATTATGGAGGGCATGAGGATGTTATTTGGGGCATACTCTGAAAACTACCGACATTTACCGTATGTGGGGGGCATTCGTAAAAAATAGATCAATATTAATAATTTTTTGTTAGCAATGAGAATACAAAATACCAAATTGCCGTCAAATCGGACCCAATGAGAACCCAAAATATAACAGTCAATTCGTTTGAAAAACGTTCCCAAAAATACCAAATTTTGCGTACTTTGGGAACTTGGAGATCATTATTTAATAAAATGTGGACCGATATATCACATGTTCAATACCAAACATCCTAGGAGTAGTAGCAATGTGTTTGTAAAAATTCAAAGCTCTTCCTTATTGCTTATTACGGGCTTTAGAGTGTTTCCAATAGACTGGCGAACAATGCAAAATCGACATAGAATTTCATTCTGATCAAGAATATATACGAGACCAATATTTGCAATAGACCAATTTATGTTGTAAAATATTCACATTTGCATTATTAGGCCAGAAGTATATCGTATATTTATTTATATCATATATATAAAAAATAATATTAAAATTCATTGTCATTTTCTCAAAAATCAAATCCATTTTAAAAAATGGTTTCCCAATTATTTTTAATTCCTAACATGCAGTGAAATGCAATACATCATTTCCAACTAAAATTCCAGTGATTATTTTAATTCATGTTTGCATTTAATTATTTGTCATTTCTCCATGCATATACATATGTATTTCAGTATGCTAGTTTTACTACTCTGCTGTTTTTTTTTTTAATTTTTTCGTTGCAATTAAATCTTCTTCATCCGTTTTTAATTACAATAATTCCACAGAGTTCCCTATCCGCGTATTTCATTTCTTCCAGCCCGCACCCCTTTGACAACATTTTGCTGGTTGCATGAATTCCAGCAATACCAGGAAAAGGAAAAAAGCAAACACTTTGTAAAATATACATATGTATGTATAAATGTATGTAAAAAAATATTCTGCTTACCTGGATCTTCGTCATCGTCCCAATCAATTTGAGCGCTGGTTGAACTAAGATTTGCCACAAATATCAGCAGCAGGGTGACAAGGCCCAAACAATGGCGCCATGTCAGCAGCATCGATATTCGTCGTTGTCGTTGCAACAAATCCATGTTGGTTATGGTCACATCGAAAACATTGTGTGGAATCATTTTGGATGTGTGTGAGGATGAGTGTGTGTGTGTTGGTAGGGGGAATTTGTGAATATGTTGGCTTGTTAGTGTTGAAATTTTTGATGTTAGCAAGTCGATGGAATTTCGTTGTTATTGGTGATTTTTTTCTTTTTTATATTTATAACGATTTTTTGGTATTATTTTATGTTTGCAACTACTTCGCTATAATTTTGTGTTCTCTCTCTTTTTTTTTTTTTGCATATAATTTATTATCTCCGGTCCGGTTCGAAAGCACACATTGTATATGTGGGTAAATGTGAGTGTGTGTGTTTTTTTATTTTTGCATGTAGTTATGTACAGGATTCAGTTGGTTTTCAAATAAAATGTAAAATAAATACCAACCGAAAATAAACGTAGAAAATAGCAACAACAACAAATTCCCCAACAAAACAAACTAGAACAATTTTAATGTTTCCTGCTGGCGGATGTTGCAATTTAATTTCTGAAGCGTTACAATTTTCCAAATACCATTTTGTTGTTTTTGTTGGCTAGGCTGGATATCACACATACATACGTGTATTTATAGCACAGTGTGTTTGATGATTGTATTTTACGTATGGATTTTAATGTGTGTGGCTTAGGTATATGTGTGTGAGTCCTCACTCGTACTCTTGGTGTGGGAGAGTGTGTGTGTTTTTTGTAATTTTTGGCCCCCCTTGCTTCGCTTGCCACAATTCGGTGGAGTACCCAGTTTCCCTAGGTTTTTGATGGGCGTTTCTTTTTTTTATTTTTGTTATTCCGTTAGCTGTGTGTCCTTGTATTTACTATTGTGGTGGCTGATGATAATGCCACTGCTGTTGTCGTAATAGTGACTTTTTCTGTTGTTGTTGCTGTTTGCGATTCATTGCAGATAAGAAAAATCATTTTTGCTTGTTAATGATGCAACAAGAGCCATTGTTTCTTTGTATGGACGCCGCGAGTAGAGGTGTGGTGGTCAGGTGAGGATTTTCGTTGGCAGATTTTCTCTGTTTTGTTGTTGTTGTTGTTTTTTACCTTAGTTAAGTTTTAAGTTTTTGTATTAGGTACACTTGAGCTTATAGGGGATTTTTATATACTTTTGTGTGGTACTAGTATTTTCCTCTCCTCTCTTTTATTTGTTATTTTTTTGTGTGTATTTGAGCTTTATTTAGTGTTTCCTTTTCAGTTTTGCTTTGTTGTACTTATTTTAATTCTTCCATCTCCTGTCTTGTTGTTGTTTTCAGTTTTCTGTTTCCATCCAAGAGGGTCTTAGTTATTTTTAACGCTAATTAACTTGTTTTTTTATTTTCTATTTTTGCACTACTCTCCTCTTTGGTTTTATTTTTGCCCTCGAACGTTAGCGATCCGCAGTACTTGAATTGGTAGTTTCCTTCAGGTGATTGTTCATTTGTTCAACGATGGATATCTTTTGTTACGCTTAACGAGAAAGGATTTAATTTTCAAATGTCAGTCTTAGTTATAAAACTGGCGAATTTGTGGATGTTGCTTTTTTTTTTGGTAGAGGGTTTTCGTCTCTTCTTTTCTTTTTTGTGTGTGAAAGGTGCACGCTCCTAGCGGCTGCTGCTGATGATAGTGAGGACCTGTAATTAGAATAAAAGAAAAAAAAAATAGAATTAGTAATAACAATAAAAAATTGTGAATCCTTGAACCGAAAAAACGGAATTCATTATAACAAAGAGATATTTTTTGCAATTATAAAAAAATAACTGCAGAATTTTTTTAATTGTTTGGGAGATGATTAGAAGACAAAAGATTTACATTTTGGTGTTAATATTTATGGCCTTGTCCCAGAGAAATAGGTTGCACTCTGCCCAATCTATGAAAATAGCAACAAAATATGGAAAATATGTTTTAAGTATCGGGGAATATTTTTTCAAGGATCAATATAAGGCGTGGATGTTTTAAAGAATATTTTTAAGGGCCATTACAAGGCGTGGCTTTTTTAAAGAATATTTGTTTAAGGACCATTACAAGGCGTGGATTTTTTAAAGAATATTTTTTTAAAGGCCATTACAAGGCGTGGATTTTTTAAAGAATATTTTTTCAAGGACCACTACAAGGCGTGGATTTTTTGAAGAATATTTTTTTAAGGACCATTACAAGGCGTATTTTTTAAAGAATATTTTTTTAAAGGCCATTACAAGGCGTGGATTTTTTAAAGAATATTTTTTCAAGGACCACTACAAGGCGTGGATTTTTTGAAGAATATTTTTTTAGGACCAATACAAGGCGTGAATTTTTTAAAGAATATTTTTTTAAGAACCATTACAAGGCGTGGATTTTTTAAAGAATATTTTTTAAGGACCATTACAAGGCGTGGATTTTTTAAAGAATATTTTTTTAAGGACCATTACAAGGCGTGGATTTTTTAAAGAATATTTTTTTAAGGACCATTACAAGGCGTGGATTTTTTAAAGAATATTTTTTTAAGGACCATTACAAGGCGTGGATTTTTTAAAGAATATTTTTTTAAGGACCATTACAAGGCGTGGATTTTTTAAAGAATATTTTTTTCAAGGAACATTACAAGGCGTGGATTTTTAAAGATTCTTTTTTTAAGAACCATTACAAGGCGTGGATTGTGGTACAGGGTATTACGTCTTTGTGCATATGTTTGTAACAAAGGCAAACATACGAGATAGACACATGGTTCCTTTTGAGAATATTCATAGAATAACTTTCTAAGTCGAGTTAAGTTTCGTAAAAATCGGTCTAGATTTAGATATAGCTCCCATACATATTTTCGTCCGATTTAATGTAAATGGTGCACCAAAGCCCCTATTTATATTTCGATTTGCAAGAAATTTGGCATAGCGTAATCAATTAGGTCTAGAATGATATGTGTATAGTTTCCTGAAAATCGGTTCAGATTTAGATATAGCTCCCACATATATTTTCGTCCGATTTAAGGAAAATGGTGTACCAAAGTCCCTATATTTCTTTCGATTTGCACGAAATTTGCCACAGCGTAATTAATTAGGTCTAGAGTGATGTGTGCTTAGTTTGGTGGAAGTCGATATATATATATACATATACCAAAGTTAGGCCGTTTGCTACTAAAATTTCCACAATGCCTTGAAATTAGTATAGCCGAACGTGTGCTAAGTTTTGTAGGAATCAGTTCAGATTTAGATATAGTTCCCAGATATAGTTTCGTCCGATTTTAAGTAAATAGTCGATTGAAAAATTTAGAACAGCTTGCAGAATTAAATGTTTATGGATCCATTTTCACGTTGATGGTCCTACAAAAATGCGACGTTTGTTAGGATTCATCTGTTGAATATACCCAAAGTGTTGAAGGGTATCATATAGTCGGCCTCGTCCGACTTTACTACTTTCCTTACTGGTTTAAATTATTTAAAAAATATTAAAACTTATTTCTTTCTACAATTTCTTAGCTTTTAATAATATACTCATATTTAAAGCACTGATACGCACACATACACAAATGCAGTGTGTATGTGTGTGTTAATAACTGTTTACAAATGCAAATACAAAACTCAATTGCAATAAATACACACTTTCACTTGCACAACTTTGGTGTTCCAGTTTTCTTCGGCTCATACATGTATCCGTATGCAGATCATTTCCTGAGCTCATCCTTATGCGTGTTTTTTCCACTTTCTGCATTTTGAACGAGGTTTCAAAATGTGACGTAGAAAAAAGACAAACACACATACAAACAAATACACTCCTACATTTCAACAATTGATGTGTCTAGTAGTGTATAAAGCAAAAAAAATCTACAGATCTGCAGAATAATTTCAAGTGCGCATCAGAAGGCGTTCTATATACTGCTATGCTTCAATGGGAAAACACCAAACAAACTCACACCCACATACATAGATACACATACTAACATATCTATATTTATATTCACAACTATAAATGAACGATGAGAATGAGGCCATGATTAAAGTAAAGGAAAGCAAAAAAAGTTATGTATAGAAAAAATTGTTATTTATGCCAAAAATGTAGGGAATTCAGTATCAAACAAAGTTATGCCATGCACTGAATAACTGAACAAAAAAAAAACAAACTGCAACCTAACAAAAAAACAAAATTGAAAAGAAAGAAAATATAAAAAAAACGAAAGGAAATTTTTAAATAATGAATTCATTTACTTGTAGACAAATGTTTCAAGGACTTTCCCTCCAACAATGTTGCTGGTTGAAGGAAATGCAGCATTTCGACTACAATATAGGTAAGGAAAGCACTGTGCAAAGTAGCGCCAACAGCTGCAGCAACAGTGTCAGCACCAGCCGTATAGTTGCCAAGGACATTGCAGGGGGCGGGTTATAATATTATGCAGGAAAATATTGCAAAGAATAGGAGAAACAAAAAAAAAACAAATTATGTGCAAAATAATATGAATTAAAAGTTAAGGCAAACATGAAAATGCCTCGAAGTATTGTTAAAGGGAATAAATTAATGTGAAGGTAAGATGGAATGAGGGTTCTTTGGCGAAAAAAAAAAAATAATAGTAAAAAAAGAAAGGGATGCAAACTTGTATGCATTGAAATTAAATATAGATAATAAAGAACTCGCAAAAGAATGGTCTTACCAATTAAATTTTATTTATTAAATTTCTTTACTATAATTTGAAGATTTCATATAATAATGTGAAAAGGGTGAAGAAGAAAATTATATTGATATGACCCATTTGTACTTCAAAAGTCTAAATCGAAACTTACATATTGTATGATGCTTGACAATAAAGTAAATAGAGCCAATTACAAATACCGGGCAAAACGTGGACCATTTTCAATACCAAACATTGTATTAATAGTGACAATGTATGTTCAAAATTAATCTATCTTAAATTATGCGATCTGTATAGTCATTTCAAGAGATAGATATAGAGACCGAAATGGCTATATAGACATAGAATTGTCTTCTGAATATGTATGTACTTTACGGGATATCCGCCTAATGATTTAGAGCATAAAAAACATTGTACAAATCATATAAAAACTGATTTTTATCTACGCAGGCTTATTTCTAGGAATTCTCTAAAAATCCTCTGTACACCTAGCAACTCTGAAAAAAATGTCCGATTCTGCTGCCGAATTCGTACAAAAATCGGAATAAAATTGTGTGAAGGTGCCCACGAATTCAGAAAGCTTTGTTTGAAAAAATAAAAAAAAACATTTGAGCTTCTTAAAGAATCTCGGGTGAAATAAAGATAAATTTCGATATTCTGCACAAATTCGGATAAAACTCAGAAGGAACATGATAAAATAGAAACGATTTCGGAAACTTTTTCAGAAATTCAAAAAAAAAAAATCGGAATATCATTCGGAAATTTATGAAAAGTTTGATTCGAAATTCGGAAAATTATTGGATGTTCGAAAAAAATAATCCTTTTAATTTTTATAATAAAGAAAACGGTATTTATTTGCAATAATTTAAAATGTATTTCAGAACACCTCACCTCACCTTGATTAATAGAATGCTAAATTTCGACATTAGGTATAGGGACTTCTATTTTTTCTTCCCATTGATTAATTCCTTGCGGAATGTTTAACGCATTTGTTTATGTTCTAACATAGAGTACATAGTCTATATAACCAACAGAACCTTAACCAACAGAGCCTTTTCAAGGACCAATTGACCAATAAACGCGGAGTTTTAAAAGAATATTTTTTCAAGGACCATTTGACCAATAAGCATGAATTTTTAATAGAATATTTTTTCAAGGACCATTAGACCAATAAGCGTGAACCTTTAAAATAATATTTTTTTCAAGGATTATTAGACCAAAAAGCGTGGATTTTTAAAGAAATATTTTTTTAAGGACCATTTGACAAAAAAGCGTGGATTTTTAAAAGAGTATTTTTTCAAGGTCCATTAGACCAATAAGCGTAGATTTTTAAAGGAATATTTTTTCAAGGACCATTTGAATATTTTTCAAGGACCATTACACCAATAAGCGTGGAGGATTTTCAAAAAAAAAAAAAAATCAAGGATCATTAGACCAACAAGCGTGGATTGTTAAAGGAATATTTTTTCAAGGACCATCAGACCAATAAGCGTGGCTTTTTAAATGAATATTTTCTCAAGGACCGTCAGACCAATAAGCGTGGACTTTTAAAAGAATATTTTTTCAAGGACCATTAGACCAACAAACGTGGACTTTTAAAAGAATATTTCTTCAAGGACCATTAGATCAATAAGCGTCGACTTTTAAAAGAATATTTTTTCAAGGACCATTTGACCAATAAGCGTGAATTTTTAAAGGAATATTTTTCAAGGACCATTAGACCAATAAGCTTGGATTTTCAAAGGAATATTTTTTCAAGGACCATAAGATAAGTGGATTTTAAAAGGAATATTTTTTAAGGACAATTAGTGAATTTTTAAAAGAATATTTTTTCAAGAACCATTAGACCAATAAGCGTGGATTTTTAAAAGAATATTTTTCAAGGACCATTTGACCAATAAGCGTGGATTTTTAAAGAATATTTTTTCAAGGACCATTAGACCAATAAGCGTGGATTTTTTAAAGAATATTTTTTCAAGGACCATTAGACCAATAAGCGTGGATTTTTAAAAGAATATTTTTTCGAGACTCCTATAAGGCGTGGATTTTTAAAGGAATATTTTTTCAAGGCTCTTATAATTCATGGATTTTTAAAGGAATATTTTTTCAAGGACCATTAGACCAATAAGCGTGGATTTTCAAAAAAATATTTTTTCAAGTACCATTAGACCAATACGCGTGGATTTTTAAAAGAATATTTTTTCAAGGACCATTTGACCTGTAAGCGTGGATTTTTAAAAGAATATTTTTTCAAGGACCATCAGACCAATAAGCGTGCATTTTTAAAAGAATATTTTTTCAAGGACCATTTGACCTGTAAGCGTGGATTTTTAAAAGAATATTTTTTCAAGGACCATTAGACCAATAAGCGTGGATTTTCAAAGGAATATTTTTTCAAGAACCATTTGACCAATAAGCGTGGATTTTCCCTTCAGAGTATGTGCAGATTGCTCGGAAAATAATCGAAACAAACTTTAGAGAATTCGGAAAAAAGCTGATATTAGAGCCCTTGGTTTGTAATCTCACATTTACACAACTCGATATGAGCAACAAATGTATATACGTATGTATGTGTGTTTGTGATTTTTTTGTTACCCAAAATAAAACAATTTTTATTGTGGCTTTTCGTGTCGTTGTATACTTTATTTCATATTGTATTCCTATGGTGTCATCCCACTTTGCTTTCTGGCTTTTCTCAGAAAAAAAGCATTTTTCAATTGTCATGCTACCGTGTTGGGACATAAATTTACTATTGTGTATTTTCATGTTGTCGTTATCATCAACTACTCATCTACAAGTACAACAATTATGCAGTTGTGTCCAATTTTCGATGACGAGTGTCTTCTTGGTGCCTAGTGGCATGGCACATCAAAAAGATCAATTTGTTTGAAAATTTATTCAATTAATGGCAAAACACAAATCCATGGAGATTTTTCGGTTGCCAAAAAAATGAAAGCTATACAAGAAATTATACAAGCGAAAATACCCTGATGACAGTTTTCGTTCTTTTTTACGAATATTTGCTGAATGCTAGCTTTCTTGTTTTCGGTTTTTAATCAACTCAAAATTACTTTTGTAAAACTTTGTACCAAAAAACCCCCTCTATTGATGAGCTCTTTTTCGATAGTTCTTTGGATGGTTGGTTCATTTGACTGGTCTGTAAAACCAAATCAGACCTCATCAGCAGCAGCAACAACAACAATAATGCCGACAATAACAGAAACAGAAACGAAAATAACAACAACAACTACAACATCAATAGTCGTCACGCTTTCATTCAATTGTTAAATCTGAATTTAACCCAGTTTTATTTTCTGTTGTTGTTTTGTTTTTCCTTTCTTCTTTTTCCTCGTTTGCAACAACAACAGAAAAAATTCAACCCAAATACATTCGATTAATAAAAAAAGGCAGTAGTGAAAAAAAGAGGAATGAAGTTTCTTGTTGCATTTTTTCCGTTTTTTAATGAAATCAGAAAATAAAGTTCCTCCCTTTTTATGATGGCATAGAGAGAAGTATTGCAAATATAATAAAAACAACAACAACGAGAGAAGTTAGTGAAAAACAACAACACTAACTATAGAAAACTGTAACATGCAACCTAGCCAAACAAACACACACACACACACATAACCAAGGACATCAGACCGAAAAGCGTTGGTGTTTTTGTTTGGTTATTGCATTGTATTATGTTTCGATATATTCTGTTTTCGCCTACTTTTGAAGCTTCTGATGTAAAACTTCACATTGCTTTTCTGTGTTCTTTTTTTGTCAGCAATAAAAACAACAATTGTTGAACAAAAGTAAGTTAAAAAAAACTGTGTTGCATGCAACAATAAATTACAATATTACTTAAAATTCACTCTTCACAAATTCCACCCACTCTCTACACGTAATGCATGCATTTGTAATGTATATACTCAAGATGAATCGAAACAAAATTCTGTTGAATTCGTGGAATTCAAAGGAAAAAAAGAGACATAGAAAAAATCTATTCTAAACAATGAAAATAATTGAAAAACATATACAAAGATGACATAAAGTGGGCACCTCAGCTTAGATTAAAAAAACTAAATATTTTTTAAAGAATATTTTTTCAAGGACCATTAGATCAATAAGCGTGGATTTTTAAAAGAATATTTTTTTAAGGACCATCAGACCAATTAGCGTTTATTTTTAAAAGAATATTTTTTCAAGGACCATTAGACCAATAATCGTGGATATTTAAAAGAATATTTTTTTCCTTTATTTGTTAAAGAACATATTCTCAGGAACTATCCCAGCATTAATAGTACATTTTAAGTAATGTGAATTTCTAGGAAATTAAAAAAAAATATTAGATGGCAGTAAAAAAGACCAACATTATTATACCCTACACAACTATGTTGTCAGGATATTATAGCTTTGTGCAGCCCCAAAAGTTTGTAACGCCGCGAAATATTGGTCCTAGACACAGCTTTAAGTCTACCTATCGTCATATCTCGACTAGGTGAGTCGATCTAGACATGTGTGTCCGTCCGTCCGTCCATTATAATTTGTAAACACGATACAGGCCACAGTTATGGACCAATCTTCTCGAAATTTTGCTCGTAGATGGGTTCTGGCTAATAAAGACCCCTATTGTTTTTGGTAAAGATCGGTTTATATTTGGGGGATGAAATGGACCAAAAACTTTATTTTTATCGGTTTTTCTGGTCGCTCCAGAGGCCGCAATTATGGCCCAAACATCGTGAATTTTTACATGGAGAAGGGGATCGAGCCAAAGAAAAAGCATGACTGTTTTGATAAAAATCGGTCAATATTTAGCGGGTCAAATGGACCCTGACTTGATAGTATAGACCCAAGTGCTTAAGTATTTATATATTATTAAGTAAGTTGAGGTTCCAGTTATGGTCAAGGACAACGCTTATAATTTTCGGTGATGATCAGATACAAATTCTGGGATGAAGTGGAACGAATATCACAACACAACCCAAAGTGAAAGATATCTGGACAAGTAATTAGAAGGGCTGTACTGAATATTACTAATATTTGTTGACCTCTAGTCATTGTTGTCCATTTTTCTGGTGGCTCCAGAGGCAATTATGGCCCAAACATCGCGAATTTTTACATGGAGAAGGGGATTGGGCCAAAGAATAAGCATGCCTGTTTTGATAAAGATTGGTCAATATTTAGCGGGTTAAATGGACTCTGACTTTTGTGTGAAAATTTACAAAATTTGTAATCTATAGCGTATTTATTTACTCCTGAAGGACATAGAGCCGAGAAGCTGATAGTATATCCAAGAGGAGTGGTTGGCCTCTAAATTGATATCAATTATATTGTCGTATGTACTCGGATGTGGGAGTTACACTTAAATTTTTACGGGTGCTTACGAATTCAGATATTATTTAATAAACCATTACCACACTAGAGGGCGGAAATATAGCGCTGATCGCTTTGAAATGTTTCATGAGCTTCCAGTTATGGTCAAGTACAATGCCTATTATTTTCGGTGATGATCAGATAATAATTTTGGGATGAAGTGGACCGAATACTTATTTTTTGTGTTTTTTTTTATTTTTTTCGTTTGAAACTATAAGCTACAATTACAAGCCGGACATCACAACACAACCCACAGTCATACAAATCCGCACAGTCATACATAAAAGCTCTAATAATCTCAACAAAATTATCTGTGAGGATCTAGGCTTCGTTCACATTTGGTGATAAAAATTGAAGAATATATTTAAATACCCAATTTCAAATCTATTATTTCCAGCTAAAATACAAAAACCTTAACTATTTTCTACTTCCTTGTCGAAAGGGAGAAGTACATTCAGTTTGTGCCTAGCAAAACAATTCGTGTTGTCTAATTGCTAGACAAGTTCAGGAAGGTCCATTTGGCATAGTTGAAATTTGCAATGACGGAAATGTTAACATTTATTACCCTGGATATTTGTCTAAAGTTTTGTTAAACAAACAAATAAACAAACTAGCAAACTCTCATGTAGATACTTGAACATGAATACTTGTAACACTACAGACAGCACAAGGTATATGGCAGAGGAACACGAACCTAGTTGTGCTTCTCTCCTTTTTTTGTCTTATTCTTCTCCTGCTCCCTACCTATATATGTATATGTAAAGTAATTCGTTTGGAGTACACAACAGCCAACATCCGTTTCCGTTTTTATTTTGTTGTTCTTGTTTATTTGTATGCGGTTTACCACTTGAGTGCGCTGTTGTATCCGAACAGAAGTACTAACTTTTCAGCTACGAATGAATACAGTCGTCATCAGGTGAACACCAGCTCAACATCACCACCACTATAGCTATTTATACATAAGGAGCATAGCAATTGTCTATATGTGTGTGTGTGTGAGTGTTTGGCTCCAAATGGCAGAGTGTTAAGGTGAATGATATACACATACTCGTATATTTGCATATAAATTCCTTTAGTTTAACTCCAATTTTAAAGCAAGCAAACGATGCTGAAAGGATGCTCTTCTTTATTCGTACGTAAATTGTGTAGATTTGCAAAAGGTATTTAGAATATCCCAGGTGTTTGGAGATATATATTTGCTGGGTGCACACACAATCGTACATATACACTTGATATGCCTCTTGTATATACGAAAATATTTTGACTGAATTTTGAGTATTGTATTGTGGATAATATCACTATCTTGTTTTGCAATTTCGTTTTATTTATCTTGAGGTTTTATTTTAATATTAAGTGTTTGCGAATGAATGTCGATGTAATTCCATAGGGCTATGGAAAGAGTTATCAGCTTTTCCGAAAATAGCTATCTACCGGAAGTGGGTCGAAATGAAGAAGGAATACATTTACCAAGGTTACTCGGAGTTTTTAGGACAATACGAATACGAAACCTGAACTAACCATAGATTCTAATAAATATTTGTTCTAGAACCATCAGATCAATAAGCGTGGATTTATAAAGAATATTGTTTTCAATGACCATCACACCAAGAAGTGTGGACATTTAAAGGCCTGAACTGTTAATAAATATTTCTTCCAGTATATTCAAAGGCGGGAATTTTAAAAAAAGTTTTTTTTTTAAAGTATATATGGGCAATATTGCCAATTTTTTAACATAGCTGAAGCGGAGGTTCACCCCTTTATAACTCGGGATCTACTTAAGTATATGAAAAAAAGTGAATAGTTTTGGGTTAATTGATCTGTCGTTGCAAACTGTTCATGATATTGACCTTCAAACTTTATTTTGGTGGAAGCTATGTCTACTTTAATGTAAAAAAAATGTGTAAAAACACGTTGAGGCGAACCAGCTTTTTTATGTTCTCTATCGATTTCTGACTAAGCCACTTATTGCACGGTCTTCGTGTCAAAATAAAGCTAGAAGCCAACAAAATGGGGACTACGCCCCTTATGTATCATTTTTCAAAATTTTCACTGCATCTACCTTTAAATGATGCTGACATTTTGAAGCTCGATTTTGAGTGTTTTTTTAATTTTACTTCTAGCTTTAATACGCAAACAGGAATTTATAAAAATCGATTATAAGATTATTGTAGTCGCGAATCTGCGTAATTTGATATGTATTTTGTGTATGTAGTATGCACAGCTTCAGAGTAATACTCATCCGAAGGTGCGAATTTTGTGCGATCAAATTTCTAAAAAACCTACTTTTCGGGCCAAATTTTTAGATCTGTCAACTGAATGATATGGGTGCCTGCGATCAATAAGGTTTTTTACGTTTCGGATGATATAAAATCTTCTTCGTGAAAATCCGTCTACTAGAACGGCGGGAACTGGCCTTCCGAAAACACGAAATTTGGCAAAAAATGTTTTTGAAAATATCGCGGATTTATTTGCGTTTTCTGTGTATCATTTCCGCTTCAATAAATGACCTCATACGGATTTTGATCTTTTTCGAAAAGAGAACTTTAAAAACTTCAACCAAAAGAGAGATGTACCCAATTTATCTCAAAAATAGATTTTGCTGGCACATCCATGGTTCTTAATGGACCACATTGAAATGGTATAGATCGATGTATTTTTTTAGGGTGCACACCGAAATCGGATGCGCGTTAATGGCATATGGAGTTTTCGGAAATTATTCGCGTTTTACGATTTTCTGGGTACTTCAATGTAACGTGCGGCACATCTTATCCGTCAAATGAAATTTCGCAAAATATATATGGATTGGAAGATAAACTTCAGTGCTTCCTGGAAACCGCATGCGCATCAAATGATTTTGAGAATTACGCGATTTAGACGGAATTTATCTCAAAAATAGTGTGAGCTGGCACATCCATGGTTCTTAATGGACCACATTGAAATCGGTATAGATCGATGTATTTTTTTAGGGTGCACACCGAAATCGGATGCGCGTTAATGGCATATGGAGTTTTCGGAAATTATTCGCGTTTTACGATTTTTTGGGTACTTCAATGTAACGTGCGGCACATCTTAGCCGTCAAATGAAATTTCGCAAAATATATATGGATTGGAAGATAAACTTCAGTGGTTCCTGGAAACCGCATGCGCATCAAATGATTTTGAGAATTACGCGATTTACACGCAATTAAAAATGTATATTTCATAATATTATTTTATTTTAAGATTTATTCCTATTTATAGAATTCTAAGATTTATCGGAAGGGTCTTGATATAATCCGCAAGGCGTACACTTATACACAAAAAAGTGATTATTATATATGTCAATTTTTCGGCGAAATTCGGTAAAATAGCAGAATAACCCCAAATTTTTTTTTCTGAAATTTCTTGTATACAATTAAAAAAATAAATATGATGACATTATTTTTTCGAACAAAAAACAAATATTTTTCCTCAATATTTTGTTTTGTTGTCGCTGTGATTTAGAAACCGCTACACGGACTTGTGTGATTTTGATATCATTTGATTCATCGTAGTCTTTAGATTATGTAGATATTTTTAAATTAATTTTTAGGTGTGTGTATGTCATTAATATAATGAAAATATTGATGTAATCTGATATATTTTTTTATTTTTCTCATATTTCGCGAATATGTGCAACTTTATCGTGATTATTATAATATATTCATATTCTTATTTTACGGAGGAAGATATATATCAACGTTTTTGGTCAATATAATAAACGGCGTAATTTTAAGATTTTTTCTTATGCCCAAAATTAAAACCTCGATAACTTTTGCGCGCATCAACCAAAAATTTGATCGCGAACGGTTTCGGAGTCAGAACATTTTTCTCTATATGTGTACCAAAAATCATTAATGTGCCACAAAAACAAAAAAGCTGATTTTTTGAAAATGGAATATTAAAAAATTGGCAATATTGCCCATATGTAAAGGCGTAGATTTAAAAAAACAAGTGGAAAAGCGTTAAGTTCGGCCGGGCCGAACTTTGGATACTCTCCACCATAGATATACTGACAGGTACTTGAAATGAAAATATAGGGAGCATAACAAAAAGTGGACCTATACCGACACGTTTAAAAATGATTATGTAAACCATAATAAAAATTTCAGAAATTTTTAATGGATATGGCTAATGAAGGTGCATACAATTCAACGCGGTGAAAATGTGCCTCATCGAAATATTGGTTCTACACCCCATGTTTCTTTGGACCAAATCCGTTTCAGAATATTTTAGATTTCATCCAAACTTTGCCCATCTTATTATTTCTTCCAAACTTAGCTCAAATTCAAAGATGGGGAATATCGGTCCACTCCTTCTGGAACCTCCACACAGGGGCTAGGTCTAAATGCGGCTATAGTTCATTATCGAACCTTACGTTATAATTTTTTATCTCGCTATTCTCCGCAGGAGAAATGATTACAACAGAGTCTTAGAACCAAACTCAAAACGCGGAACAAATCAGATATATATTTTAATATAAAAAGGGGGTTATATGGGGACTAACCCAAAAAGGGGGCGAATATTAATAATTTTTGGTAGGAATTGCAGCAAATTCGATTAAAAAACGCGCTCAAGAACCCCAAAATACCTCAAATTGGGGGTGCCCTTATATGGGGGCTATTCGAAAAAATGGACCTATATTCAAAATTTGTTGTGGGGAGATTTGGTACCTATTAAGAACTCAAAATACTAAATTACAGCTAATTCGGCGGAAAAATACGAACAAAACCCCCAAAATACTGAACATTAGGAGGTATCGTTATATGGGGACTACCAGAAAAAGTGGACCTGTATTAATAATTTTTTGTGAAGACATTAAGTACCCAAAAGGAACTCAATGTAGCAAATTTCAGCGAATTCGGTTGAAAAACGAGCTCAAGAACCCCAAAATATCGAAAATTGAGAGGTACCGTTATATGGGGGGTACCAGAAAACATTTATCTATATTTATAATTTTTAGAAGGGATATTTGGTACCCAATAAGAACTCAAAGTACCAAATTGCAGCCGGTGGAAAAATGCGACCAAAACACCAAAAATACCGAAAATTGGGGGGTACCCTTATAGGGGTGCCATCCCAAAAAAATGGACCGATATTTATAATTTTTATAGGGGAAAGTTTCTACCCAATAAGAACTCAAAGTACCAAATTTCAGCGAATTCGGCTGAAAAACGCGCTCAAGAAACTCAAAATACCGAAAATTGGGGTGCCATCCCAAAAAATGGACCGATATTTTTAATTTTTAGTGGGGAGATTTGCTACCCAATAAGAACTCAAAGTACCAAATTTCAGCGAATTCGGTTGAAAAACATGCTCAAGAACCTCAAAATACCGAAAATTGGGGGCGTACCCTTATATGGGAGCTATGCCTTAACGTGGACTGATATAGCCCGATATAGCCCGATATAGCTTCGAATTTGACCTGCCTGCAGACAAAAGACGACTCTATGCAAAATTTTAGGCGCTAGAGTGATTACAACAGACAGACAGACATGCTTAAATCGTCTTAGAATTTTACGCTGATCAAGAATATATATACTTTATAGGGTCGGAAATAATTATTTCGATGCGTTACAAACGGAAAAACAAAACTAATATACCCTATGGTGGAGGGTATAAAAAAATCAAGGACTTTCTAAGACGATATTCATTGGCGTGGATTTTAAAAACAAGATTTGTAAAAATATTTTCTTCAAGGCGTGGGTTTTTAAAAACAAGATTTGTAAAAATATTTTCTTCAAGGCGTGGGTTTTTAAAATATTTTTTTCAAGGCTTGGATTTTTAAAAATATTTTTTTTCAAGGCGTGGGTTTAAAAAAAATTTTCAATGACATTTTTAAAAAAATATTTTTTCAAGGCGTGGGTTTTAAAAAATTTTCAATGACATTTTTAAAAAATATTTTTTCAAGGCGTGGGTATAAAAAATATTCTCAAGGACATTTTGAAAAAATATTTTGTTTTTCAAGGCGAGGGTTTAAAAAAAAATTCAAGACGTGAATTTTTTAAAAATATATGACAAGCAACCTTTAAAGGTGTGGGTTAATGAATATTTTTTTTTTTTTTTTTTTTTGTAAAGAAAAATATTTTTTAGATGACTCTAATAGCGGATTTTTAAAGAATAATTTTACAAGGCACTTAGTTGGAATTTGAAGAATACTTTCTCCATGCTAATCAGTTTGTTAGCGTTTATTAGTTCAAGAACTTTCAGGGCACTTACCTTGCATTTTTAAAGAATATTTTCAAAGTTCTATCAGGACATTAAGCTTGGCTCCTTCATTGAAAAAAATACCGATATTTAAGCCTTATTTGTTAAAGGATACTTTTTGAAGGATTATTTGAGGTGCATAACATCTACTTTCGTTCACCTTGTAAATTATTGTTTTCTTAGAATATTTGAGCTCTAAGCATGAACTGTAAAATTACTATTTTCATGAACCTAGTAAAATCTTTTGACTGTGTAAAGACTATTTGAGTACCAAGGGTGGACCTTTCAAGGACTATTTTTGGATTTCATGCTGGCATTTTTTAAAAATATTTTTTTAAATGACTCTTTCAATTCCAATATGTTTGAAGAATTATTTGAGCTATACCCGTGAATTTTTACGAAATACTTCTGAAGCACTATTGTAGGTCAATGTGTGGCTTTTTAAAGATTTTTATGAATGACTATTGGAACTCTAATCCCGAATTCATAAATAAATTTGTTTTCAAGGACCGCCCCTACAAAAAAGTTTGCGTTCGCATTTTAAGCATCTGACAACTTTCACACACCACACTTTTCAACTGCCGCACTTTATTTTGAAAATCCACTAACAAAAGGCTCATCTTTTGTTGACCCCACGCCTTCAAGGGAGAAATTTTATCCAGGAAAACATAAACAAAAAAACTGCTGATATCAGTTTCAAACTACTCACCAAAGTAGGGTATAGCATAACACTTAAAACTTGTATTTGTTTGTGTTTGTATATATCAACGAAACTTTTGCATATAGGAACTGCACTACTACAAGCCATACTCTTTTGGAGGAGCCGGAAAAACTAAGAAATACTGGATTTTTTTTTTTTTGTTAACTCATCAGTAAAAGAAAACAAGAGCGAAGTATCCACATGGTTGTGTTAAGAAGTATAATTCCTTGGCTGGTCGCTCTGTGGTATAGTCGCATACATATATACCAAACAAGGAACACTTTTTGCACATTTTCAAGTAGAAAAATAACAAAACATTTGCTTTTAAATATTTTTCCAACAAGAACACACACATACACCCGGTTACCACAATATATATTTATGCCAACAGAGGCGCTAAGGTGTTGTTCTCACTCTAGCTTCGTCTGCATATTTCTATTTTTTTTTTACTTTTTGTCTTCCTTTCTTTAAAGTATGAAGACCTCTAGAGCAAAATATACATTGCTAGTGTTTGTTGTTGCTGTTGTTGTTGTTGTTGAAGTAGAAACTTGGAAAAATTGTCATTGCGGCATAATTGCATTTAAAAGTGTTGAGCTATACAAAAACAAACCTGAGAAAAAGTAACAACAATTGTAGGAAAAAAGGAAGACAAAAAAAAACGAAGCAGATAGTTAGAAGACACAGCATCTAACACAATGTCGTATAGAGGTATGGACCAACTAGCACCCGGACCACCAACAAATGCCACAAACTTAAGCTGGGTGCTAACCAACATGGAATTTGTCAGCAGAGCCTTGAAATGGTAAACAAGAAAAACTTGGAAAAACCAAAGAAATACTTTTGCACACACACACATATACACACCAAAAAGGACAAATGCTAATGGTTGTGTTGCGACATTATTTTCCATGGCAATACGATGCGAAGAACACAGCATTCTAAGTGCTTGGGAAATAAAAATATGCAAACAAAAACGAATACTTAGAATACAACAAAAAAGGACAGACACAACAAAAGGACTTTTGAATCAAATCTAATCAGAGAAAAAAAATAGAAGTCGTGTCATATGCGTGGAAAGCTGGGTAATGGAATATACCAGCGAAGGGAAAAAGGGGTTAACAAAAAGCGTGGATTTTTATACCCTTCACCACACTGTGGTACAGGCTATTATGTCTTTGTGCATATGTCTATTATGTATGTCTTTCAAAGTCGATTTATGCATGTCCGTCCGTCTGTCCATGTTAAATTGTAAACAAAGTACAGGTCGCGTTTATGATCCGAATTGGATGAAATTTGGCACAGGTCACTTATTCGGCCCAAGGACGAACCCTATTGAAATTGGGAAAAATCGGTTCAGATTTAGATATAGCTCCCATATATATTCTCGTCCGATGTAAGATAAATGGTGTACAAAAGTTCTTATATATCTTTTGATTTGCACGAAATTGGGCACAGCCTACTGACTAAAGCCTAGAATGATGAAAGTTAAGTTTCGTGAAAATCGGTTCAGATTTAGATATAGCTCCAATATATATGTTCGTCCGATTTAATATAAATGGTGTACCAAAGTCCCTATATATCTTTCGATTTGCACGAAATTGGGCAAAGCGTAATGAATTAGGTCCAGAATGATGTGTGTTAAGTTTCCTGAGAATCGGTCCAGATGTTAAGTTTCGTAAAATTCGGTTAAGATTTAGATATAGCTCCCATATATATGTTCGTCCGATTTAATATAAATGGTGTACCAAAGCCCTTATATATCATCCGATTTGCACGAAATTTGACATAGCGGAATTAATTAGGTCTAGAATGATGTGTGTTAAGTTTCGTGAAAATCGGCCCAGATTTAGATATAGCTCCCATATATATTTTCGTCCGATTTATTGTAAATGTCCCTATATATCTTCCGATTTGCACGAAATTTGGCACAGCGTAATGAATTGGGTCTAGAATGATGTGTGTTAAATTTCCTGAAAATCGGTTCCGATTTAGATATAGCTCCCATATATATTTTAGATATAGCTCCCATATATATTTTAGATATAGCTCCCATATATATTTTCGTACGTAAATCGTGTACAAAAGTCCCTAGTTATTATTCGATTAGCACGAACTTGGGCAAAGCGTACTGAATAAAGCCTAGAATTATGTATGTTAAGTTACGTAAAAATCGGTTGAGATTTATATATAGCTCCCATATATGTTCGTCCGATTTAATATAAATGGTGTACCAAGGCCCCTATATATCTTTCGATTTGCATGAAATTTGGCACAGCGTAATGAATTAGGTATAGAATGATGTGTGTTAAGTTTCCTGAAAATCAGTTCAGTTTTAGATATAGCTCCCATATATATTTTCGTCCGATGTTAGGTAAATAGTACACCAAACTCCTAATGTTTTCCGATTGACGTGAACTTTTGCAACGCTTGATACGCGAGGCTAGAATGGCTTTATTGCGTTTTGTTGAAATTGGTGCGGATGCAGACATAACTTCCAAATATATTTTCGACCGACTTCATGTTAATTGTGCACCAAGTAATCAACGAGTGTGACCCTCCTTAATACATCGTGTGGAGGATGTCATTGCATTCATATATGGGCAATATTGCCAATTTTTTAATATTCCATTTTCAAAAAATCAGCTTTTTTGTTTTTGTGGCACATCAATGATTTTTGGTACACATATAGAGAAAAATGTTCTGACTCCGAAACCGTTCGCGATCAAATTTTTGGTTGATGCGCGCAAAAGTTATCGAGGTTTTAATTTTGGGCATAAGAAAAAAATCTTAAAATTACGCCGTTTATTATATTTACCAAAAACGTTGATATATATATTCCTCCGTAAAATAAGAATATGAATATATTATAAAAATCGCGAAAAAGTTGCACATCTTCGCGAAATATGAGAAAAATAATGAAAATATAGGAGATTACGTAAATATTTTCATTATATTAATGACATACACACACCTAAAAATTAATTTAAAAATATTTACATAATCTAAACACCATGGTGAATCAAATGATATCAAAATCACACAAGTCCGTGTAGCTGTTTGTAAATCACAGCGACAACAAAACAAGATATTGAGGAAAATTATTTGTTTTTGGTTCGAAAAAATAATGTCATCACATTTATTTTTTTAATTGTATGCAAGAAATTTCAGAAAAAAATGTTGGGGTTATTCTGCTATTTTACCCGAATTTCGCTGAAAAATTGACATATATAATAATAATCACTTTTTGTGTATAAGTATACGCCTTGCGGATTATATCAAGACCCTTCCGATAAATCTTAGGGTTCTATAAATAGGAATAAATCTTAAAATAAAATAATATTATGAAATATACATTTTAAATTGCGTCTAAGTCGCGTAATTCTCAAAATCATTTGATGCGCATGCGGTTTCCAGGAAGTACTGAAGTTTATCTTCCAATCCATATATATTTTGCGAAATTTCATTTGACGGCTAAGATGTGCCGCACGTTACATTGAAGTACCCAAAAAATCGTAAAACTCGAATAATTTCCGAAAACTCCATATGTCATTAACGCGCATCCGATTTCAGTGTGCACCCTATAAAAATACATCGATCTATACCGATTTCAATGTGGTCCATTAAGAACCATGGATGTGCCATCACAATCTATTTTTGAGATAAATTGCGTACATCTCTCTTTCGGCTGAAGTTTTTAAAGTTCTCTTTTCGAAAAAGTTCAAAATCCGTATGAGGTCATTTATTGAAGCGGAAATGATACACAGAAAACGCAAATAAATCCGCGATATTTTCAAAAACATTTTTTGCCAAATTTCGTGTTTTTGGAAGGCCAGTTCCCGCCGTTCTAGTAGATGGATTTTCACGAAGAAGATTTTATATCATCCGAAACGGAAAAAACCTTATTGATCGCGGGTACCCATATCATTCAGTTGGCAGATCTAAAAATTTGGCCCGAAAAATAGGTTTTTTAGAAATTTGATCGCACAAAATTCGCACCTTCGGATGAGTATTACTCTGAAGCTGTGCATACTACATACACAAAATACATATCAAATTACGCAGATTCGCGACTACAATAATCGTATAATCGATTTTTAGAAATTCCTGTTCGCGTATTAATGCTAGAACTAAAATTCAAAAAACACTCAAAATCGAGCTTCAAAATGTCAGCATCATTTAAAGGTAGATGCAGTTAAAATTTTGAAAAATGATACATAAGGGGCGTAGACCCCATTTTGTTGGCTTCTAGTTTTATTTTGACACGAAGGCCGTGCAATAAGTGGCTTAGTCACAAATCGATAGAGAACATAAAAAAACTGGTTCGCCTCAACCTGTTTTTACACATTTTTTTACATTAAAGACACAGCTTCCACTAAAATAAAGTTTGGAGGCCAATATCGTGAGCAGTTTGCAACGACAGATCAATTAACCCAAAACTATTCACTTTTTTTCATATACTTAAGTAGTTCCCGAGTTATAAAGGTGTGAACCTCCGCTTCAGCTATGTTAAAAAATTGGCAATATTGCCCATATACATATATAGAAATATTATAACATTCGTGCTCATCTGTTTTGGTGCAAATTAAATTTGCTTATGAAATAGTTTCAAGTTTCAGTATTCGCCTCTTCGCACCCATTGCGAGGTTATTGTGCAGCTTGTTGCTTTTACTTCGAACACACTCTAAAGACATGTTGCAATGGCACAAAGCAATTTTGTTTTGTTACCAGAACAGTAATGTCAGGACACTACAAATAGAAAAAAACGAACCTCATTGACATTATATGCATCAACAGCCATCGTCATGTACTTGAAAGGATGATGATGATCATGATGATGATGATGTTGATTGCCAATGTTGGCAAATGAGAAGAACTATGAATTGAAATGGAGGCAACGAACTAGACATGTTATTTAGAAATATAAAGCTCATTTACACATGGGTAAAGAAAAGGACATTTTTGTGTGTTAGTTTCAATGTGTGAGAGAAAGGATGATAAGGAGGAAGGAAACATTTCATAGTGAAGCTCTCATATATCAACCGCTTCTAGAGGAAATATATATGGTTTTGTATAGCTCCAGCGATGATGTCGATCACAACTGCCTGAAGTCACCTAAAATTATATCAGTGGTCCAGTAGTATTACCCAGTTAGCTAAATTCCCTTAAATTAAGATTATACGTTCAGTTTTATTCAGTATATCCTCTGCCCAATGTTAGGGTTCCAGAGGGTCACATTGACTTCACCCTATCTTCCCTTTGGAATATCAAGAATATTTTTTTCTGATATTGAAACATTTTAATATAGCATTTGGCTTATATTAGACATAGTTTCCCATATCCTCCATATACTCGAACATATACATATAGCTCTGAGTGCGTGCTCTTGTCTTCTATATTCCAATTACTTGTAATATAAGTACTATTATGCTTTTGAGACACAAGAGCACAACAGTCATATCCCATGTTCTGACATGGTATGGAAGTCAAGAAATTTGAAATACCAACAGCATCACCAACAACATTCGAACATACCGACCGACCGACTGGCACACACGCAATGCTCATAAAAATTATCTGCTTCAAGAGCAACAACATGGCAACAACGACGACAACAACAAGAAACAAATAGAAGATGCAACACAAAATAGACAACAACCGGCTGAAAAGCGAGCACACTTGGTAATGTATACTCGTTCATCTATTTCAACGCCCTTTTCAAACCCCCACTTCAGAGACTATTCTTATTACTATCCCTCGATTTGGTTTTGTTCGGGGGGGTCCTTTGTCTATTTTAACGACGATGGGTAGCATGTGTTGTACTTGTATTTTCTCATTACATTTGTATTAGTTTTGTGCTAAGAGTGTATCGGGGAATAATGCTATGGCTCGCGTGTAACTCCACTCGACGGTGTAGAACAACGAACAAAAATTACTCCCAACAATATGAAGAGTGTTGCAAATGTATGTGAAGCAGGGAAAAGGGGAAATATGCAGGGAGTGATACAAATATTTAGAGGGAACTTTTGGGAAAACGTGGCTTTTAGTGTTTGTTAAAAAAAGTGTTACCAAAAGAGTATCTATTGCACTACTTTTTTTAAATATTTTTCGGAACTATCAATAGGCGTGAATTCTTTATAAATACGTTTAAAGAACTAAAAATAGTCGGACTATCAGTAGGCGTGGAATTTTTATACCCTACACAACTATGTTGTCAGGGTATTATAGCTTTGTGCAGCCCCAAGAGTTTGTAACGCCGCGAAATATTGGTCCTAGACCCACCTTTAAGTATACCGATCGTCATATCTCGACTAGCTGAGTCGATCTAGACATGTGTGCCCGTCCGTCCGTCCGTCTGTCCATTATAATTTGTAAACACGATACAGGCCACAGTTATGGACCAATCTTCACGAAATTTTGCATGTAGGATGGGTTCTGGACAATGAAGACCCCTATTGTTTTTGAAAAAGATCGGTTAACATTTAGGGGATGAAATGGACCAAAAACTAAATTTTTGTCTGATTTTCTGGTCACTCTAGAGGCCGCAATTATGGCCCAAACGCCGCGAATTTTTGCATGGAGAAGGGGATCGGGCCAGAGAATAATGCATGCATGTTTTGATAAAGATCGGTCAATATGTAGCGGGTCAAATGGACCCTAACTTTTGTGTGAAAAATTACAAAATTTGTATTCTATTGCGTATATATTTACTCCTGAATGACATAGAGCCGAGAAGTTGATAGTATATCCAAAAGGAGTGGTTGACCTTTAAATTGATATATATTATATTGTCGTATGTACTCGGATGCGTACTCAGATATTATTACGTACTCAGATATTATTTAGTAACACATTACCACACAGGAGGCGGAAATACAGCGCGGATCGCTTTTGAAAATTTCCATGAGGATCCAGGAATGGTCAAGGATAACGCCTATAATTTTCGGTGATGATCAGATAATAATATTGGGATGAGGTGGACCGAAAACTTAATTTTTTGTGTTTTTTCTAGTCCATATATAGTCCACAATTGAAAGTCGAACATCATAACACAACCCACGGTGAAGGGAATCTGGACAAGTAATTAGAAGGGATTTACTGAATATTAGTAATATTAGTTGGCCTCTACTCGGTCAAGAGGGTGTAAATATATCGAAATATTTTCCATGCTCAGAATATATAACCACAGAACGTTAGATTTTCGTGGAAGTTGTGTAGGGTATCATATGGTCGGTCCCGTCCGACTATACTGATCAGGACTATCAATAATGTTTGTGCATATGTTTGTTACAGGCAAAAGGAAACGAGATAGAGACATGGTTCCTTTTGAGAATATGCACAGAATCACTTCCTAAGTCGAAATAGGCATGTCCGTCCGCTCGTCTGTCCATGTTAAATTGTAAACAAAGTACAGGTCGCATTTTAGATTCGAATTGAATCAAATTTAACACAGCTGATTTATTTGGCCCAAGGAAGAACCCTATTGAAATTGGGGAAAATCGGTCCAATTTTAGATATAGATCCCATATATATTTTCCTCCGATTTAAGGTAAATAGTGCACCACAGTCCCTATGTATCTTCCGATTTGCACGATATTTAGTGTAGCGTGCTGAATTAAGTCTAGAATGATGCGTGCTAACTTTCGTGAAAATCGGTTCAGATTGAGATATAGCTCCCATATATATTTTCGTCCGATTTTAGGTAAATAGTGCACCAAAGTCCCTTTACATCCTTCGTTTTGCACGAAATTTGGCATAGTGTACTGAATTGAATCTGGAATGATGTTTGGTAAGTTTCGGAAAAATCTGTTCCGATTTCGATATAGCTCCCATATATATTTTCGTCCGATTTAAGGTAAATGGCCCCAATATATCTTTCCATATGGATATGTTTGTGACAGGCAAAAGGAAACGAGATAGACTCTTGGTTCCCTTTGATAATATGCATAAAATCACTTTCTAGGCCGATTTATGCATGTTCGTCCGTCCGTCTGTCTGCCTGTCCATGTTTAATTGTAAACAAAGTACTGGTCGCATTTATTATTCGAATTAGATGAATTTTGGCACAGCTCATTCATTTAGCCTAAGGACAAACTCTATTGAAATTGGGAAAAATCGGTTCAGATTTAGATATAGCTCCCATATATATTTTCGTCCGATTTAGGGTAAATGGTGCACCAATGTCCTTAAACATCTTTCGATTTACACGAAATTTGGCACAGCGCACAGTGTTGCCGGGTCCTTGTAAAACTGGACAAAAATATACGGAGTTGTCTATATATTTTCGTCCGATTTTAGGTAAATGGTGCACCAAACTCCTAATGGTGCATATATATTTCGAACGGGTGTCTGATTGAGGCTATATTTTTAAAAGTGATTTATACTGAGAAGCGTGTATCCAGTTTGCTATAAATCGATTTCCATAAATTTGTCCCATTGTACGCAAACGATTCTAAATCTGCCCGACTGAAACTAAATTTAGCATATGTTGCAGAAAGGTGAAGGCTATCATATAGTCCGACTTTACTACTTTCCCTACTGGTTTTAAAATATTTTTGATGGTACTATAAATAAGCAAGTATTAATAAAATTTCAAATCATACCATCGATGTCCCATCACCCTTTGCAACACAACCCTTTTCTATCTCGCTGGCGTCTCGCTCTTTTTGGTATATTTACCCTATTAGCGAAAAGGGAACATCCGTTATATTGACGTTGTATATAGTTAATATCATGGTATGTAATTTATATGACTCCCATAAGTATAATTCAACAAAATGCAACTACAACGCTAGTAACAGTAACATTGGTACAAGAGCTGTTATAGTTGCAACAACAACAACATCCCCTCTCTTACATGAAGACATTACATATCAAACACTTGCAGTTTATTTATTTTGTTTTATTTTTAACATTTTCCTTCTTTGTGCTATATTATCATCGTCACTGGCCTTTGTTTCATGTTGTTGTTTTTGGCATACCCTTCTTTGTTGTAAGGGAGTGTGTTTTGTTGTTGGAGAGTCTGTTTGTTGTTGTTGTTGTAGTTTTTACTACACCATTATATTCTAATTAAAAAAAATTGCCACCATTCCTTTCTAATGTCAAGCGCCTGTCAACGACTACTCGTATGAATATGAGATGTGTAAATATGACATTAGTATTGAAGTTTAGACAAGTAGACGTTGTTTATGTGTAGCGATCAGGGAGTCTGGGAGTTTATTTTAAGGATTGTCATGTCTGGTAGTTATGTTTTAAATTGTACACAAGTGAATTTGAGCACCGCCACAACACCACATATATTTAATTAAAGTGGAAATTTAAATTATTACAAGGATTTTAAGGACCAAAATTATATAAATTATATAAATTTAGTGAAAATTTTTAAAACTGTCTGATTATAGAATTCTTTGTTGAATTTAGGAGTGGATTTTTTAAAAAAATATTTTTTTAAAGGACTATCAGTAGGAGTGGACTTTTAAAAATATTTTTCAAAAGCCTAGGAATAAGTTTGGATTCTTTAAAAATATTTTTCAAAAACCTACCCATAGGCGTTGATGTTTTAAAAATATTTTTAAGACCTAACAATAGCCGTAGATTTTAAAATGTTTCTTTGTAGAATTTCTAATTCAAGACTTGTTGCTAAAGAGGACTTATTGTATTTTGAGGAGAGTTTCAAAACATCATATAACCACTAAGGAAAATAGTAAAGTCGGACGGGGCCGACTATATGATACCCTTCACCACTTTGGGTATATTCAACAGATGAATCCTAAATGAAATTGGATCCATAAACGTGTCAGTTTTCAACCGATACTAATTTTTTCATTTGGTCAGATATGGAAGCTATACCTAAATCTGAACCGATTTCAGGAAACTTAACGCACATCGTTCTAGACCTAATTCATTACGCTGTGCCAAATTTCATGCAAATCGGAAGATATTTACGGCCTTTGGTGGACCATTTACCTTAAATCGGACGAAAATATATATGGGAGCTATATCTAAATCTGAACCGATTTTCAGGAATTTTAACACACATCATTCTGGACCTAATTCAATACGCTGTGCCAAATTTCGTGCAAATAGAAAGATATTAAGAGACTTTGGTGCACAATTTACATTAAATCAGACGAAAATATATATGGGAGCTATATCTAAATCTGAACCGATTTCCAGGAAATTTAACACACATAATTCTAGGCCCAATTCAGTACGCTGTGCCAAATTTCGTGCAAATCAAAGGATATATAGGGACTTTGGTGCACCATATAGAAAAAATCGAACGAAAATATATATGGAAGCTATATCTAAATCTGAACCGATTCTCAGGAAACTCAACACACATCATTCTAAACATAATTCATTACGCTGTGCCAAATATCGAGCAAATCGAGAGATATATAGGGACTTTTGTGCACCATTTACATTAAATCGGTCGAACATATATATGGGAGCTATATCTAAATCTGAACCGATTACCAGGAAACTTAACACACATTGTTCTAGACTTAATTCAGTACGCTTTGCCAAATTTCGTGCAAATCGAGAGATATATAGGGACTTAGGTGAACTATTTACTTAAAATCGGACGAAAATATATATATGGGAGCAATATCTAAATCTGTCAAATTTCGTGCAAATCGAGAGATATATAGGAACTTTGGTGCACCATTTACATTTAATAGGAGAAAAATATATATCGGAGCTATACCTAAATCTGAACTGATTTTTCCTATTTCAATAGGGTTCGTCCTTGGCCCAAATAAGTGACGTATGCCAAATTTCATCCAATTCGGATCATAAATGCGACCTGTATTTTGTTTACAGTTTAACATGGACAGACTGACGGACGGACATGTGTAAATCGACTCAGAAAGTGATTCTATGCATATTCTCAAAAGAAACCATGGGTCTATCTCGTTTCCTTTTGGCTGTTACACACATATGCACAAAGACATAATACCCTGTAGCACAGTGTGGTGAAGGGCATAAAAACTGTTAGTTAGAAGAATCATCATGCGTATGAGCAATGTGGACATCCTCTCATATGAAAAGTATACGCCACCCAATACCCAACAATAATATTAAATGGACCCGTGTACATAGATCTACATTATGTTTATTGTATTGCCTAGGTCATTTTTAGCTGTAACTTCTTTAAAAATCGTTGCCACCTTTTTGTATTCCTTAAAATCCCCTCAATCCAAAATAAAAAATAACATTATACATTTTCATAAATTACACCAAACTGGAAAAAAACGTAGAAGTTCATTTACCTAAACTCTGTAATTTTCTAAATTCTTCATTTCGTCTACATGTCCTCAGAGAATGAATTTTTCTTTTTGTTTTCGTAAATACTACACTTAACAGCTGATACCCCCTGGGCCTGTTCATAATAATATCGTACAACAGAGTTAATACAATTTATACAGTATATCTACAAGAATGAAAAACAACCAAAAAATATGATCAACATATGTTTTGGACATTTGCAGAGTTCGTTGGTGAGGTGGTAGACAAAAAATTTAGGGGGTCCAGTTGTTGGTAGAACAAAAAAAAGAAATGCTCCTGGAAAACAGCCGCAAAAAAGAACAACATTTTGTGTAAGCTTAACGGCCACCAAACACAAGGCGACCGAACAACAAAAAAACTTCACACAGTTCCACTTTGTGGAGAAATAAAGAACAAAAAACTCAAAAAAAAAGAATAGGAAAATTAACAACCTTAACCAACTGCAACACTAGGGGGTCGTTTGCAACAACAACATTGCCAACTACAACAACAATATAAAGAAAGAAATTGCTCACCTGGTAGCTGGGCTGCAAACAATACCCTGCTGTTTAAGGTAGTTGAGTGATGAAAATAAACTGTGGTAACAAAAATGAATGCCAGGTAACACATAACCACACACACACACACACAAAGATGGGCTACTGAAACGCACACACATTATGAGGTATGTGGACTGTGAGCAAAGCGGGAGAGAACGAAGAAGAAAAAAAAACTACGAAGAACTTAAACACTCTCTAAAGTGTTTACACAGCACAAGCAAATATTATAGTGGTGCAAAGTGTACAACAGCGGTAGTGTCTGGTAAATGCAATTTTTGAACAAGAAAAATGCTACCCCTATATCACTCATATCATAGCATATTTACCCTAAAAGGAATCTTACCTCCAAACATCTATGCCAGACTGTTGGCCATGTTTTTCTTTGGAAAACTTCTGCTTTTTACCAACTCAAGGTAAACTCTGCAAACTCAATATGTTCTAATGGGTTAGCTGCAACAGCCGCTATAGAATCTCTCGGTGTTCGACGATTTTCAAAATTTAGTTCTTGAGAATTTGAGAAGCATTACCAACAAATTTTTCACTTTAACAAAAGTTGCTTTCACATACAGACCGGTAACTGGTAAGCAAGCAATTGCTTTGGTCAAGTACCAGTGAATACATACTCCGAACACACACACACATTCTAACAATTCACATACTCAGTGTGCTTACTGGACACGAGAAAATAATTTGCCAAAAAATGTTGGTCGATTTTTTTTCTGCAACTTTTTTTCACTTTAACAGAAACGGTAACTGGAACACGTTTTTGTGGTGATTTCCAGAAAAATAAAAAAACAACAAGTCTACAACTGAGGTTAGCCATTTACTGCAAAAGTGTAATCAACTCATTGCTCTCGAGAATTTCAAAGTATTGGTTCTATACTTACATATATGACCTAGTGAGCAGGTAGGAATATGTTTTTGTTCTTCAATATCCATTGAAATAGCAAAAGTTTTAAAAAATGTTTGCCCGATGCCAACGTATTAAACGATTTCTGAAAATATCATTGACTAAGGATAATATGGAGATTATTGATCAGGACAATTCTGGGTATCCTTGGAAAATATATTGAATCTACTTTCTACTGTAATAGTAAATGGTTTTAAAAATGTTCTCAAATGCTGTCGTATTTAACGATTTTTGACAAAATCCTTGATTAAGGATAGTTTTAGGATATTGGTCCATCAAGACAATTCTTCCAGGACAAAATGGCTATCGTTGGAAAGGCTATTGAGTCTACTTTCCATTGCAATAGTAAAAGGTTCCAAAAATGTTGCTGATGACGATGTATTTAACGATTTCTGAAAATATCCTTGATTAAGGATAATTGGGAGACCTATCGACTTCTTTCTTCGGAACAGCCAGATATAAAAAGTCTACTTCAACAGGCCAGTGTCAATTCAATGCCTCGCATTATTGAGTCTACTTTCCATTGCAATAGTAAAAGGTTTCAAAAATGTTGCCCGATGCCAACGTATTTAACGATTTCTGAAAATATCCTTGATTAAGCATAATTGGGAGACCTATCGACTTCTTTCTTCGGAACAACCAGATATAAAAAAGCCTACTTCAACAGGCCAGAGTCAATTCAATGCCTCGCAGTTTAAATGCGTGAGGCTGCCAAGGACATAGAACGACTAATTTATGATTTAGCAATGTAAAAGTTTAAGAAAAGGTCCTGTATGACTGCTCGTGTTGGCTATTTGGCTGGTATTTTACTTTTTCATTGTTTCAAAATATATCAGACTTTTTATTATGAATTAAAATGCCGTTCATTTATCTCAAAAAATTTAAAATTAACAAAAAAACTTTACAATGACTTACCCATAAATATTTACAGGTGCTTACGTATTCATATATTATTTAGTAACCCATTACCACACTAGAAGGCGGAAATATAGCGCTGATCGCTTTGATCGCTTTTTCCATGTGGTTCAAGTTATGGTCACCTACAATACCTATAATTTTCAGTGATGATCAGATAATAATTTTGGAATGAAGTAGACCGAAAAATTATTTTTTTGGTGTTTTTTTTCGAGTCAATCTATAGGCAAAAATTGAAAGTCGAACATCACAACACAACCCACGGTGAAGGGAATCTGGACAAGTTATTGGAAGGGCTGTACTGAATATTTGTTGACCTCTAGTCGGTCAAAAGGGTACAAATATCGCGAAATATTGCCCAAGCTCAGAATATAGAACCACAGAAAGTTATAGTTTCGTGAAAGTTGTGTAGGGTATCCTATGGTCGGTCCCGTTCGACTATACTGCTCCGCTCACTGGTTTATATATATTTCGAATTTTTTGGATATTTTATTAAAAGAAATTGGAATTTCTGTTGAACATTTTCGATTTAAACTACCTTTCAACACTTCTCCTCCTTTATAAGGCTATTTGTTTGCAATACGATGAAAAACATATATAAATTCCATGCAAAAATTTCATGCATCTCTATTTCGATTTTAATTGATACTATTCCGATGAATAAAATACCAACAACAAACAATTTTAACAAGCAAAACGAAAAAAGTAACTCCCTTCTAAAAATCAACAAACCTTTACACCGAAAATATTCCCATACTTTCAACAGATCAACCAAAACTCTATGGTGGCCTTTGACAAACATTTAATTTCACGCTTTTCTAACCTCCAACTGTACCTGCTAACGGTGCTGCCACGGCAAATTGGCCAACTGCAAAAATTAGAAAACCTTCCAATTTGTTGATTTGTTGAGTTTGTATCGGTGTGTGTGTGTGTGAATGTTTGTCAACTAGAAAAATGTGGTCGGGGAACTCAATGTATGACAAGCTTAATTGGTCACCCAGGTGAATGTCAACGTATTGGAATTGGACATGAAATTCATGTTTAATCATAAAGTCAAAGACATGAGGTTGAAATTTTGTTTGCGTAACGAAAAAAAATTAAAAAAAACAACGACAGGAGAACGAATGTAATCTGATTGGATACAATTTTATTTTTGTAATCGAAATGGATATATCGCAGGAAAAAATAAATAAATTGAAGGGTTTCTTAGAAGTTTAACAAAGTGAAAAAGATATAAAATTCAGTAAAAATTAAAGCATTCCTTGGCAAAAAAATCCATGAGAATTGTTTTCATTTTTTCCTGCAGCCTAGTACTGCTCCCCAATTTTATTGTTAGCAGCATAAACATCACTGCCGCAAAAAAATTGCAAAAACAAAAAACTCCAACGAAAGTAAAGACAATCAGTCTGTGTAGCAAGTCAACGTACCGTGACAAATGGTATGGTGTTTTTTCTCCCGATTCCTTCATCATCATTTATTGTTCCGTCCTATATGGCCAGGATATTGCTGGGCATTTGAGTAACCATTCTATTTACTGTTGCCGTTACCATGGTAGTATTTGAGCAATGGCCAACATTGTTAAATTGTTCCACGGCTCTTCTTAGGGTCTAAATCGTCGTTGCATACCTTCGAACAAAAGTATCCACGTTACCGTTTGGTGCTGTTTTTTTATTTATTATCCCGGTCTTGATGAATGTAGAATTCAACCGGTGTTAGATGTTGCATCCGAACGGTATTCTTTCGGGAAAAGCAATGAATTGCATTCGAGGGGGTGGTGTTGGTGGGAGCGGTATGGCGAAGTATTTGTTGGACTAAAACAATAGACCCAGGCATTTATGACAGTTGAAGTAACAAAAACAACTGGCAATAGTTTGCTAAAGTTTAAATGAAGTTGAAAAACGTGTTGGGCAGATATTCGCGGAGATCGTTATTTGAAGTTGTAAAAAAAGGGGGATGAACGGTACAATGTGGTGGGCCGTAGCCACAACATTTTTAACATAAATATTGGAAAGCCTTGGATAAGGTCTTCTATCTGTAGAGAGGTATTCTATATATAAAAGTGCTCCGGAAGGTATTTGTTTAGAGTTTTACGTGGGTAGTTAGAGGGTTAATATATTCTGTAAAAATATCCTGTAGTATGTTTTGAACAATGTTGCCTTACATATCATTGGCCTAAACTCAAAGGATCACAAGGATTGATATCAATTACAAAATCTTTCAATTTCTAAATAATGGGAATTTGGAGGTATTTTCGAAAATGGGTCCAAAATTGCCCCTTCAACGTTGCATTAGAATCTTAAGATAGTCTACAAAAATATTCCTTAGAGTGTTATCCTTAATATTGCTGAATCCGTTTTCGGCCTATACTCAAAGAATCAAGTTAATGGTTTCTCATCTGCAGAGGGTTTGTGGATGGTATTCCTTTCATAAAAAAAACTTTGGACATTTGACTGCTTTTAGAAGACATATGGAAGTCATTTCTTTTCATAGAAAACCTGTGGATGATGTTCTGCCAGTAAAATGCACGTGAAAGGTTTTTTCCATGAGAGACCCGTTGAAGGGTTTCTTTTATGAGAGGTACATGGAAAGGTCTTTATTCTATACAAAGGCCTATGGAAAGTTTTCTATCCAAATTGAGAAGTTGTGTTGAAGGTATTCCTTTCATAGAAAGCCTGTGGACAATTTTCTGCTTATCGAAGATTTAGTGATGGAATTTCTTTTCTAGAAGGCCTATTGAAGACATGAGTAGGATGCTTCGTACGGCAGACCTCTTGAAGGTATTCTACTTTTGGATGACATGGAGGTTTATTCCATATAAAACCTTTGGCAGATTTTCTCTTCATAGGAAGTGTGTGAAAGGACTTCTGCCTATAAGAGACTTGATGAAGGTCTTCTTTTTATGGAAGCCCTGTGAAAAGTCTTTTTGTGCGAAAGGTCTATGTAAAGTCGTCTTTCATTGATAGACCTGACAAAGATCAGTCGGGTTCTTTTCAAACAAGGCCTATGGAAAGTCTTCCATCTGCAGAAGGGTTGTAGAATGTCTTCCGCTCAAAGATGACCTGTGAAAGGTCTTGTATCTACGATAGACCTGGTGAATCTGTAAAAGGTTTTCAGGAAAATCATTGCTCCCTAGAATAACTACTGAAGGCCTTATCCCTATAGATGGAGGGTTAGGCAAGGACCTGTCGAAGGTCTAAGAAAAAAGGTACTCTGTCTAAAAGGTGCCCGTGGACGGTCCTCTATCTATGATAGACCTGTGGAAGATAATCCATCCGTAGAAGGTTGTTAAGAAGTATTCTATTCATAGTAGACCTGTTACATGCCTTTTCCCTCTAGACATATGACTAACCTACGAAAGGCCTGTGTTGATCTTCTACTAATGAAAGGGTATTCTGCCTATAAGAGTTCTGCAAATGGTCTTTTACATATGATAGACCTGTGGAAGGTCTTTAGTCTGCAGATTGTTTTTAGAAAAGTCCTTTTCTAGAAGACCTCACTATATAAACATAGAGTAAGTCCTCTCGAATGTCTTCTAATTATTAAAAAATATTCTGTTTATAAAATCTTTGGAAGGACTTCTCCCTATAGACATAGGGCTAAATTAAGAATGACAGTTCTACTTATGAAAAGGTTTTCTGTCCATAAAAGACCTGCGAACGATCTATGATGTACCTGTGAAAATGCATCAATCAGCAATTTTTTTTTCGGAAAGTCTTATTTTCATTGAATACCTGTAGAAGGTCGTTTCCCTATAGACTGAGGTCTAATGCAAGGAAAAACTTTGAAGTCAGTAAGAGAACAGAATGTAATTCCTTAGATAAACTTTTTGAAAGAACCCTTCAATAGATGAGCTGTAGAAGAAAAAAGGAAAACTTCTGGCCAGCGAAGATTTGTGGAAGACATTTTTTTAAAGACCTGCAGAGTTTCTACTTTTACTAGAAGACACGAGGAATATATTAAAACAGGTCTTCTATCTGTGGATTTTTATCGATTTAATCCCATTAATCGATAAAAAATGTTCTGTACACAAGGACGTTGAACGATTTTATTGGGTATTGGGCCTGTGAAATGTCTTGGGAAGACTTATGTGAGGGTTTCTATAAACTACTATCACAAATCTCTTCTATCAGCAGAGATCCGCTGGATATTTCCGTCACATATAAGGACTTTTAAATTTATAGAGAACTTCTTCATGAAAGATCTTTTGCAGGTATTCCCCATTTAATACGATTTTTTTTCAAATTAATCCTTTTACATTGTCTCACTTTTATATTTCGAAGACCCATTAAATAGAGAAGGTATCTTGAGAGTCTTCCCTATATGAATGTATGAGTACTTATAGAGAACTTCTTCATGAAAGACCTGTTGCAGGTATTCTCAATTTAATACGATTACAAGCTGATTTTTTCAAATTAATCCTTTTTCATTGTCAACCCCTCGTTCCCCACATCATTCCCTTTCAATGCTACTTTAATTATATCATACTTCTTACCATGCTATTGCTTGATATCTTATTTCCATTTATTTGCTATTGTGTGTAGGCGAGTGAATGTATATCTGTGTGTGTGTGGGAAATTTTACCATCTTAAGCAGCTTATGGATGTTGTTGAAAGGAAACAATTCGCTCTCCTCTTTTGTTTTTGTCGTCTCTCATTTCAAACATGGAAAGTACATATTTTTAATTAAACCACATCCAAATTAGGGTAACAATTAATGTGTCAATACAAAAGGCGTTGAGGCGACGTCGTACCAAGGCTAACAAGACAGACTTCAGATACCGTAGGAACGTGTCACAGAGACAGACATTGCCAAAGTAAAATGCTGCTTTTCCACAACGTACCGAGATTCCCGTGCATGTATATTTATAGCACATAAGCATAAATCCTCTTAAAAAGGTAAACACACACTGACGTATGGACAGACAGACAGCCAAACATACGAACGAGCAGACAGGCAGCTGGATCATAACAAATTACGCCAAAGACAAACATAAGCACTAACAAGATATATTGTACCGTAGAGATACATCTGAGATACGTAAGTCGTTCAATGTTTGACACTTTTATGCATTGCACATATACAAATATTTATTGTGTGTGTGTGTGTAAGTGTGTGCTTGAATTGGTGTGTGAGGTGTGCAGAAGAATTTGCAAGAAAGACAGCTTGAGGATAGCAATATTGTAAAATTTTGTTTTATAACATATCCCGGTAAATATTTGGAGTTAAAATCGGTTCGAAAGAAGTTTTTTAGGAAATCCTTGTACATGGCGGAAAAATCGACTAGGAGATCATCCAAAGGTCTTATGCAGAGAGACAATTTTCACCTTGTCAATAAAATACCTTCTGGAAGCATTGATAGGGTATTTGTTCGCATCTAAAATTGTTCCTATTTAGACTAGGCCTCTGGATGCTCAGAAGGCCTATAGAAGGTCAACTATCAATATTGAACATAAACAACATAAACAATTTTATATGAAGTCGGCTTCTAAAGGTCATTTAAAGGTATTTTGCCTATAGCTGCAACTTTTTGCCAATAAAAGGCCTTTGTAAGGTATCTATCTACAGAAAACCTATGGAATATAAGTGCCTCGAGAAGCTACAAGACCTGTGTCTCAATAAAACACCTCTAATAGATTTTCGATCTGCAGGAAGCATTGTTATGAGGATTATTTGGAGATCTCCGAAAAGTTGTATCAAAATATCTCTCTATAATAGACTTCTGGACGATCAGATCAAATCTAGTTGATCAGCTGTCTATATAGACAGATATACTAAATTCTTCTTTAGCTAAAATACTCGATTTCTGAACAGACATCTATTGAGGGTATTTTATCTACAGGATATCTCTAGAGGGTATTCTGTGCTAGTTAAATGAGTTTTCACTGCTCCTCACCTCTGACTAATCTTCTAGATAGACAAGACCTTTGGATGGCATACTACGTACAGAATACCTCTGGATGATTTTTGAGAGTTATTTTATCTACAGAAGATCTCTGAAGGATATTCTGCTCACAGACGACTTCTGAAGAGTTTTCTCACCACAGAAGTCCTTTTAAGATCCTCCTACTGATTATCCTGTATACAAAATTCTTTCTTTTAGATAGAAGACTCGATTTCTGGACATACTTCTACGGAGCGTCTTATATTTACAGGAGATGTATGAAGGTATTCTGTCCTAGTTAAATGAGTTTCATGGGCCCTCTTTAGATATGCAATATACAGAAGAATTATGTACAGCTCCTCAGACCTCTGGTAAAATTTCGAGGCAGAAAAGACATCTGAAGATCCTCCTCCTTGAATCTACGGACATTTTTAGAGAGTCTTCTACACTACCTTAGAGACTCTTCACGGACGTTCTATATATATAGACGATTCTGGAACGGTTAGAAAGTTTTTTGTTGTTGTTGAATAACTCTTCACGAGTCTTCAAAAAAGTACTTCTGACTTCGGATCTTTGTAAATTTTCTAAAGGGTCTTCTAGCCTACCTAAGAGATTCTTCACGGACCTTTTATATATAGTCGACCTCTGGAAGAGTTAGAAAGTTTTTTTTAGTAAGAGAACTATTCACGAATCTTCAAAGAAGCTCTTCTGATTTATATAGCTGGAAGCTTTCGGGAGGTTTCTCAATCTACAGAAGACACGTGGAAGGCCTCTGGAGAATTTAGAAAGTTACGGGTCATGTGAGCAGTCCTTCTGTTGATAAAATTCTTCTGTAGCTAAAAAGTCTATGGAAAGTCTTCTATCTGCTGTAGGGTGAAGGAAGATAATCCTATATCTACATAAAACATTATGTATATCTATGAAAGGCCTGTGGGGTTATATAGATAAAGGTCTTAGAGGGTATTTAATTTTTGGGAAGTTTTCTGCCTATAAAATAAATCAGGGCGGTCTGTAATCTGTGGAAGGTCTTCGATCCAAAGAAGAACTGTAGTAGACTCCTCTACATATATTATCCCGGATACAGAATAATTCCGGAGGTCTTCAATCAATAGAATTTATGTATGGAGATCCATGAAAACCTGATCCTCGATGTACATATGACCTGTGTAACTACTTCTCCATACAAAATTCCCGTAAGGATCCCCAGCATATATAATATCCCTGATGACTTTCAATCTATAGAAGACTTCCAATATTTCTTGACAACCTTTCTGAGACTCTGTAGATTTTAAATAATAAATAAAATTATTCCTCCATGCCCTCCATAATTCATCGGTCACACGCTGTAAAATCCCATACCAGCACATCGTGCACCACCATGTTAGAGAGCTTTATTTGGAACGTTAATTTTAAGTAGGACATCCGTGAATATTATTTCGCATGATGCAGAAATCATTGATGGAGAGATGGAGAGAGAGCGAGAGACTGAGTGTTGATGTTCGTCACAAAATCCTGCCGACGAAACACATGGTGTGCAATTAAAAGCACTTTCACAAACACAAGCACACATACACGCACACACGTCGCTACACTGACATGTTTCTATCTGTATGCCAAGCAACATTGACTTTCACAACAATCAAGCGTTTGTTTGCGTAAACAGAGCGTTACGTTGCCATTGTTTCGCTGTTGTTGTTGTTGATGACGTTGCTGCTACAGCTTTGACTGTGTGTTGTAATAAATGTCTTGTCTTAACAAACACATGGAACTCCTGTTGTGATGTATAACAAAACAGCAAAAGGATGCTTCAAGGATTTGTCAACTCGAACACAAGCATACGCGTACGCTTACCATCACGAAAGGGTGTATATATGTATGTGTGTATTGTTGTTGTTCCTGTTGTTGTCATATTACCTTGATTTTTATCAAGACATTTAAACTTAAAAGTGATGGTGGCACTACTGGCTTCGCTGTTTGATATTGCCGCTGTTGCTGTTCGTTTGCATTTAATAACAACGTTTTGTTGTTGTATACAGTGGATGGATGGTTCAATGTTTGAGCTGGGTGTTTGGTAACGAAACATGTTTTTAATTACCCCCTCTTCGAAAAATATATACTCACTCCTCGGCCACACATTATCATCATCGTCATATCGTTTACCATGCGTTGTAATTATCAAACGTAACGAAACAAAATGAGGTGTATTCGAAATTTAAAACAATTTGAAAGAGCTTAAATGTTTCTGTTACAGGTCTTTTCCTGTTCGCTTGCCCCTCGGAATTTCTTCCTTAGTAACGCTGTAACAAAATGCCTTAATTAACATTATTCAACTAAACACACACACGCACACTTGTTTGCACGGGGAATGTAGCTGAGGAAAATTATATATTTTAATGGCAAAGAAAGGCTTACATGGAAAGCAACAAATTCCATGTCTGATGGCTTGTTTGTTAATGAAGTAATCTCTTCAAAATGCCGTATGCCATATGCTAAATGTTTTTCATTTCGTATAACAAGCTTTGTTTATTGTGGGGTAAAAAATTTAATTGTTTCGTTTACACGTGGAAAATATGTTGGAATTTTGTTCAAGAAAAAAAGAGAAAATAAGGGATATTTTGAAATGTTAACATAATTTGTATGGAGACCAGAGTTATCTATACCTACAGCAAAAATTGGAAATATAAAAATAAGACAAAAAGTATGGAAAGATGTTCTTATAGGACCTGCGAATTTTCTATTTAAAAAAAACCTTTGAAGACCATTAATACACAGGAGGTACCTGGAGGACGTCATGGGGAGTTCTAGAAATTGATGTAGCCATATAACCCCGCATAAATATCTTCCATTCTTTTAAGGCATCTTAGAGGCCTTATGTATATAGAAGACCCTTGGATCATACGAACTCTTCTAAAATAACCCTTGAAGATATATTTAGCTTCTCAACTTTCAAAAGAAGTCTCTTAGGTATTATAGCGTAAAGAAGGCCTCTGAAGCCCTTCCAATTATTTAATATATCTTATACAAAATACTTTAAATAACTTAAAATTTGGGAATGACCTTCTAATATGGTTGCTACCAATGGAAAAACTCAGAACAAAATATTATTTAGTCTTTAGGAATCATTTGGATGCAAAACGCACATATAAGGCATTCTGCCTATAGAAGATCCGTTTTATAGATATGAAAATCCATTAAAAACGAGCCCTTATTTTAGGATACAGCCAAAACAAACTAAGTCATATTCGGCCAATGACAGTCATCTTAGCTCATTGTGTAAAAACAAAGATATCCCATTGCTCTTAAATTCATTCTATGAAGGGCCTTTATATATGAAAGATGTGAAGATTTTGTTATACCAACTCAAATTAAATGTGACATTAAATTTCGAATTCGAGCTTTAACTTCCCCAAAGCATAAACGTTTTTAGCCTTGTGTACTAAAATAAGTAGTTGAAATGTGAAAAAATGGGTTTATAAAAGTTAAAATAACTTCTTGAGTATAGGTCAATATTTAAAAATATAGATTCGGACCCGTTTCATATATTTTTATTGTCCTAGCCTTGTCCCTGACGTGTCCTAAGCATTTGCAATTTTGAGAGGATACCCAAATTTTCTGGTGCAAAGCTTTTAAGTTTTGACACAGCCCACAGGACCCCGACCGATTTAAGTAATTTTGGTGGGTCAAAGCAACAATAAGATTACTTATAGCTTAAAAAAGTTGGTAGAAAAAGTAAGTATATTGTTTGACATGGCTCACGGTTACGGATGCGACGATATTAGGTATTTTTGGCCTTAGTCATTTGTCCAATAAAATTGACTCTAATTTGGGGTATCTATTTTTCAGAGGATAAATTACATTTTACATGTAACATTCAATGTAGGTCCATGTTTGACATGGAAGACCTAAGCCTCGTTTTACTATCGAAGTAGCTGTAATTTTACCCTCAGCCTTATGAGTAATGAGAGTATATACACATTGATACGGCAAAAATGAGCCTGATCGAAATATTGGTTTTAGATCCCAAGTTTCTTTGGACCAAATCAGTTTCATACAATTTGAAGTCAATTTACAGATGGCCGTCCATCTATATTTCTGGCCGCCTGGTGCGCACGATAACTCTCGAAGGGAGTAACCGATTGCATTTAAACTTTGTATGTAAAACTTCAAGTTCGAAGATGGAAGACATCGGTCCTTCTGGTCCCTCCGCCACAAAATTAGTCAAAATTGTGCAGCAAATAAATTTTATAATATCATCCGAACATACTATCCGATTTCTATCAAACATTATATCCTTACCAAGTCTAGACCAACTCCGAAGATGGGGCACATTGATCCACTACTTCTGTTCTGTTCCCTCCCCCACAAATGATCCATATTTCAATGTTTAGAATTTAAATATTAGCCGAACGGAAAATCAGATTTGAACCAAACTTTGCACAACCTATTATCTTTATCAAGCCTAGATCAAGTGCAAAGATGGGTCCCATTGTTCCATTGCTTCTGGTAACTCCCCAAAATTTTTAAAAATTTTCAGTATTTAGAAATCCAAAATTCGGCGAATGGAATGTCCGATCTGAACCTAGTATTTCTACCAATCCTAGCTAAAGTCTGACGTTGGGACCCATTGGTCCACTGATTCGGGCACTTCGCCAACAAATTGTCAACATTTTTATTTTTTAAAATTCAGTATTAGGCGAAAGGCATGTCCTAGCCTAGAAAATGGAACCCGTCTGTTCTAGAACGCCTGTGTAAGTTTTCCTACTTTTAGAAGAGGTCTGAAAGATGTTGTGTCTACAATCGAATGGATGATGTTCTTATATGCTTAAGGTACTTTCGATAAGTCTCTATATTGTCTATTATCGAAGAATAACTTTATATAGTTTTCAATACATGGGTGACTTCAAAACTGGCTTCTATTCAGTTAAAAACTCCAACTGCATATGAAAAACCAGTAAGGAATATAATAAAGTCGGACTGGCCGACTATATGACACTCTTCATACCTTTGGGTATATTCTACATATGACGTTTTTGTTATATATCTATATCTGAACCGATTTCAGGGAAACTTGCCAGAGACTAATTTATATTACTTCAGTACGTTGTGTCAATCGGCCTAGCTATGGATCTTTTCACGAAGCTTAGCAACATCATTCTAGACTTAATTCAGTACCCTATACCAAAATTCGTGCATATATATAAGAATATATAAAGTCTTTGGTGCACCATTTATATTAAATCGGACGAAAATATATATGGGTGATATATCTAAATTGAACCGATTTTCACGAAACTTAGCACACGACATTCTAGACTTAATTCAGTACGCTATGACAAATTGCGTGCAAATCGAAAGATATACAGGGACTTTAGTACACCATTTACATAAAATCGGATGAAAATATATATGGGAGCTATATCTAAATGTGAACCGATTTTCGCGAAACTTAACACATATCATTCTAGACGTTTTTCATTACGCTGTGCCAAATTTCGTGCAAATCGAAAGATATACAGGGACTTTAGTACACCATTTACATAAAATCGGCTATGTGAGCTATATCTAAATCTGAACCGATTTCAATAGGGTTCGTCCTTGAGCCAAATAAGTGAACTGTGCTAAATTTCATCCAATTCGGACCATAAATGCGACCTGTACTTTGTTTACAATTTAACATCAACAGACAGACGGACGGACGGATAAATCGGACGGCATAAATCGACTCAGAAAGTGATTCTATGCATATTCTCAAGGAATCAGGAGGTGAGCCGGTAGTACAAAATGAAAAAAATCGCTGTTGCAAACATAAATTTACTGTGAAAAAAAAAATCATTTCGGGGGGGGCCCGGACCAAAATAATAGCTATAAAATATAGCTGCTTATTCCAATCAGAAAAAATGCCAGTAAATAACCATATACAAATACTCCTCTCAAAACTTAAGCGATTTCCCTTTTATATAAGAATCTAAAACCTCAATTTGTTGTCCATCAAATACATAATTATATACTCACACATCTATAAATATGTGTCTTTGTATATTATTATATCATAATCATAAACTATAGAAAATAATGTCATCAACATGAAATCAACATAATATTCAACAACATATATGGTGTTGCTTTTGATTACTTGTTCAGAACTCTGCAGCCCCTCTCCAACAACAATCCCCCAAAAAACAACATCTTTGTTCTAATGACACATACACCCGCAAAAAAGAGGAAAATCTCTTTTATTAAGAACATTTATGTGGTTTTTCAACTTTTTCGAATTTATATGAAATCCGAGAGGGTATGTGTGTGTAACATGTCTTCTTATTACTTTGATGTGTGTGTGTGTGTTTGGTGTGCTGGAGTATTTTCTGCTTAATATATTTATGGTGTTCGTTACATGTTTTACGACAAAATAATTAGAAAAGTTTTTCTTGTTATATATTTTTCTTTTTCTATGAGTGTTATGTTTTTTTTTTTTTCAACTTTATGTGAAGTTGTTGGATTTCTGTGTGGTTTGATGGTAAATAAGTTAATTTCGAGAAAAACTATACAAAAAATATTAACTTGTAAAGGATTTGTTTGTACGTTTAGAAAAAAATATATAGAAGATTTATTATATATTAAATTCATGTAATATTATAGAGATTTAGAGGAAGGCATTTATTTACACCCTGAAAGAAAGCATATAATAAATTGCTTCTTAATAAAAAATACCCCTTAGTTCTCATGGAACATCCATGAGAAAAAATATGAAATTTGCTAAAAAAAATTCAAAATTATAAATCTACAACAATTTTTATCTGCAAATTTATTTATATAAGAAATTATATAAGTCTAGAACATTATATCTTGTTTTAGTTGTAATTGCTAATTTTTTGTTTGAGTGTCCTTTTCCCTCTATTCGATTATCTTGTTATCTCCTAGCAATATAATTAAATTTTATCAAATTTATTTTGTGTTTTTTTTCATCCAAGAGTATCTTTTTAAATGAACGGATGGCCCTTTTCTTTGACAAACAAGAAAATTCCTCTGTGTTTTAACTATATTGTGGCTTTCAGAAAAATGTTTCTAATCTAATTACAAAGTGTTTTGTAATTTTTGAAATTAAAACAAGGGTTTAAAACAACAAACAACTGAAACAACAAGTAGAAATTGTATTTTTTATGTAGAAGGATTTATTTCCCAGATGATGACCATTTGGTTGTTTAATTTGAAAAATTAAAAAAAAAACAGTAAGGAAAGTAGTAAAGTCAGGCTTGGCCGACTGGGCCATTTTGGGTATATTCTATATACAAGTATATATTCTCAGAATTTCATTTCAATGTTCCTTCGAAGGAAATTGAACGAATTTAAATATGTAATCTTTATCTATAAGTGAACCGACTAACATCCATCTATACACATGGCATTCTGCAACCTATGCTAAATTGCATATCATTCGCGCAGATTTGGAGTCGTTTAAAAATTTACAAATTTATGTAAATCGGTATACCACTCTTTTCTGTCAGACAATCAGACACGCGTTCGAAATATATATGCATCTGCACCAATGTCAACAAAAGGCAATAACGCCAGTTTAGTCTCAATTTGATATGTCTCGACAATCGGAAAAAATTAGAAGTTTGGTGCACAATTTACCTAAAATCGGAAGAAAATATATATGAGAGCTATATCTAAATCTGAACCGATTCAACGAAATTTGTCAGAGATTCATTTTTATTAACTTCAGTACATTGCACAAAATTGTGTGTCAATCGGACAAACTTTGGGTCTTTAGGGACAATTTACATTAAATCGGAAGATAATATAAATGGGAAATATTTCTAAATCTGAACCGATTTTCACGAAACTTAGCACGCATCATTCTAGACCTAATTCAGTACAGTATGCAAAATTTCGCGCAACTCGAAAGACATATAGGGACTTTAGTGTACCATTTACATAAACTCCGACAAAACTATATATGGGAGCTATGTGTAAATCTGAACCGATTACCTCGAAATTTTGGACATAATTCAAATTTCCAAATTTCGTGCAAATCGAAAGATATATAGGAACTTTGGTGTCCCATTTACCTAAAATCGGACGAAAATATATATGGGAGCTATATCTAAATCTGACCCGATTTTATCGGAACTTGACACACGTCATTCTAGGCTCAATTCAGTACACTATGCCAAATTTCGTGGAAATCGAAGGATATATAGGGACTTTGGTGCACCATTTACATTAAATCGGACTAAAATTCTATGTAAGCTATATCTAAATTTGATCCGATTTTCTCGAAAATTGACTCACGCCATTCTTGACTCAATTCAGTACACTGTGCAAAATTTCGTGCAAATCAAAATATATATAGGGACTTTGGAGCACTATTTACATAAAATCGGACAAAACTATATATGGGGGCTATATCGAAATCTTCACCGATTTTCATGAAACATAACACACACCATTCTTGACCTAATTCATTGCGCTACGCCCAATTTCGTGTAAATCGAAAGATATATAGGGGGCTTTGGTGACCCATTTACCTTAAATCGGTCGAAAATATATACATATGTGAGCTATATCTTAATCTGAACAGATTTTCTTCAATTTCGTTTGGGTTCGTCCTTGTGCCAAATAAGTAAATTGTGCCAAATTTCATCCAAATCGGATCATAAATGGACGGACGGACATGCATAAATCGACTCAGAAAGTGATTCTATGCGTATTCTCAAAAGGCACAATGTGTCTATCTCGTTTCCTTTTGCTTGAGACAAACATATGCACAACGATATAATACCCTGTACCACAGTGTGGTGAAGGGTATAATTAAAAACTAGTTAGCGGAGCAGTATAGTCGGACGGGGCCGACCATAAGATACCCTACACAACTTCCACGAAAATCTAACATTCTCCGGTCTATATTCTGAGCATGGACAATATTTCGTAACATTTGCCCCCTCTTGGCCTACAAGAGGTCAACAAATATTACTAATATGCAGTACGGCCCTTCTAATTACTTCTCCATATTCCCTTCCCCGTGGGTTGTGTTGTGATGTTCGACTTTCAATTGTGGCCTATAGATCGCCTAAAAAAAAAAAAACAAGCAAAATTAAGTTTTCGGGCCACTTCATCCCAAAATATTATCTGATCATCACCGAAAATTATAGGCGGCGTTAAAAACTCTTGGGGTTGCACAAAGCTATAATACCCTGACAACATAGTTGTGTAGGGTATAAAACTGTACGAAAGAGGGATAATCGAAAACTTTTTAAAGCTGGTCCAAAAAATATATAGCTTCTCTCTATATTTCGTTCAGATTTCATGAAGAAGAGTATTCAGTGACTCAAAAATGCCCTTGAACAATATGAAGTTTGGCCCTGCCAACCAAATTTGGTTTAAATCGGTTCTGATGTAAAATCCTAATGGCTGCTCTTAATATACCCAATATGTAGTAGAATATTATATTGATTATATTTGTCTTGATATTGAAAATTTATTTTATGATAATTTACTGAAAACTTTATATGACCTTTTATGAATTTTGTTTTATAGAATATAGCCTATCCAATGTATATTACCAAGTGAAGGTATGGTGGTATCCATCAATGCAATACATGTCTATCTAAGTTTTTATAAATTTCAAAGTTGTTATTCAATTTGTATATCCATATAAAAGAAATATTGATCATATTTTCAATATTAAATTATAACAATATCTACTAAAAAAAGCTAACGATATCACATAAATTTTCTTCTCGCTCTCACTCTCTCTCCCCCTTTCCAAAATAGCCTTGAAGTCATATCAAGAAAACAAAATACCCTGCCACTGGTCAATGGCCACAAAGAATTAAACTTAAACTTTGCTTAAATAACAAACCAAGATAGCCAGAAACAAATACCACTTGAACTTTTCGTTTTCTTCTTCTTCTTCATATTTATTTATTTTCTCTCTTCTTTTTAGTCGTAACATTTGACTTATCTCATTTACAGACATTTCTACAGTTCGTTATAAGTTTCGTCTCAAAGTGTTTATGACCAACAAACAGAAACCCGCAACCACTACTACTTCTTCTTCGTGTTCTTTTTCATCTTCGATAGTCCGTAGTTCCTCCCCAAAAAAAAACCGCATCAAGTTATTTACACCAACTTTCTGTTTTTCTTAACTAAGTCCTGTCAAAGCAAATTATTTTCGAAGATGAAAGCAAGCATATTTTTCTATGTGGGTCTGTGTGTTTGTGTGTGTGTGGAAAAATGTGTATAGTTTTCAATTAAACAAAGTTGGTAAATGGTTGGGAAGAAAAAAAGAACCGAACGAAGAAAACACTAAGAAACAATAGCAACAGAATACAAACACAAAGAACCAGAAACGTAAGGAAATATCGAAAGGCGAGGCATGTTGGGAAAATTTGAGGAAGTCCAAAATTGAACTTCATAATGGTTTCAATTTTTAGTTATCACAAAATCGTTATATCATCAGCTACCAAAGGACAACCATTTCTTTAAAGCCGTTCCGAAATATAACTAACATCCCACGTTAATTCCCATCATATCAAAGGTATGAAAACGAGACACGCACACACATATACACAACCGGAAAAGGGTTCGATAACCATCACGAGCAACAAACAAAGTTTTGTTTGGTTAGTTGCAATTTGATTGCTACGTTCGATCGAAGGACACTGGAGCGTATCAACTTTGGAATGTTCATAACATACGACGACGACCACGACGACGAGGACGAACACAAGTCGCAAGGCTTTATAAGTTTTATTACCCCTTTTTTGTGTGTGATTGGAAAACGAAAAGTTACAAATTAATTTGTATAGCAAAGTGAGGGTAACAATATTGGAAGGCAAGAAATTGAAAAATACTTTGGACGATCCAAAACTATTGATAAATGCGAACTATTTGTTTATTGATTTTGGAAAATTGGTAAAAAAATTGTTTTTTGATCCTAATTAGAGTTGTGGTATTAATTTTGAAAGAGAAATATGTCCGAATAATATGAAATAAGTTTTATAGAAATTCGAGGGTGGCGTAGGAGATGATAGATGCCAAGCAACGGCTCTGATTGGCTTTAACATGGCGATGTCCAGGCTTATCTTGGTTCCTCTTTCATCTCAATTGCGGACACTGACCCACTCGCGAGTTCACCCATAAGAACTATAAAAAATGGGTTGAGGCGTCGGGTTAGTTGCCCACACTCGGAAAACCCCTCCTACTATGAAAAAGCTAAGAAAAAGAACACCAAAGCCCCTAATGTTGACGTATAAAGGACCACGAATGTGCGCACTTGGTACACAACAGGCGCAGTTCTCACTTTGGCAAATGTACTTTAGAAGTACAAAGCCGATATTATTACCTTAAAGGAAATGCGATGGAAAGGGACAGGCGTAGGTAAATCAGACGATTACGCACTGTATTATAGCTGTCATGAAACGAGACATGAATTTGGCTGCGGATTTATGGTTAACAGGAGAATAAAATGCCTTGTCTCCAGATTCACTCCAGTAGATTAGCGAATTGCTATAATCCGCATCAGTCTCATTTGCGCCCATGCTCCGACCGAAGACTAAGATGAACAGACCAAAGACATATTTTACGAGAGCCTAGAAACAGCATATGAGAGCATATGAGAGCCTAGAAACACAAATGAAAGGTCATACGAGAGGCAAAAGTGAACAGAACAGAACACGCGAGAAGACCAAGCTGAGAGCGCAAGACGTCCAGTAGACTCAGACCAATTGTGGAACATGAGAATTAGAGCTTGGAAGTTGAGAACCAAGCGCGAGAAGTCCAGTAGACTCAGACCAATTGTGGAACTTGATAACTACAGCTTCGTGGTAATTAAAGGTTTTATATACCTTGGTACCGCCATTAATAAAACTAATGACATCAGTTTTTAAATTCGGAGAAGGATTGTGATGGCCAACAGATGCTACTATCGTCTGAGTAAGCAATTCAAGAATGAGGCCACCTGTCGCCACACCAAACTCACACTTTACAAGACGCTGATATTACCCGTGCTGTTATATTGATCTGAAGCAGGGGTACTTACGCAAGCAGATGAGGCAGCTCTTGGGTGGTTTGAAAGAAAAATTCTCTGAAATATGTACGGGACGATCTGCGGCCTCGAATGAACCACGAGTTCTACAATATATACGCGGACATCGACATAGTCAGTCGTATTGAGCTGCAGCGACTACGTTGGCTAGGACAGCGATGCCCCAGCTCAAAAGGCATATAAAAGCGAGCCTATCGATGGTTCCCTTAGAAGGGGAAGGCCACGAATTGGATGGAAAGACCAAGTAGAAAACAACATCTTGGAACGTGGTCTTTCAAATGGGAGGAGATGCGCGGAAGACCGACGCGCTTTGAAATCTTTTTTAGCTCGGCTTATGGAACAACTGTTCTGTAGTAAGCCAGCTAAGTAAGTAAGTTATAGAAATTTGTACTTCAAAACTCACCAGCACTGTGAGGTATTTTCGTAAGTGTTTTTGCGATTTTTAAATTAACTTTCTGGAAGCCTTACCTGTAAAGAAAAAAAAAATAAATTTGTTATTAAAGATTTATAAGAGCATTTATTAAATGTGTTGATTAAAAAAAAATATTTTCAAGTAGTTAGAGAAGTCGTGGATTTTTAAGAAAATATTTTCAAGCATTTAGAGAAGGTGTGGATTTTTTTTTTAATATTTTCAAGCATTTAGAGAAGGCGTGGATTTTTAAGAAAATATTTTTAAGCATTTTGAGTCAAAGTTGAATATCATTAAAAAATATATAAATATAAAAATGTCCAATGTCTTTTTACATTTTATTGACCCTAATTTTTGTATTTATATCATGTTCACTTCAAAACCTATTAATGTGAAAATGTCATTTAAAAAGTCCACAATTTACATTCCAGACAAAATTTATTTATTTATACATTTGAACGACCTTATATTAAAAGTCCCATCAAATTTCAGGACAATCGTGACTTTAGCCACGTCAAAAATTGCGAATGACTTAAATTGCCTTGATGTCAATACGTATGCATGTAGTTTGCAAAAATATTGAATTAGTCTCAAAACTTTGCAAACTAAATAATATTTTATTTTTTTCTCTCTTTTAAAGGGATTCATGTCCCTTCGAAAAATTCAATTTCATTAAAAAAAGTTTTCTTTTAAAATTGTTATTCTTTATTGTTTTTTTTTATTATTTTTTCTTAGAAGTCAACTCAATTACTTGTAGCTGAATAAATAGGCTATGTGACTAGTTGAGTGACTGGATGACTGACCATTATTAAATAAAGAAACTTTGGCCAATAAAAAAGAAGAAAGTTTTAACCACAAGATTGTAGTTCTATGGTTCAAACAGCCCTTAGATAGGACTTTTACCATCAAAAAGGGGTAGGACAAAAAAAGGTTTGGTATGTCAAAAGTCCTTGCATAGTTTATCAACAAATTGTTGTAGAAAAAGAAGTTGCTTCTTTGGATAAAGTTAAAAATTAAAATTAAGTTATAGATGTATGCATTTATTTCTATATCTCTTCCGACCCCAGGTATACACTATTATTTATATCGATAATAGTCGAAGGCAAATTATTTTATTTATAGGTGGCCTACTTCGATTACCACTAATAAATATTATTAAAATACAATTATTTGGAAATTCTATTCCACAGTCAATGTACCACTCCCCAGGAAGTAGGAACCTAGAAGGAAGGAAGTAGGAAGTAGGTACCTATAAAAATATTATTTTTTTGGCTACACATTTTTACCTGAACACTCCCTGAACAATTACATTGACTCTCCTCCTCCTCCTCCATAGTCCCATACCCAAAAAATGTTTTGCTGTTAGTTTTTCTCTTCCCTATACCACCCACACCTCCACCGATCACCTACAACTAAACAAAATCAAAATTCCCTCATTTAATTCCGTAGTCATCAACGCAAATATTTCCCAGTGAGAAAAAAAACTTTTTAGTGGCCTAAAGTTTTATGTAAACTTAAAGGATTTATATCATTTACATAAGAAGCTATTCCATCATAAGCACTTTTAACCCTTTCCGTTTGAATTTTAACGCCGTCTAGGAGGGGCGACGGTTGGAAAATGCAAAAAGTCAAAGTTCTGAACTTTGCTTGTAAATATGCAAATAAATTTGCTTGACTTTTGTTTGGTTGCTGGCTTGTGTCTACTATCTATCCTTTTTTTGAAACTTCAACAACTGTCATATTTGGCCTTATGGTTGGTACTGTACACAAAAATATAAATGTACTGTACACAAAAATATAAATAATTCGAAAAAGTTAAATTGTTAATGGAAGAGGGTGGCAAAAGGACCACCACATACCCCTTTACAAAATATATATTTTTTTTTATTTTTTTCAAAAACTACATGAACATTTTGAAGGTCCTTCCTGCTCCTCCCACCTTTACTTATCAGATTATTATCCATTATCTAAACACCTTTGATTTCATTTAAATATCGAGTTCGATCAATTAAACACTTTTGTTAATAACTTTATTACGGTAGTGTGTATGTGTCTCGATTTTTCTTTTTCAACCACCATTTATGATAATTTCATTATTATAATTATAACAAAGTGCCTAAATGTGATTGTGATCAGACATACGCACACCCACACACACGCACACATGCATACACCCACAAAACACACAAATTGTAACGAATAACTGATTAGATGGAATAAATTAATTTTCATTAAATGTAATTACACAAAACCAGTCTCATTTAAAATGTATCCACAGGCTGTGTTATCGTAAAATCATCTTTAATCACAGCCGAGATATGAGATAATAATTAATAAATAGGAATGGACACAAATATTATTATGAGATGAGGATTTAGGCCAAAGCAAAGTAAAAGGTGATCATAAACATATTTTTATTCTGGGGGCGGTCTCCTGAGTTCTTAAAAAATGATCCGCCAAACAGTATTGCAAAGTTATATAGAGGATCTTTTGAAGATTGAACTCTTTTAATAAAGTATTGATACGAAAAATAGTCCAGAATGTCACCTAGAAATTTTAAAAGCTCTTGAAGATATAGCAGATTTCAATTTGGTTATCGAAATGTATTTTCGTTCAAACGGTGTTCGAAGCATAGGACCGCATGACCGATAGACCACAGAACTACCACTGTACTTTATTTTGGTATTAATTTCCGGATCTGGGCAACATTGCGATATGTTTTGCATTACGACCTCGCATGTGGCATAATGGTCATACTACAAAATAGCAGGATATTCTGGCCACTGTACATATTATTGTAATATGAAATGCGACCTCGAAAGCGAATAGGAAAATAGAATTTCTCGTTTAATAGGTTTTTTATTTCAGCATTATAATAACTATAAGTGCCATCATTGGCCAGAACCGAACCTCCATGTATTGGGAAATCCTTGGGTATTTCTTCCGCGGTAAATACATTTTTCTTCTTGATGTATTTCGCACAATTTATGAATTGCTCAGAAATGGTATAAAAAAAGGCATGCCATAATTTCGCTCTCTGGAGCGACCAGAAAAGACAACAAAAATTAAGTATATGGTCCATTTCATCCCTGATCTTTACCAAAATCTTTACTAACAACAATAGTGGTCTTCATTGGACAGAATCAATCCTACATGCTAATTTTCGTGAAGATTGGTCCATAACTGTGGCATATATCGTGTTTACAACTTATAATGGACAGACGAAAATTTGTTGTTCGTGGAGGAAGCGGTTCGATGAAAAAAATCGGCTGTTTCTTTGAGAAATCTGATAATGTGGCGATTGTTTGAAGATGATTTCTGAGTGACACACTACATTTTCATAGCTTGAAGTCTTTGGAGAAATTCGAAAAAAGGAACAAGAGAGGAAAAAACATCGTTCAGCATAAAAATGCAAACTCTAACACACCGGCTAAAATCAGCGCCTTTCTGGCCGGCCTAATCGGAATATTACGTTAGAGTAAAAAAATCTATTATGAAAATGTAGATTTGGGCGCCACACCAATTAACAGAAAAAATAGGATAGATCAAATTTCTATCTGCGAAGCCTTGGCCAAAGGGAATGAGATAGACCCATTTCTTAAAGGGATGATGACTGGACACATGATAACCCTGTGCGAAAACGATCGTGGCCAAAGGGCGGTGAAGAACCTCAAACGGTGACCAAACCAGGACTAATTGCCAGGATGATACTGATATGCTATGGGTCTAGGACCAACATTTTGCGGCGTTAAAAACTCTTGAGGCCACACAAAACTATAATACCCTTACAACAAGCGGCTATATCTTGGAAAGTTTCAAAATACCGAAAATAGTAAAACCCTCAAAATATTTAAAAGGGCCGGGGATCTTCATATGGGGGCAGTATCAAAACATGGGTCTATATTGAGAGATTTTTGGAAAAATTCTCAAGAAACTGGAATACGGACTGCAGTAGGAAAATGTTATTAAATCCTTTAAAATACCAAAACAAGGAGAACGTCATTTACAGAACAAATGATTCTTACCCTCCAAACAAATTACGCCCTGTTCGGTGGCGAAATGCGTTTACAAAATGTCAAAAAGTGGACCCTATTTGAAATACCAAACATCCTATGGGTGTTTGCAATACATGAGCGAAAATTCAAAGCTTTGTCTTGAATATTGCGAGCTCTATGTGATTTCATCAGGCAGAAGGATATAGCTAAATCGAAATACCAATTTAATTTTGATCAACAAAATATGTCGACAAACACTTCAAGGTATTGCAAACGGAATGACAAATTTATTGCACACTTCACCTCCAGGAATTGTCACCTCTGGCGATCAAATAAACAACATACCTATACAAGACCTCCTTTTTTCTACAGAAGACCAGTAGAAGAATTACAATGTATATACAAATGACCTGTAAAAGTTTGTCTGCCTACAGAAGTCTTGCTCATGCTCGAATGTATGCTGGTGGGAAATAACGTCACAGGATGCCTTTATAATCTTCCTGCCGGATATAAGATATTTTGAATGCACTTCTCATAGAAGTAAATTTACCGCAACTTCGGTCAATTCATTTCTAATTTTCATCGAGTTAAAAATTGTGTGTACTGTCCCACATAATCATATAATTGTTTACTTACAATGCTGACTAGCTGATAACAATCTGGACATTTATTCATTTTCAGACCACCTCCCCCTCAACAACTCCTCTAATAGATATCTAACTACGTATATCCATATATACACATATCACAAAATAACTATGTGAGTGTGTGTCTGTGTATTTCATTTTCAAGTTAATTAATACCAACACCCTGATTATAATCACAACAAAAAAAGGGCACAAATTATATTTGATTTTTATAACTCGATGCGATTAAATGTAGACAAAACCAAACAAATAAAGCAACAATCATAAAATCTATATATTTCATTTATGGTTTAACAAATCAATTCGCCAAAAACAGAAAAGAGTTTGAGTTATAGAAACAATTTTTGTCTATCAAAGTAGAAATATTGCTGCAGCCAATATATACATAAATTAATATAAACATAAATTTTAGTTTTGTTGTGTGATTATTTGTTAGCGATAAGAGTGTCGGATTTAGTGTCTGTCAGGAATAAAGAAATAACAAATAAAATTAGTATAGCACGCATACAATCAATTTTATTTATTTGGGTATTATTTTTTTCGCTGATTTATTGACAATCATGTGTTTGCAATACATGAGCGAAAATTCAAAGCTTTGTCTTGAATATTGCGAGCTCTATGTGATTTCATCAGGCAGAAGGATATAGCTAAATCGAAATACCAATTTAATTTTGATCAACAAAATATGTCGACAAACACTTCAAGGTATTGCAAACGGAATGACAAATTTATTGCACACTTCACCTCCAGGAATTGTCACCTCTGGCGATCAAATAAACAACATACCTATACAAGACCTCCTTTTTTCTACAGAAGACCAGTAGAAGAATTACAATGTATATACAAATGACCTGTAAAAGTTTGTCTGCCTACAGAAGTCTTGCTCATGCTCGAATGTATGCTGGTGGGAAATAACGTCACAGGATGCCTTTATAATCTTCCTGCCGGATATAAGATATTTTGAATGCACTTCTCATAGAAGTAAATTTACCGCAACTTCGGTCAATTCATTTCTAATTTTCATCGAGTTAAAAATTGTGTGTACTGTCCCACATAATCATATAATTGTTTACTTACAATGCTGACTAGCTGATAACAATCTGGACATTTATTCATTTTCAGACCACCTCCCCCTTAACAACTCCTCTAATAGATATCTAACTACGTATATCCATATATACACATATCACAAAATAACTATGTGAGTGTGTGTCTGTGTATTTCATTTTCAAGTTAATTAATACCAACACCCTGATTATAATCACAACAAAAAAAGGGCACAAATTATATTTGATTTTTATAACTCGATGCGATTAAATGTAGACAAAACCAAACAAATAAAGCAACAATCATAAAATCTATATATTTCATTTATGGTTTAACAAATCAATTCGCCAAAAACAGAAAAGAGTTTGAGTTATAGAAACAATTTTTGTCTATCAAAGTAGAAATATTGTTGCAGCCAATATATACATAAATTAATATAAACATAAATTTTAGTTTTGTTGTGCGATTATTTGTTAGCGATAAGAGTGTCGGATTTAGTGTCTGTCAGGAATAAAGAAATAACAAATAAAATTAGTATAGCACGCATACAATCAATTTTATTTATTTGGGTATTATTTTTTTCGCTGATTTATTGACAATCATGTGTTGACTTTTTCTATAAAAATAGAAGCAATAAAAATATACCAGCAATGGTAAAAATTTATTTGGAGGGTTTTTTTTAATGACGAATATGTTATTTATTTGTATTCTTCACTACAGGGCGGAGTTTTAAAGTTTTATCGTTTCGTTTGTGGGAAATTTGCAACTGAGTTATTTTCCGAACTAGTTATTCCCAAAATGTTAAAGGTGTCAGTTGAGATTTCTTCAAACCTTTTCGGTGAGGTATTCATTATTCAGAAAAAACGATAAGAATTCCCTTCCTTTAAAAAAGTTGCTAAAGGGTATATCAAATTCGACCACTTCAAAACTTATTCTATGACTTATTCCTTTCATTCTTACTGTCACAATTCAAAACTTGGCAAGTTGTTCAAAATTTATTGTCTCAAGTAGCCGAACTTAGTTTCCTTTTTTGTTTTATTTCAACTCTAACGTATATTTATTTCCTTTCAGTTACCTTACTCGCAACCTGACTGCCTTGCGTGTTGCAAAGCCATTACTGATTGTGCAATATTATCGCCAGTAGTGGCATTGCAATCACTACGTAATAAAAATAATACAGCTAACACAGGACCCATAAACCGCTAGAAATAAAGAAACAAAACAAAAATGAACAACAACATTCGGCAACCTCCTCCAGTCAACTTTGTTGTGTTTTCAAATTTCGCTATGATTAACAACAATGTGTTTTTGATTAACAACAAACCAGACCAAAGATATAAAATAATAATAACAACAATAAAAGTGTGATAAATAATACTTTAAATGGAATTTCGATATATTCCAATGGGGGAAGGGGAGAGTGCTTAACACCCTGAACCCCACTATCGCTAGAAGACAATCTAAATACTATTTTAGGTTTATCTATTTTTATTAAGAAACGTTTAACTGTAGAAGTTTTTATTATGGTTTAATTTCAGCGTTTTTCGATGGGGTTACTGAACCACTAAATGGTATTCAGGGGGGTGACAAATTATGGAAGTAAAACTAAAATAAAATTTGAATTATTGCTGGAAATAGAAAACATAAAATGTCACTTTGTTTCCTTTGTGTATTGGTCATAAATTATAACTTAAATGGGTCAAATGATTCAATTTCTTACTCCCGAGGTCCTAAAAGCCTTAGAGCACACAGGTAGGTGTGTTTTTTATATAGAACTACGAAGTCTTCTATATCTGTTCAGGGGACTATAAAAATATAGCTCCGAAAGAGGCCTTCTACCAATAAAATATCAATAGAAAACAAGTCCTGTAAAGGGTATTCTAGGAGTAGAAGTGCTGTATAATATCCTCGACAACTTTTTTTTAACAAAATATAGGAATAACAAAAGATAGGAATATACAAATATAGCTCCGAAAGAGGCCTTCTACCAATAAAATATCTATAGAAGACAAGTCCTGTAAAGAGTATTCTAGGAGTAGAAGTGCTCTATAAGATCCTCGACCACTTTTCTTTTAACAAAAGATAGGAATAGGCGTTTCTAACCTTAGAATAGTTTTTTCTCTCTACAGAAGACCTGTGAATATCCTTCTTTCTACAAAATATGTACGAAACCTATGCATTTTCTAGAAAACCACTAAAAAGTTATTGAGGTTGGGAAAAATAAATCCATTATGAAAATGCTAGCAGTCGTAACATCGCTCAGGAGCTATAAATCTACCATAAAACTGTTTTAAACAATTTACACAAAGCTGGATTCAAAATTTAGCTCGATATTTGGGTGCCACATCAATTAACAGAACAAATAGGATGGATCGAATTTTCATTTGCGAAGAATGAGATAGACCAATTTCTTAAACGGATGCTGACTGGAGATGATCAATAATGGATCACATACGATAACCCTGTGCGAAAACGATCGTGGTCAAAGAGCTGAGAAGCACATCAAACGGTGCTAACGGACAGGAGGATTCTGCTACGCATTTGGTGCGACTGGAAGGGGATTATTCTGTATTCTGAGTTGCTTCCATATGGCAAAACGCTAAATTCTGATCTCTACTGTCAACAACTGGAACGTTTGAAGATATAAATTGATCAGAAACGGCCAGAATTGGCCAACAGTAGAGGTATCGTGTTCCACCATGACAACGCTAGGCTACACACATCTACAGTGACCCACCAGAAACTTCGGGAGCTTGGTTGGGATGTTTTAATTATTATTTCTCATGTTTTTTCTTGCATTGCAAATGACAAAAAAGTAGTATCTAGGGAGGATTGTGAAAATCGACTGCTAGAGTTTTTTGTAAAGATAGAGCAGGACTTCTATGAGGAGAAATTATGAAGTTGCCTTTAAAATGGCAACAGATCGTACAACTCCGTACACTCCGAAGCATGTTAAATAAAGTCCCATAATTCATATAAAAACAATGGATTTCTTTTTCCCCACCCTAATTTACCTACATATATATATATATATATATATTGGATCTAATTTCCAATCGAAGTAACTCATAGTGGATAGAAAATATTTTTTATCCAAAAATTTTATGACCTAGCCTCGTCCTAGCCTAGGCACCTTATTCCCAATCGAACATTTTTAATATGGTCCATGTTTTGGCAGAAGACAGCAGAAGTGACTGTTAGCTTCACTCTTCAAGCGACATAATTAGGCACTTTGAGTTTTCATATGTCAAATATCTCATGGATTACGTCCCATGTTTGGGCCAGTCAAACTTATAGACGCTATTACTTTTATACCCTCCACCATAAGTGTATATCTAAAAATTCGTTGGATTTCCCATATATATTAATATATCCTTGATACAAATAATATTGGATGTCCGTCTGTTGAAATCACGATAGAATTCTCATATAACCCCTATATAACCGTACCCTACTATATGTTGTAAGGGTATTATAGCTGTGCGCAGCCCCAAGAGTTTTTTTACGCCGCGAAATATTGGTCCTAGACCTACCCTTTAGTTTACCGATCGTCATATCTCGACCAGGTGAGTCGATGTTGACACGTGCGTCCGGCCGTTCGTCCGTCTGTCCATTGTAATTTGTAAATACGCTACAGACCACATTTTGGCAATGATCGGTTAATATTTAGGGGTGGACAAAAACTTTATTTTTGTCCGTTTTTCTGGTCGTTCTAGAGTACACAATTATTACCCGAAGACCACGACATTTTACACCAGGAAGGAAATCCGGTCATATAAAATATGTATGACTGTTTTTATGACGATCAGTTAATATTTAGCGGATCAAATGGACCGAGACTTTTGTGTAAAAAATTACAATATTTATATTTCGGGGCGTATATAATAACTCCTGAAGGACATAGGTCCAAGAAATTGATAGAATATCCAAAATTTTACATGAGGTTCCGATTATGATGCAAATAATTTTCGGTGACGTTGAGATGCTATTTGGGAGGTGCAGTGAACTGAAAACTTAATTTTTGTCAGATTATATGCAGAACATCACATATTTTACACGTGAAGGGGATCAAGGGTCAAGGACAATGCCCATAATTTGAGATGTGATGTTGAGATGACATATAGGGGGTGCAATGAACCGAAATCTTGATTTTAATGAGAGACTCTCTAGTCTGAAGCAGAACATCTCATATTTTACAGGGTTAATTGGATGTGATCAAATACTTAGATCGGTTGTTCAGATGATGATCAGTCAATACTTTGAGGGTGAAATTAACCAACCTATAATGACAAAATTGTTATTTTATGGCGAAAATATTCACCTCGGAAAACAAGATTTGAAAAATATGCCAGGGTTAGAAAGTGGAGCTTTTCACACATAATCGGGCAAGAGGTTGCAAATATCGTGAAATATTGCCCAGGCTGAGAATATAGCACTACAGAAACTTAAATTTTCGTGGTAGTTGTGTATGGTATCGTACAGTCGCTTCCGTCCGATTGTATTGCTCCGCTCACTGGTTTTAAATCGAATTGTATGTATGTTTTTATTTTGATTTTTTTTTTTTGTTTTTTGAATATTAGCCAAGTTTAGAAGTAGACTCATATTTTGGGGAATTCGGAAACATTTATTATTTATATAGTATCCATGGAAAATCATAAATATTGGGTATGTTTGGCTGTAGCCTCAATATGACGGAACTACGGAACCCCTCAATTTCCGTTATTTTGCGAATCTCATAAACAAAATTGGCTTAAATTATATATTATTTATTGTTATTGGGATTCTGTGTGTATATAGTTTGGCATTACGTTTTTGCAGCAATTTACCATGACATTGCCCCCTACTAAAAAAAACCCCATTGATTTTTGGCTTTGTGAGTGTCCTCATGGGTATACAAATTTCGCCTCGGATCCAAACTGTTTCTTTTACTTGTTTCTATTTCAAAATATAATTACATTCGACAATATGTTCCAAAATAAATGAATTTTATTATTGAAGACCCCCGCACTGAGCATTCTACACAAATGGGCTATAAATAAAACTAGCACACCCCTTATTTACATACATTAAATTTTACCCTTTAAAAATTTTATTTCTACATATTTTTTTATGGTTTTCTTAACTATCCCATGTAACGAATTACCTCTCCAAAATATAATGAAAATTCAAATTGTGATAAACAAAATTGGCTTTAATTATATATTTTTTATTGTTATTGAGATTCTGAATGTATATAGTTTTGCATTAATGTGGCAGCAATTTACCATGACATTGTACTAAAAAAAACATTGATTTTTGGCTTTTTGTCCTCATGTGTGTGTTTCTTTTACTTGTTTCTATTTCAAAATATAATTACCTTATTTTTATTGCTTAATATACAATATTTTTTTATAATATTATCCCCCCAGCCATATGGAAAATCTTGTCATATGTTAATAAGAATTTTTAAATGTGTCAAGTCTATATGTGATATGAAAATATGACAGTAATTTCAACAATGGTGGCAATTTGATCCGCTGACCTTAGAATGTCCATAACATGACGTCCGACATTACGAAAAAAAATTCGAAATTAAAAATATCCAATTAATAAAGATGCTTTGATGGTCGGTTTTTGACCGAGTTTCAAAGTCTGTATTTGGCTTTAATGTCCTTGATTAATTTAATTTGATTTTAAAACTGTATAAGTACATAAATAAGCCACATTGTGTATTCCTGAAATAAATATACAAGTGCCCGAAAAAAATCCATAACGACCATAATTTAAATTTTCTCACAGAAAGCAGCAATTTTATGTCGTATCGCATGGCTGTTGATAATTTTAATTAAATGCATATTTTATCGGAGCGAACCACAAAAGTATGCTAGGCATAAACCACAAACTTCAATATCGCCACCAACACAACCACCAGCCAATGCCACCACTTTTACCACACACATACTAGCCTCCCCCCAAATACAATTACGCCAAAATGCTTCTTTGAATAACTAAGCCAAGACAGGAGCAGAACAGAACAGATATACTTTACAACACATAATGGCCAACAAAAATAAATCTTGCCTAATAAATCGGTAATAACAGCAACAACAAAAACAATGGCGACAAAGATAAGCAAAACCGAAAAAATAACAACGATAACATCAGTTAACAACGACAAGCAAATTGCCCAAGAACAACGACAGCAATGAATTTTTAGTAGCAAGTCAATACAAATTGAGTTTAAACAAGTTCGAAAAGACGAAGAGCCCCGACAACCCCTTTGCGTTCTTGTTCTCTTCCCCCCTATGAAGGAAGGGGTTGTATTTAAGAAGAAGAACATGAACATTGAGAAGGTCAAATGTAATCAAGAACACTGAGACCTGATCCTACTTTGCCATTTTCCATTCTCATGTTCTGCCGTAACCACTTCATCTTCAGCAGCTATTGTTCGCCAACACCACCATTACCACCACAATAATGATAAGCACTAATTTATAGGAAATCCCCTAAACGACCAGCATAAATTAAATATATATTGAGAGAGAGTCTTTGTAAGTAGTGGTAGTTGTTGTTGTTATTATTGTTGTTCGGCTACTGAATTTTAATTAAAATATAATTTATTGTTTACTGTAATAAGAGGATACATTAACGGATGGGCAAAACAGACACACACACATACATAAAACAAATCACACAGAAAGGGTATTATGAAGATATTTTGTTTTGGCTTTCCAGCTTTGGCCAAGGGGTTACAGCATGAGACTTTTGCTTTGTTTGGCAAAAAAGAAAAAAGGTCGAGTTGAAATCTTGTAGACTCAATAAATCATATTAATGTTTGTATGTGTGTGTGTATGTGTTATATAAAGAATATTGAGATATCAGTTTAACTTGCAGATGTGCAATGTATTGAGAAATAAATAAATATTAGAAGACGATTTGAACACGTACTGTCGAACGGGTTGGGTGGTAGGCCAGTGGATAAATTATAGAAGGTATTTCTTCAAGTGACTTCATTAACACTATTGCAAATTCGAGCTAATAGTTTGGGGTTGGAAAATATCCTATGGGGAATAAAAACCCTCTGCGAGTATATTAAAAAAAATCAGAAGCATAAATTCGCCATAGGTCAAGAGTTATGGCATATTGATTTTATTACTGATAACTTCAAGGTGCACGAAGAAACCCCAATATATCTTTGTATGCAGCTATAACAGGTTACTTTTGAGATGACATGTCTCCTGTAAAATAAAAAAATAATATTTTTGTAAAACATTACTTCCTTCTATCACGAGTCCTTGTGCGAATTTTTCGTCGTTATTTTCTTGAACCGCAAACTAAAAACCGCAAGGTGACATTTTGTGACCACCAAATATTTTACAAAAATGACACACAAAGATTTTAAATAGGGCCAACAAAGAGAAGGGATGGATGTTTTCATTATCCTTTTCCCAAGCTTAACCGATCATTGCTACGAAACTCTTATATCTACGAACACTAATGAAATTTGCATACATTTTTCTTAGTATTAAGAACTGGCGAATTTGTCTGAAATAGTTACCATAAATAGATCTCATTATGTCAAAATCGTTGTTAATAACGTTTTGAGGCTGATTTTCAGATAACAACCCCGATTTTGTACCGGATTATATCAACTGAATAATCTTATATGCATATTAATTAAAAGCTGACAAAATAAAAAAGGCTTCAAATTCGACCGGGCCGAAGTTTGGATGCTGATAGTTACTTGGAATTAAAATGATGACCATATGGGAACAAACCCAAAACGCGGACAAATCAGTTAACTATTGTAATATAAAAAGGGGATTATATGAGGACAACCCCAAAAATGAGCGAATATTAATAATTTAGGGGAGGACAATTTGTTACCATATCATTAAAATTGTTACCATACAATTAAAATCAGCGAATTCGTTTGAAAAGGCGCCAAGAACCCTAAAATACCGGAAATTTGGAGGTTGGGGGTTGGCATGACGCTTATTGGTGGCTACCCGAAAATAATGGCCTGTATTTATAATTTTTAGTGGTGAGCTTTGTTACCCAATATGAACTGAAATTACTAAATTACAACGAATTCAGTGGAAAAAATACGCTCAAGACCCCCAAAATACAAAATAGGCTACCAGAAAAGGAGGAAAATTTAAGGGTACACGCCACGCGAGCGCTCTGAAATAGTTGAAATTTAAAAAAGAATGTTGCATGCGGACAAGCCCCGTCGATTGGAATGGGTCCAAAGAGTCATCAAAATGACCGAAGATGACGAGCAATTTTGGAACAAAATTATCATGTCCGATGAAGCCCATTTCACATTGAATAGGACCGTAAATAAGCAAAATTTATGAAAATTTTTCACAGTTTGGTGCGGCGTTAGTGCGAAAACGGTCATTGGGCCGTTTTTCTTCCAAAATGAAAATGGCCATGCTTTTACCATAAATCAGGAGCGTTATCGCGACATGATGACCAATTTTGTGATGCCAATTTTGTTTCCGGGCCGTTTGATGTCGAAAAGTGGTGATTTGGACTCTCCACCGCATTCGCCCGATTTGACGCCGCCTGACTTCTTCTTGTGGGGATATTTGAAGTCAAAGGTTTACGTTAACAAGCCAAAGACCGTAGAAGAGCTCAAGGACAACATTCGTGAAGAAATAGCCGCTATTCCGGCCGAAATGTTGTCAAAAGCAACCCTGTACAAGATTTTGGGGATCTATCTCAATTTGTTAAGAGTATCTATTTCGGAATTTTGAAGGTTCTTGGCGAACAGAAGAAAATCATTATAGGTCCATGTTTGAACGTAGCCCCCATACAAAGATCCCCAGTCCATTTTCGGTATTTTAAAGGTTCTTGGCGAATTTTCTAATCGAATGTGCTGTGAATTGACATTCCGAGTTTTGCAGAATGAACACCATTTTTATATTGTTCAGGTACAATTTTTTATATTTTAATGGATCCAGGTTTCCAATCCAAGTATAAGTAATTTGGTACATTGGGATGTTGGAGTAAATCCTTTCAGAAAATATTAAATTTAGGTTTATTTTTGGAATAGCATATATATAAAGATAGCCCTACCCTCTGATTATAGGCATTTCGAAGATTTTTTCAACCCATCATCGGGTGAAAATTCAAATCAATATTGAAAATGTTGTAGTAGGAAGATTTTGCACTGAATTGGAAGCAAAAATACTAAATTGCAGTTTAGGTTGAAAAAGTCTCAAAATCCCGAATATTTGAGAGTATCCTTAAAAGTGGACCGATATATCGCAAGTTTAATACTAAACATCCTAGGAATAGTAGTAAAATATGTGCAAAATTTTAATGCTCTATCTTCACATGTGACGACTCATGCGTATGAGCCTGAATAAAAAATAAAATCAACCGTGTGGATCTTCGAAGACGATCTATGGGCTGAAAAAGCACTTCGTGTGTCAAAATTTATTTGCCGATGACTTTGGGGAAATTCGAAATAAAAACGAACAAAAGCAAAACAATCCTGGTGCGAATCTGATATGACACAGATGTCGAAATGACCCCGACATCCAGACATTGGTGTCTTATGTAAGATCAATATGCAATCAATAACAAAGAATGGACCTAACCGCTAAATGGATTTTAAACAGATGGAAAAAATTCGCATGTCCTCTACAAAACGTTTCACACAGTGCCAACTATATCGGGGAACAGTCGAAAGGACACCCAACATTCAGACGTCATTCCAGCTGACATCGATGTACTGTCATTGACTTCTTCAGTGTGTTATATTCATACCCAATCAGTCGCAACAAAAAATGCGAAAGGCGTTTCCAACAGATAACAAATTTTGACAGGTCCTCCGCGTGATTTTTGAGGCTTTTACAGGTCTTTTTGGGCTTAACCTCATGTTCGTCGTAAAGGTCTTTCACAGGTCCTCCACAAAACGTTTCCCAGGTCCTCAGTAGCATAAGTAAACTTTATGGGCATTTAAAAGCCACTACATTTAAATTCCATTTAAAGATAATCGAATACCCACTACAAAAAGTGTGTTACAAAGTATTCATTGCCATTTTCATAATTTTTTCAAGCTTTTGTATGACTTTTTAGGCAAGAGCTCATGTTTGTAGTTCTTTCAATGTCAATATTTTAAAGATCAAAATAAAATATTTTCCATATTTGAAAAGTATTATTTTCTTCTCAATAACTAATTCTAAATTCCCATACACACTTCTTAGCTATGCATTCTTGAAGAGATTTTAAATATTGCTTGGCTTTTTGAATACTGATTTAATACCCATAGAAATAAACCATACATGTGTAGCTGAGTGTGCTTGTGACATATACATGTGTGTGTGCGGAGTGTGTGTGTGTAGTTTGAACACTTTTTCTATGCATAAAAACTTGTTTTTTCTTCCTCACACTTTTAGTTTGAGGCAATTTCAAGTAGTTCAAAACGTCATAGCATAACAGCAAGAACAACAACAGCAACAAAATCCTTTGCCCAACAACAAGTATCTTATGAAGATTATCAAAGTCAACAAATAATCAAGAGGTCTTCGAAACGCCTGTGAGAGCACCCTTTTGCGGAATAAAAAATGAACATGAAATCTACTCTTGGATGACACACTTGAGCAGACCTTTTTTCAAGAGCATTAAATTGTTTTGCCTTACGGCAGGGTTTTTAGCATTTTCCATTGAATTGAGAAGAGGAAAAAAGAGGAAAAGAGGAAAACAAAAAAAAAAATAAAAAATCTATATAGATCTATGTAAAATCTATATAGATCTATGTGAATGTAACTGAAAGCGTTGGCCTTGACAACCTTTAATGTTGTCAACAGAATAAACAGTTTCTTGCTTTCTTTCCGTTTGTAATACCTCGCCGTCCCTTTTCGTTTGCAAATGTTTTTAAGAATTCCATTAATTTTTGTGTCTGTATTTTGCAAACAATATTAATTACTTGAAAGTTGTTACAGCAGAGAGAGCGAGAGCCATAGTAAAGACTTGATATAATTATAAAACTTTTTATTTCGTATCAATTCAGATGTTGGTGTTGCTTTAGTAACAGTGGCATCACCAGCAGCATCAGCAGTTGCGGCAATGAGAACCCTGCCTACAACCACTGGCTTTTATGGGGGGTGGTAGACCAGAGTAAACACTACCCGCATGACAAAACTAACACCTCTCTTGCCCCACCCCGCCACATTTCTTTATCGTTTAATAAGTCAGTCGTCACTCAGCCAGCCATCCAGTCAGTTTACATTTTTCTTTCCCTTATTAAAATAAAAACGGGAACGGCAAGTGCCAAGCAAAAAGGGGTGTTTGCTATTGAAACAAGAGTGCGGTAACGAACAGCTACGTTGACAACAGGACAGCAAAATTAATTCAATAAAATCTTTTCTTTTCCCGAAAAAAAAACTAACGAACAGCAGCAGGAAGACAACACGACAAGCACTATAAAAATTGTAAAGCGCGAAGGCTACAACACATAATAAAATGGAGCACAATCCGAACCAAAAAAAAAAAAACACAAAAACTAAAGAATAGATGGGGAATGTCAGTTGCCATCAGCATTAAAATCATCACCCTAGAAGCGAACCAGCGAGCCAACATCGTCATTAGTCGTCAGCCAGCATCACCATTTCCATCGTCATCGCCGTCGTTGTCGTCGTCATCGTTATCATAATCACATTCAATGATGCACTCTTGACTTGAATTCTGTGTCTTTTGCAATTTTCTTTCAATTTGTAGCTGCTTCAATGGTTTGTTGCTGCTTCTGAAACTCTTCATCATCTTGGTGGTTGCTATTTCGTCGTTAAGTTGCTAAGAACGAAAAAAGTAACTTAAGGGGTTTCTGATGAAGGAAGAAAAAACAAGAAACCCCCAACAGTTGAGTAAAAGTGCAGCCCAGGACCACCATCACCACCAGTCAAAGTCATTTTGAGTAGTGGGTGACCAACCATGAAGTGCAAGTAGTGGCTAATGTTCACAGTAATTTGTAATGAGTCGAAACCAAAAGAAGCTTTAGAGCTCAAGACAACAACAACAAAAGGAAATCTGCAACATTATTTCGTCACTGTACTTTCCTTAATGTCAGTTTTCATTTATATATTCCTAGCACTTAAAAGATTTACCAATGATATTAGGGTGTCAGAGAATTGTTAGGAGTTATAACCAGTAAACATTTTGTTAAGTTAGGCCAGGCCGGACTTCTTATATCATCCATGTTGTGATGTATAGTCAAAAAATCTGTCTATAGGGATGGGAATTTGCACATGTCAAATAAATCGGAATCTTTATATTTAAAACATGGAAGGTTTAAAAATTTCTGTTAAAACCTTTTTATTCACCAGGGCTCTGGATTTCAAAATACCAAAATAGGGTGGGGTCCTTTTTACGACCACCATTTATGTAAGATATCTCTTACATAATTGTGAAAATATCTCTCAAAAAAGGAACTATGTTAAAAATTTCTGGAAGATACCAACAATTTAAAAAAATGGACCCATATAGAAAATGTTCGGGAAAATATTTTTTCGTCATTCAAGAACACAGAAACCCATAGTACAATCGCTTCGGCGAGAAAATTCGCGAATAAATGTGGTGGAACCTTTATGGAGAAGCTGTGTGAAAATATCAACCTATATAGATAATTTTCTCTCAAAGAACCCACCATGCCAAATTGCGGGAAGTTGGGAAATGCGAATAAAAACTTCATAAGGTCGAAACTGGGTGGGAATGTCAATGTTCAGCTATTTTGATTGGAAAACATTAACAATACCGAAAATGGGGCGCGGACTTTTACATATCATGGATATACGTCGGTGGTAAAGGTTTGTGAAGCAACAGTAGATTCAGAACAAGTAAAAAATGTCAGTTGGTGTTGCCGACAGATATATACCCGCAGCCTTTGGTTTGCGGAGGTATTCTATATTACACAAAGGTTTTATTATTCGTTTCGGGTTCGGATCTATAGTTGCAAAAATCGGTTATTCCATTCTCTTCAAATTAAATGTACAAGTTTATAAAATATTGACCCTATGTGAGGTATGTACCAGAAGGAGAGGACAGAGGGATCCCACCATGACCTAGGCTTGTGCAAAGTTTGGTTCAAATCGGACAATCCATTCGCCTGATATTGAATTTATAAATATTTGAAATGTTTGACTATTCATGGGGGAGGTACCAGAAGGAGGTACCAGAGTGGGTTCCATCTTCGGATTTGATCTAGGTTTGGTAAAGAAAAAAAGTTGTGAAAAGTTTGGTTCAAATCGGGCATTCTATTCGCGTGATATTGGATTTATAAGTATTGAAAAAATTTACTTTTAGTGGGGCAGCTACAAGAAGATATGGGGCAATTAGCCCCATATTCGAACTTGATATAGGCTAGGTAATGATAATAGGTTGTACAAAGTTTTGTTAAAATCGGACATTCCATTCGTCTCATACTTTTTAGATTTTTAAATATTGGAAATGTTGACCATTTGTGCGGGACGGTAACAGAAGGAGTGGACCGATATTCCCCATCTTTGAACATGAACTAGATTGGAAAAAGATTACGCTGTGCAAAGTTTGGTTGAAATCGGTTACTCCCTTAGAAAGTTATAGTGAGATATAGGACATTTGTAAATCGGCTCCGAATTGCCTGAAACGGATTTGGTCCAAAGAAACACAGGGTCTAAAACCAATATTTCGATAAGCACATTTTTGACGTATCAAAGTGTATATACCGTCATTAACCATAAGACTGAGGATGTACAAATAAAAGCAACCTGTCCACTAATCCGTAACAAAAAATAATCCCAACAGTTACTTCTGCAACTATCATCATGGATATTTGCTGTCGAGAAGTACCCAAACAATTCTGATCCGATTGACAATCCTTAAACAGTACCGCCTATATCCTCCATGTCATCCAAAACACAACAGCTTATATGATCCTTCCCTTTCATTTACTGACTTCTTCACTGTAGTACATCAAAGATACGTGATCTTGGATATCGAGAAAACTTTGCCCGGAAGCAACCAAACAATTCTGGCTCAACTCAAATCCTTAATCCAATATAAAGCCACAATAATTGAATTGGCTTGCCTTCGATTGTCTCTGCTCACACTGGCATTTTTCAAGAGCTGCTGGACACATTTTATGACAATTCTGGTATTGAAAATGGAATATATCGGAACCAAAAAATGTTCGGTTTTATTAACATTTTCCAACAAAAACGGCTGTAATATGTAATATAGGTCCACACTTTGACGTAAAACCCATATAAGAGTCCACCCTAATTTGATGTTGAGAGTCCCAAGCCTCATTTCCCAATCGCTATGGCTACAATTAACCATTTTCGGGTTTCAAGGGCCTACTGACCATTTGAGCTGATTTAAGATGGTACTTGAAGTTGCCCCTCTATTGCAATACATGAAAATATAATATGTCCACTTTTCATTTTCGTTTGCAACGCCTCGAAATATTGACCAGAGCTCCCATAAAGTACGAATATACGCGATCAAAATAAAATTCGATGTCGATTAGCCATGTCCGCAAGTTTTTACATAAGATGAAGCTTTGAAAATTGCTACTACTCCCAGCGCGTTTGCTATTAAAAATGGGTTTTATCTGTAGTTCGTTTTCTGTCGTTTCGGAATAGTCGTCATTATTCAGTATTTTAGGGCTTTCGGGTACGTTTTTTTTTTTCTTCAAACGAATTGGCTCTAATTTGATATTTTAAGTTCCCATTGGGTGCAAATCCTACCAAAAAATATCTCACACGTTACGGTATACCCAATTTCTGGAATTTTGAGGTTTTCGGTATGTTCTAGGTCCTATCCCAATTGTCCATCCTGAGATTTCGCTTTCTCGTGAAATCAATTTACCTTAACATAGCACATCATGTTGACGGGTATAAAGGGCCCGGACAAACTTAATGATGTTTTTACTTTTTGTATTTTGACATATTTAATGACATCCACTCTGACCGGTCCACTTCGCTCCACCCTAAAACATAATGCTGTTTGTTTCTTATTCTCTTTTTTATATTTCAAGGAACATTTATTTTCAACACACATCAAGGCTCATTCTCCTGCTAACTACCTGACAGTAGCAGTTCGGGTGATGGAAATATAACGATGCAGTAAGCTAAGAAAAGAAAATTCATCACACACATATACACATACACACACATCTAAACCTTTCCGAAGAAAGGAATAAAACTAAACAATAACTTTAAGACACTGTATAGCAGGATATTATAAAAAGAAGTAAAGCAAACAACGGCAGCAAACCCCCTTGACAAGACAAACAAAAAGTTATTAACGTTAATGGGTTGTGACGGACACATAGAGATAGAGTTAGTTAGAAGGATTTCTTTTCTCATGCCCTCCCTCACCAATCTCTTTTTCCATCTCTCACTAATATATACAAAACACACACAACCTTTCTTGAATCTTAGGTTAAGATAAACCCCTTGTGATGTTTATTGTTGGTGACTAGACGCCGCCGCTTATCATCAAATATTTCTATTATTGTCTAACGACCACATCCAACAGAAACCGAAAATGAACTTGAAGTGTTTTCTTGAAAGATCTAAATTTTTTATTTCGGGATTTTTTTCATTTTAATGAAAATCTCTCTGAAACCAAACATGTGTAAAGTTGATGTGAAACTTTATTGAGTTTAAATTAATTTTTTTCGAAAAAGAATTTTAATCGTTTAGAAGATACTTGGAAAATATTGTGCAGATGAAGAGAACCGAGAGAGGTATAGAGAGTAGAAGACAACTACAAAATTTGTGTTGCTAAGTTTCAAGTGAAATATTTCCAAGTAGTTTATACAAATTTTTGAAAAAACTTGATTTGTTTTGTTAAGTTATGCTAACGACATGTTTTGACCTTTACAAGGTTATCAGTAATAGCCAAAAGTTTCAAGTTTTTAAAATAAATGAAATTCGCAAAAATCAAAGTTAATCTGTAAAACAAATTTTAAGAATTTCATAGTGAAAGGGCGTTTGAGAAAATAAATAGAATTTCAAGCTGGAATAATAAAGGTCAAGGCATTTTAATTTGCAATAAAACAGACATATTCAAATTATGCTGTAGTCCAGCGAAAATCAAACATATTGAAATATATAAAAAAACCCTGACAAAGTATTTAAACCAGTAAGGAAAGTAGTAAATTCAGACTGGGCCGAATATATGATACCCTTCACCACTTTGGGTATATTCTACATATGTAACCTAACAGATGTCGCCTTTTCGACGGAACATTGACGTGAAATTGAACGAAATTAAATCCATATGTCTAAGTCTAAATCGAAAGCGATTTCTATGAAACTTGCCAGTGATTAATTTTTATTAACTTCAATACATTGTGCCAATCGGCCTAGCTATGGGTCTTTAGTGCACCATTTTCTTACAATCGGACAAAAATATATAGGAGATATATGTAGATCTGAACCGATTTTCACGAAACTTAACACACCTCATTCTGGACATAATTTAGTACGATATGCCAAAATTCGTGAAAATCTATATCTAAATCTGAACCGATTTTCCTGAAACTTACAACTCATCATTCTAGACTCAATTCAGTACGCTATGACAAATTTCGTGCAAATCGAAGGCTGTAAAGGGACTTTGGTGCACTATCTACCTAAAATCGGACGAAAATATATATCGGAGCTATATTTAAATCTGAACCGATTTTCCCGCAATTTGACACACATCGTTCTAGATTTAATTCAGTACGGTATGTCAAATTTCATATAAATCGGAGGATATATAGGAACTTTGGTGCACTATTTACCTAAAATCGGACGAAAATATATATGGAAGCTATATCTAAATCTGAACCGATTTTCACAAAACTTAACACACATCATTCTAGACATAATTCATTACGCTGTGCCAAATTTCGTGCAAACCGAAAGATATATACGGACTTTAGAGCTCCATTTAAATAAAATCGAACGAAAATATATATAGGAGCTATATCTAAATCTGAACCGATTTTCACGAATCGTAGCACACATCATTCTAGACTTGATTCAGTACGCTATGCCACAATTCGTGAACATCGACAGATATATAGGGGCTTTGGTGCTCCATTAACATAAAATTTGACGATATTATATATGGGAGCTTTATCTAAATCTGAACCGATTTTCACGAAACTTTGCACAGATCATTTTTGACTTAATTCAGTACGCTATATCAAATCTCGTGCAAATCGAATAATATATGGGGACTTTGGTGCACCACGGACAAAATACATATATGGGACCTATATCTAAATCTGAACCGATTTCCACGAAACTTAGCACACATCATTCTAGACTTAATTCATATAGCTAAGCCAAAATTCGGGCAAATCTAAGGGTATTTGGTGCACCATTTACATTCAATCTGATTTAAATATATATGGGAGCTATATCTAAATCTGAACCGATTTTTCCCAATTTCAATAGGGTTCGTCCTTGGGCCAAATAAATGAGCTGTACCAAATTTCATATGAATCGGATTATAAATACGACCTGTACTTTGTTTACAATTTAACATCAACAGACGAACGGACGGACGGACATGCATACATCGGCTTAAAAAGTGATTATGTGCATATTATCGAAAGGAACCATGTATCTACCTCGTTTACTTTTGCCTGTTACAGGTTGGTGAACGGTATTAAAAACCCCGTTTAAGCTACTTCGAATTTAATACTACCGCTTTTGAATAAAATTCAAACTCTTAAATTCCCAACGAAAAAATCCCCAAAAAGCATATTAATAACTTGGCATCATCTGTTAAAATTGTGTTTATCCTCTGACACATTTTTTGTTGTAGTTGTTGTTTTTTTTATTGTTGCTTATTGCAGTTATAAATTAATATCGCAACATTGCCACTTATAACAAGGTGATGTAAACTCATATCAGTTTTTAAACATTCGTTATCATTTCCAAGCAATAAATATACCAATATATGAAAAAAACATAACTCTCACACACACACATACATACTGACACATAGCTATGCATTATCCATGCTGCGATTTTTTTGCGATTGTTCGCAACAATTTAAAATGGTGTGACAGTGCGAAATATGACATCGCACTATGACGATATTCAAATGTCATTGCAGTTCATAGAATCGATGATTGTGTGTGTGTATGTGAATGCATGAATGGAAGAGAGAGAGAGTCTGTGTGTGTGTGAGGTTATGCACTTACTATTATTATTTGTCGTTCGTCATAGTGGTGCAGTGGTGGTACGAATAAAACGACATCGAATACGAAAAAAATCGGCGAACAGTAGATCTGTGTGTTGCACATGTCACTGACTCTGACTGTAGATAGATTCGCTGCATAACTTCAAACTGTAATCACACGACTTGTATAGTAATCATGAATTACGCATACCCATCCATCCATGCATCCATCCAACAAAACATTCAACCATCAAACCAACCAACCAACCATGCATCTATCCCCATACATAGCTTAGTAAGTAATGTAGTATGCTTGTGGAAAGTAATACCGAACGGATGGCGGGATGGGTAACAACAATCCAGTTGGGATCTGATATTTTTCCATTAAATTGCAGCTTAAATGTAAATATTTGCCAGGCAACATAATTTTCGAATGGTGAATTCCTCTCCAGCTACACTGCACCCATTCCCGTTCTGGGGAGGGGTGTTTGTCCTCTCACAATCATTTTCATGGGCCACATAGCCCCAACGTCAGTCATATGGCTGCGTTCGTTATTTCGTTGAAATTACAGCTTTACTGTAAATACACAAGTGTGATCTGATTTGGAGTTTCCTACATATATTATTTGTATGCCTTCTTCCCACTCACACTCACTCTCAAATAATAAATGCAATAGCGAATAAAAAAAGAAACGTCAATGTGACTCATACGCAATTGGGTTGTCTATCGCTGAGTTTGGTGTATGTATGTACACATGAATAAATTTGTACGTTACATACTTCTTTTTTTGTATCAGAGAATTCGCATTTTTTTCTATATAGTTTTTTGGTGTTATTTGTTTGTGTTCTGTTTGTGTGAAATCCTATTCGAATGCTTACGTATAAACTACAATATATGCTTACATACATATGGTTGGTATTAATAAATATAATCCAATGGTAATACAGTGTTAGAGTAGGAAATTAGGGATTTTTATACCCTTCACCACACTGTGGCACAGGTTATTATGTTTTGTGCATATGTCTGTAACAGGCAAAAGGAATCGAAATAGACCAATGGTTCCTTTTGGGAATATGCATAGAATCACTTTCTGAGTCGAATTATGCATGTCCGTCCGTCTGTCCATGTTAAATTGTAAACAAAGTATAGGTCGCAGTTTTGATTCGAATTGGATGAAATTTGGCACAAGGACGAACCTCCCATAGCTCCCATATATATTTTCGTCCGATTTAAGATAAATGGGGCACCAAAGTCCCTAAATATCGTTCGATGTGCACGAAATTTGGCATAGAGTACTGAATTAGATCGAGAATAATGTATGCAAAGTTTCGTGAAAATCGGTTCAGATTTAAATATAGCTCAGATATATAATTTCGTCCGACTTAAGATAAATATGGCACCAAAGTTCCCATATATGGTTCGATTTGCACGAAATTTGGCATAGAGTACTGAATTAGGTCCAGAATGATGTATGCTAAGTTTCGTGAAAATCGGTTCAGATTTAGATATAGCTCCAATATATATTTTCGTCCGATTTAAGGTAAATGGGGCACGGAAGTCCCTATATATCGTTCGATTTACACGAAATTTGGCATAGAGTACTGAATTAGATCGCGAATAATGTATGCTAAGTTTCGTGAAAATCGGTTCAGATTTAGATATAGCTCCCATATATATTTTCGTCCGATTTAATGTAAATGGTGTACCAAAGTCCTTTAATATCTTTCGGTTTGCACGAAGTTTGGCACAGCGCACTTAATTGAGTTAAGAATGATGTGTGCTAAGTTTCGTGAAAATCGTTTCGAATTAAGATATAGCTCCCATATATATTTTAGTCCGATTTTATCTAAATGGTGCACCAAAGTCCTTATGTATCTTTCCACTTGCACGAAATTTGGCACAGCGCACTTAATTGAGTGTGGAATGTTATTTGCTAAGTTTCGTTAAAATCGGTTCAGATTCAGATATAGCTCCCACAGGGACGTACGCAGGGGGGCGGCCCGGGGGGCCCGGACCCCCCCGAAATGATTTTTTTCACAGTAAATTTATGTTTGCAACAGCGAATTTTTTCATTTTGTACTACCGGCCCCCCCCCCCCCCCCCAAATGAAATCCTGTGTACGTTGCTGAGCTCCCATATATATTTTCGACCGATTTTATGTAAATGGTCTACCAAAGTCCCTATATATTTTTCGATTTGTACGAAATTCAGCACAGTGCACTTAGTTGAGTCTAGAATTATGTGTGCTAAGTTTCGTGAAAATCGGTTCAGAATAGCGCACTTTATTGAGTCTATAATGATGTGTGTCAAGTTTCTTGAAATCGGTTCCGATTTGGATATACCTCCCATATATATTTTCGTCCGATTTTATGTAAATGGTGCACCAAAGTCCTTATATATCTTTCGATTTGCACGAAATTCAGCACAGCGCACTTTATTGAGTCTAGAATGATGTGTGTCAAGTTTCTTTAAAATCGATTCAGATTTGGATATACCTCCCATACATACTTTCGACCGATTTTATGTAAATGATCCACCAAAGTCCCTATATATCTTTCGATTTGCACGAAATTTAGCACAGCGTAATGAATTAGGTCTAGAATGATGTGTGTTAAAATCGGTTCAGATTTAGATATAGCTCCCATATATAGTGTCGTCCGATTTAAGGTAAATGGTGTACCAAAGTCCCTTAATATCTTTCGGTTTGCACTAAATTTTGCACAGTGTAATTAATTTGAACTAAAATGATGTGTGTTCAGTTTCCTGAAATTGGTTGAGATTTAGATATAGCTTCTATATCTGACCAAATGAAAAATTGAGTATATGTTGCAAAATGACATGTTTATGGATGCAATTTCTTTTTACTGGCCCTTAAAAAACGCGACGTCTGTTAGGAATCATCTGTTGAATATGTGGATTTTAAAATATGTTTTAAATTCAATATTCCGTATTTTGGACAAGTTTTCCTATGATCCTTCTACGATATTGCCCCACCTTCTAGGGTTGCCCACCCTCGTTCTTCATACATAGTCCCAACAAAAATGTTGCCATTATAGTTTATCCTGTTTTATCTTGAAGGTTAAAACCGCAATGACACGACTTTTATAAAGGCGTTTTTAACTCCCCCCTCTCACTCCCCCCCCCTTTTCCGCAAACAGAAAGTGGCCAATTTCAAGTTGAACATTTCATAAACAATTTCTTTAACTGACACTGTCAGCATATGTCCCTCACTTCGCATATTTGTATGATGGAATCCTTAAACCCTCTGTGTCAACTTCTGTACCCGTTCCCGTTGTTGTTGTTGTTGTTATAGTTTTTGTTGTAACACACAAAAAACTGTGTGACATTTGATGTGTTGCTGTTACCCGTTCAGTGTGAGATTTGTGACTTGTCTCTGTCTGTGTGTGGGTGTGTGTTTATGTGTGTGATGCAATTGTGGCTGCAACTCTGACGATTATGAAAACGTTGCAGGGATATAAATGTTTCGGTTGCTGTTGTTGTTATTTTTTATTACTTTTTTTTTGATTGGGCATACATGTTTGCCATTTGTCATTGTTGGTGAGTGGGTGTGTGTGTTCATGGAGAACTATATATTTGCTTACTTGTAAGTGATTGTACAACTCAACGCATACTTTGTGCAGCACAGGATATTTTTATATATGTATGTGTGTGTGTGCGTTCATGCGAGTATATGCAAATATGTAATATGTGTATGTACATTAATACAAACGAAATTAAGCATCACTCTAGCAGGCATCACACCCATGCCCTTTGCAAATATACCGACACAACACGATGAGAAATACATGTATGCAAGTGTGTACACAAAGAATTGTAAATTTTGTAACAACCACATCCGTCGTTGTCGCATTTTAGTACAATTTTTTTTCTATAATGTTTTTTGTTAAAAAAAAAACACACACACACAAACCCATATCCACACACATACAGACATGCCTTCGCAATAACAGATATAAGAGTATGTGGAAAATATGCAGTCATGCAGTAAGCTGCCGAATTAAATTTGTTGATATTTGTGTGACTATAAATGGGCTAGGGTATATATGTGTGTGCGTTTCGGTAGTTTTATACAAAATGTGTCTGTAGAATTATGTTGGTGCTGCTGCTGTGACGGAATGCAATCCATTTTTTTGTCTTCATAACCATTTTTATGACATACTTTGGCTTAGCCTGGTATGAGCATGGTGGAGATGGGGGACGATCCCGTCGTCTATGATTACATCAATTCAAATGATTTGATGCAGCTGTTTCGCCCCCCTCAGGGGAAACGAGGGGAAGTAGATTTTTGACTTTAATTTACTTTAAATATTTATTTTATTTACTTTTTTGTTATTGTTTGGTAGGGCGAAATGATGATGTTTTTTTTTTTTTTTTTGATGTTGGTATTTACTGAAGTATGTTTTGGAGTTTTATTTAAATTATTTATAAATTGCTGTACAGAGCTCATTTTGTAAGCAATATATTTGCAATTATTTAAATATTGGAAAAACATAGCCACCAGGCTTAAACATTATTTTTGGCATAGAAAGAAATATTTACCTATTTTACATAAAATAACATTCTTCCAATAAAAAATTTCATTCGAGATGAGTGAAATTTCCGTTAAAGAAGGTGCATATTTTCGGGAACAAAAAAATATTTCTTAAAGAATATCTCAGCATAAAGTGTGGATTTTAAAACAATTTTGTTTTCTTCAAGGAAATTAGGGAGGATTTAAGAACATTTTTATACCCTCAGCCTTTAGGCTAATGAGTGTATATACAGGGTGAGATGAAAAAACAGCAACCAACTTCAGACTGCTGTCATTTCGTCCGAAAGCTGTTAGCATTTTTCCAATGACAGCTCATTATATTTTTTACAAGCGTCCAGCAGTTTGTAAACAAACAAAATAATGGTGTTTACTTGCCAAAGAGGTCAGCTGAAAATGTGAACCTTCGGTTGGCCACCAAAACTCAAGCGCCGGCCATGGTGATGGTGTGGGCCGCCATAACAGCCGATGGTCATCAGAATAAATGCTGAATATTAACGCGAACATATTCTGGAGGGTGTATTAAAGCCTTGGACATTCCAACAGGACCATCTTGAGTGCGATTGTGGACGCGCCACCCAAGAATGGTTACAAAATAAGGATCCTCGATTCATTTTCAGCGCACAATGGCCATCAACAACTCCTGATACCAATCCGTTGGGCTATTGTGTCTGGAGTATTTTGGAAAGCAAAATACCAAAGTGTCGATCACCTCAAGCAAGCGCTTTTTCCCGGCACTATTGCCTGTTCTCTATAAATATGAAAGCTTTAAGGATATTTGACAAGAACCATGAATAGGCCTGGATTTTTAGAAACATATTTTAAGGACTTTCGATAGTTTTGAGTTAAAGAAAACCCAGTAAGGAAAGTAGTAAAGTCGGAAGGGGCCGACTATATGATACCCTTCACCACTTTATATTCAACATATGAATCCTAACAGACGTCATTTTGAATCCTAAACTTGACATTCTGCAACCTATACCAAATTTTTCATTTGGTCAGATATATAGTTGCTATAGATATAGTATATATATATATATATATAAATAATGTGAACCGATTTAAATGAGACTTAACATTACTTATACTAACTAGAGTACATTGTACAAAATTGTGTGACAATCGGACAAACTTTGGGTCTGTAGTGCACAATTTACATAAAATCGGAAGAAAAGATATATAGGAGCTATATCTTACGATTTTCACACATCATTCTAGACCTAATTCATTACGCTATGCCGTGCAAATCAAAAGATATATATTGACTATGGTGCACCATTTACATTAAATCGGAGTAAAATATATATGGGAGCTATAACTAAATCTAAATCATTACGCTATGCCAAATTTCGTGCAAATCGAAATATATATAGGGACTTTGATACACCATTTACATTACATCGGACGAAAATATATATGTGAGCTATATCTGGACCGATTTTCAGGAAACTTAACACACACCATTCTAGAACAAATTCAGAACGCTGTACCAAATTTCGCTCAATTCGAAAGATATATAAGGACTTTGGGTCACTATTTACATTAAATCGGATGAAAATATATATGGGAGTTATATCTAAATCTGGACCGATTTTCAGGAAACTTGACACACATCAGTCTAAACCTAATTAATTACGCTATGCCAAATTTCGTGCAAATCGAAAGATATATAGGGACTTTGGTACACCATTTACATTAAATTGGACGAAAATATATATGGGAGCTATTTCTAAATCTGAACCCATTTTTCTCAATTTCAATAGGGCCAAATAATTGACCTATGCCAAATTTCATCCAATTCGGATCATAAATGCGACTTGTACTTTGTTTACAATTTAACATGGACAGACGGACATGCTTAAATCGACTCAGAAAGTGATTCTATGCATATTCTCAAAAGGAACCATGTGTCTATCTCGTTTCCTTTTGCCTGTTACAAACATATGCACAAAGACATAATACCCTGTACCACAGTGTTGTGAAGGGTGTACAAATGTTTGAGTTTTCAAAGATTTTCGGTAGGCGTGGTTTTTAAAAAATGTCTTCAAGATCTTTCATAAGGCTTGGATTTTTAGGGACAGATTTAAAAAAAAATCAAGTGTCATCAATAGGCGTGGATTAAAAAAAAATCAAGGGCTATCAATAGCCGTGGATTTAAAAAAAATTAAGTCTATCAATAAGCGTGGATTTAAAAACGAAAATTCAAGGACAATCAGTTGGCGTGGATTTTTTTAAACAATATTTTTCAAGGACAATTATTTGGCGTGTATTTTTTTAAATATTTTCAGAGACTATCAATAGGCGTGGATTTTTTAAAGAACTTTTTCTCAAGGACTAGCAATAATAAATGTGGATATTTGAATATTTGATGAAGGAATATTTATAGGAATATTTATAAACAAGTTTTTTTTCATGGACTATTTAAGCAGATTTTTTGATAACGTTTTTTCAAGATTTATCAAGTGTGGCTTTTTTTAATATTTTTCAAAGACCATCAATGAGAGTGGAATTTTAAAAATATTTTCAAGGGTTTTTTTTAATAAAAAAATTTAGAGGCCATCAATAGGCATGGATTTATGTTTAAGTTTATTGTTTTGTAAAAAAAAATTAAACTTTTTATAGATCATCAGAAACATTGAGCTAAAAAAATATATATTGGCTTTGAAAGCTCTTATATATCCTCTTCGATTATTTAATTTAATATTATATTTGTTTCTTTTATTGATAATTTATTACAATACTATTAAATTATTAAATATTTTTTATTTATTTATTTTTTATATATACATACAAATATTTTATAGGTACTTCAATATATCAAACAAAAAAGTTTTTATTAAAAAAAGTATTTTCATTGAATATTCTAAAAAAAATTCAATAATATTTCTTGCTATTGAAATTCCATTATAATTCCAACCTAAGGCATATAGCCAATATAAACAATAAATATATTGCCCAACCTGCTTCACGGCGGCGGTGGGTAAGCCATATTGAGCGCCGTGTTTTTTTAATGGTGGCCTAAACTCTATGGCGTAATATCAGCTTGCGGTTGTCCTCAACTACTATACGATATGTGTGGGGCTTTGTGGTTTTTTTAGTATACAAAAAAGAATATATATATATATTTGAACGACTGTAACTGTTGTCGTGTTTTGGTCGTTTTAGATCTAACAATGATTCACAGATTGTTAGTTGAAAACAATTTCATGTACAGTAAGGTATTCGGTAATGTGAATAGGTAAGTAACCAAATTTAAAGTGCTCAGGAGATGTGAAATTAAGAAATTCAAAAATGTGTCATCGACATTTTTTCTTAGAAATTTAGAAAATTTGGTATAAGTAGTAAATTTTGTATTACAAATGTTTAGAGATTCTTTTAATTGAATATAATTGGAAATGTTTTCCTCAGTATTAAATTTTTTTCTAGAATATTAAAATAATTTTTAAATATTAGGTAATCTGATTTTAATCTCCAATTGGTTATATTTGTAGTATATAAGCCAACCTATGTTGCATAATTAAAATGAGGTTTCACTGTATATGTATATATTAAAAAACACCTACATATCCTTATATGCAGCTGTATGGTCTTGCTTGCTGGTTTTTCTGTTGTTGTTGTTGTTGCTGTTGTCGAGTCAAGCAATTGTAATCTAATATTGTTACGGATTGTTTTTTATTTTGTTTTATTTTTATTTTTTTTACCTATAAACAAATGAAAATATTTTATTTATGTGTTTGTTATGCTTGAATTCCACAAATGCAGCAGAAAATATTGCCAGCATTTTTTTCCAAATATATATGATATACGAAAAAAACAAACACTCACACATACACACACACTTGAAGTTCCCAATCAATTTTACATCATTCACATTTTTATGGCATAGCTACAACGTTTAAATTATTATGGTTTTAAAATTCAAAAAAAACTCACAATAAAATAACAACAATTTGATGTATTAACATCATGTAAAGTGATAAAACAAAACTCAAAAAATACACACACACACATAAAAACACAAAACCAACAACAATGACAAATGAAATAAATCGAAATTGTCAATCACATTAGCATTGTCATAAATTAAGCATGTGTAAGTAATTGAACAAATTTTACACGCTTTAAAATTGTCGATCTGTTGTTGTCGCTTTTTTAAAATAAAAATTAAACATTAAAAGCATTTTGTATGGGATTTTTTTCGATTAACATGCAAATGTGGTTGTTGTTGTTTTTATACTATTTTCTGGTTAATTAGATTGGTTTGTTTCCAATTTAAAATTTGTAGAAAAAAAGAGTGCATTTCAAATTAAAAAGCAAGTAAAAATGACTTTAAGTTTCGGCCGAACTAAAGTTTTTATATCCAATCGTTAGGAATCTGCAACCGATTTATATGACTGATTTTCTCAATCTGTCATGTGGAAAAGGGTGGCGTAGGGGATGATAGATTCCAAGCAACGGCTCTCATTGGCTTTAACATGCCGAAGTCCAGGCTTATCTTGGTCCCTCTTTCATCTCAATTGTGGACACTGACCTACCCGCGGTGCCACCTGGGGTAGCTATTTTTATAGTGGGCTAATATGTGCCGCGAGTTTACCCATAAGAACTATAAAAAATGGGTTGAGGCGTCGGGTTAGTTGCCCACACTCGGAAAACCGAACCTACTTTGAAAAAGCAAGCCAAATCCACCTAATATAATAATAATAATGTGACGACCCTTGTTCGCATGTTGTACAGAACAGGCGCAGTGTTCGCTTTGGCGGATGTAGTCAAGAAGTACAAAGCCTTACAAAAATGCGATGGGAAGGGACTGGCGTAAGTAAATCAGATGATTCCGCACTGTATTATAGCTGACATGAAACGAGACATGAATTTGGCTGCAGATTTATGGTTAATAGGAGAATAAAAAACCTCGTCTCCAGATTCACTCCAGTAGATGAGCGAATTGCTATAATCCGCATAAAAGCGAAGTTCTGCTACATTACTCTCATTTGCGCTCATGCTCCGACCGAAGATAAAGATGAACACAACAATGACATATTTTAGGAGCGCCTAGAAACAGCATATGACCTTCGCCCTGGCCATGACATTAAAATTCTGCTAGGAGATTTTAATGCAAAATTCGGAAGGGAAAATATCTTTGGTCCCACCGTACCCAACTGCTTGACAAAAGCACCCCTTGTAACGATAATAATATAAAAGCACAATGGCAGAGAATTGTCAACTCCCTACAAACTGCAGCAAAAGCAACACTTGGGTACCAAAGACCATCAACAAGAAATCCCTGGTAAGATCAGGAGTGTCGTAATGCTACTGATATGAAAAACGCAGCGTATAGGGCAACCCTGCGGACAGTAGCAACACGTAATGCGATGGAGAACCATCGGCAGAAAAGGACAGAGGAGCAACGTATTTTCAGAAAAAAGAAGAAAGAACAAGAAAAACATAAGCGTGAGCAAATCGAGATGTACAGGAGTCAGAATGAAGTCCGAAAATTCTACCAATGGGTAAAACACCAAACCGAAGGCTTTGGTGCAGGCACATCCTCCTGTAGAGATGAAGAACCTGGTGACAGACAGCGTGCTGAGGATCTGGAAGGAGCATTTTGAAAAACTTGTGGTATCAAATAGTAGCGGTGAAGAGATTACCCCAGAACCAATAATAGATGACGGTATAGAGTGTATACCACCTAGCCAAGTTGAAATCAGAATAGCAATCGGCTGAAGAACAACAAAGCAGCAGGAGCCGATGTGTAACCAGCCGAACTATTCAAGACTGGTGGTCAGATGCTGGTCAGGAGCATGCACCACCGGATTAGTACAATTTGGCTAGAAGAATGCATGCTCGGAACATGATTGGAACCTCAGCATCCTGTGTCCCGTGCACAATAAAGTAAGCAAGACGATATGTGCCAACTATAGATGGATAAGTCTGCTTCCCATCGCATATAAAGTGCTACCCAGCGTACTGTGTGAACGACTGAAGCCAATGGTCAATGACATTATTGGACCATACCAATACGGCTTCAGACCTGGCAAATCCACCATTGACCAGATTTTCACTCTGCGCCAAATCTTGAAAAAAAACCATGAAAAACACATCGACACATTCCACCTATTCGTCGACTATAAAGCCGCATTTAACAGCCCTATCCGTTCAGAGGTGTATAAAGCCATGTCTGCGTTTGGCATTCCTGCAAAATTAATACGGCTATGCAGAATAACTTTAACAGGCACAATATCAGCAGTTAAAGTCGGAAAGGACCTCTCGGAGCACTTTAATACCCAACGAGGATTCAGACAAGGTGACAGTTTTTCGTGTGATCTTTTTAACATCCTGCTGGAAAAGGTCATACGAGAGGCAAAAGTGAACAGAAATCGCACTCTGTACACCAACACGACACATGTTACTCGCCTACGCCGATGACATCGACATAATGGATCGAACACTGAGAATGGTAACATTTACCTTTGAATAAATTGAGAAGGAGTCTGCCAAAGTGGGTCTGGCAGTAAACGGTGAGAAGACCAAGCTGATGGTATCAATGCGCAAGACGTCCAGTAGTCTCGGACCAACTGTGGAACTTGAGAACAACAGCTTCGAGGTAGTCAAAGATTTGATATACCTTGGTACCGCCATAAACAAAAGGAATGACATCAGTTTTGAAATTCAGAGAAGGTTAGTGATGGCCAACACATGCTACTATGGTCTAAGTAAGCAGTTTAGAAACAAGGCCACCTACCGGCAGACCAAACTCATACTTTACAAGACGCTGATACTACCCGTGCTGTTATAGTAAAATCTCGATAATTCGTAACCCCGTTAATTCGTAAACCCCGATTATTCGTAACAAAATGCCGGTCCCTTGAAAAAACCGCGATAATTCGTAAAAATCCCATACATTTTGGTCCCCTCGATAAGTCGTAATTTTTTTCCAACGAAATGCCTAAATTCCTATTATAATTCGTAATTTGTCTTCTTAAACCTCGATAATTCGTAAACATAAAATGGTATTCTTTGTAGGAAAGCCCAGTTTCTTGTGCTTATCGTACGTGAACCACTGACTACTGATTATCTGGTCATTAATGAGTGAAAAATTGATGTAGCGAGTCGCTACCACATCTCGCAAAAAAGGAGGTGAATTCGTGGAGCTTAATCGAATATGCCAATTGGAGGAGTGATTATGAGAAAAAAGGCTAGAACGTTTGCCGCTAGGTTGGGCTTACACAATTTCAAAGTCTGCGAAGGATGGCTCGATCGTTTTAAGAATGGCACAACATAACATTCAGGAAAACAATGTGTTTGAAGGGTGATACGTGCCATGGTGAATTAAGATTTTTTTTGGTCACAATGAATTGTATTTAAGATGTTTTGTTTTGAAAAAATAAAAAAAATTATACGTGCCTAAATATGTATGTGTACTCACGATTGAATAAAAACCTTGTTAATTCGTATTTTTTCTTTCTTCCTCCCTCTAATTCGAAAACATCGTTAATTCGTATAAAACCGTCGGTCCCTTGACATTACGAATTATCGGGATTTTACTGTATATGGATTTGAAGCATGGGTACTTGCGCAAGCTGATTAGGTAGCTCTTGGAGTGTTTGAGAGAAAAATTCTCCGGAAGATGGGCCGATCTGCGTTGACGGTGAATATCGCCGTCGAATGATCCATGAGTTGTACCAGCTACTCTCGTACATCGACATTGTTAGACGTATTGAGCTGCAGCGACTACGTTGGCAAGGTCATTTATGAGAATGGATGCCCCAGCCCAGAAGGCATATAAAAGCGAACCAGCTGATGGTTCACGTAAAAGGGGAGGCCACGAATACGATGGAAAGACCAAGTGGAAGACAACATTGCCGAATATGGTATTTCAAATTGGAAAAAACTTCGCAAAAGATCAACGCGCCTGGAAATCTTTTTTAAGTTCGGCTTATGGAACGAATGTTCCGTCACAAGCCAGCTATGTATGTAAGTCATATGGAAAGAAAAGCGCTGTATGTATATATTTTCTTTCTATACTGACAAAATTTTCTTCCACATTTCTATGTTTTAATAAAGAATTTATTTATATATTAATGCCTTATCTATTGTCATTAACACTTTGTGTCCCGATTTTTTTTTACCGTAATCATAAAACAATTTTCTGTTCACAGATTTAATGCAACTATCCTAGATAGGATATGGACAAAATATGGCATAGCTACATCCTTGCATTCGGGAGATACAGTACATTCTTTCCGAAAAATAAAAGCCCAATATCAAGAAAACCAAATGCAGAATCGACAAGAAATAATTATAGATTATTTTCCATATTCTGTTTTACAAGAATTAAAAATAATTCTGATGGCTGAATTCGTATATTTGGAATACGAAGCGATTTAAATAATTTGGACTGTATACACAAATTAGTACTGTACACATTTTTACTCTCTTCTCTATATTAAAAAGCTCATAACTTTACTAAAAAATTGAATTTTTTAGATTTTTCTTTTGATAGTTTTCGTCCATAATTAGAACTTGACATATGAAATCAAAAAATATATATCTACTGGCAGCATTCTAAATATAAGCTCAAAAACGTTTGGTTGTCTGTGGGCAACATTGTGCCACAAAGGGTTAAAAAAAATATTAACTATCGAAATAAAAAATGCAGAGGGCAGGAGTTGCATAACAACCATGACCTTCTGCTTTTGTATCTTTACCACAATAAAAATTATTAAATAGCTAATTAGTGACCATAATAATTTTAGTTACCCTTAAAATGTCACACAAAAAATACCTGATTTTTTGGGAGTCACTACATAATGATTCTATTCAAATAACATTATTAATCAAAGTAAGAAAAAAACCAACAACAAAAAGGTGTAATAACTTCATGACATTAACCTGGTTATTTTCTTATGTAGTTATTAAAATCCATTTGTAATGCAAGTTAATTTCGATTTTTCTTTGTTACATTATCAAACAACCCACAAGAAATGTATTCTTGACATGTCAAATTAATTTTCGTTCCCTTTCGTTTTTATGTCACTGAACACTAATTGTGGCAGACATTCGTTCGTCGCTTTTTTTTCTTTGTTATTGTTGTGGGTGAATAGATTTGTTTTCACCATTCACTGATTTGTCTATTTTTGAAATAGTTTTTGGGTCTAGTCTATTAGTCTGGCATAGTGTCGACAATTTATTACCAATGACAGAAAGACAGACAAACTGGCAGACAGAAAGCCACTCAAACGCATTCAACCAAACACCCGAAACACTATTCATAACAGAACGACGAATTCTTTAGGGCTTGTTGTTGATAGTTATCGACAACAAAAAAATCCCAACCCATTTTTAGCCTCAAACTAAAATAGCATTAGAATGCAGGGGGGTGAGTGGCAAAGGCTGGTGTCAGTAGGACAAAATGCCATCGGTTATGCCAGCAAACAAATGAATGAATTAACTTTTATTCATATTTAGTTGCAACACTTTGTTATTATTACAATTATTTATAAATTTTGCTGTCACTTTTACATTAACCCAAAGCGACAGAAATATATTCATTATTGCCCTCGGGGCTGGTCATTTCAATTGTTGATTGTTGTCATTAATTACACTGGAGTTGTTGTCGCTCTTACTTTTTGATTTTAGAAATTGAAATTGGATTGCAATTGAAATGACTATTAATGTGGTCGTATTAATTTTCGTATTAACTATAGTATCGGAAGGAAAATAATACCAAAATTATCGTTGAGTTATTTAACAATTATTGAATTTAATTAGGTGAAATATTTTTTGTATCATAAAAAAAATAGTCTTAAAATATATATCATATAGTTTTGGAGAACAAAAACTAAAAATATTTTTTAAGACATCTACACTTTTCATTGACCTTGAAAACATATTACTATAATATTATTAAAATAAAAAAACAGGAAAGTAGTAAAGTCGGACTATATGACACCCTTCAACACTTTGGGTATATTCTACATATGTATCCTAACAGACGTCTCCTTTTCGAAGAAACATTGACATGAAATTCAACAAATCTAAATCTAACCCGATTTTCTCGAAGCTTAAAACACGAGGTGTGGTAGGGACAGATTTCCATCTCAGAGGCACGAAAATCCCCATGAACATGCAAAACAACAACAACATCAAGTGTATACAGAAAAACCACAATATTTGTGTAAATACACTTGTCATGAGCGAACAAATATATAAACCAGTGAGCATAGCAGTATAGTCAGACGGGCCGACCATATTTTATCCTACACAACTTCCACGAAAATCTACCTTTCTGTGGTTATATATTCTGAGCATGGAAAACATTTCGCTATATTTGCACCCTCTTGACCGACTAGAGGTCAACAAATATGACTAATATACAGTAAATCCCTTGTAATTACTTGTCCAGATTCCCTTCACCGTGGGTTGTGTTATGATGTTCGACTTTCAATTGTGGCCTATACATTGACTAGAAAACACACAAAAAAATAAGTTTTCGGTCCACCTCATCCCAATATTATTATCTGATCATCACCGAAAATTATAGGCCTTATACTTGATCATTCCTGGATCCTCTTGGAAAATTTCAAAGCTATCCGCGCTGTATTTCCGCCTCTAGTGTGGTAATGTGTTACTGAATAATATCTGAGTACGTAAGCATCTGTAAATATTTAAATGTAACTCCCACATCCGAGTAAATACGATAATATAATTGGTATCAATATCAATTTCTCGGCTCTATATCATTCAGGAGTAAATATATACGCTATAGAATACAAATTTTGTAATTTTTCACTTTTGTGTCCATCCAATATTGATCGATCTTTATCAACACAGGCATGCTTATTCTTTGGTCCAATCCCCTTCTCCATGTGGAAATTCGCGGTGTTTGGGCCATAATTGCGGCATCTAGAGCGACCAGAAAATCAGACAAACATTTAGTTTTTGGTCCATTTCATCCCCTAAATATTAACCGATCTTTACCAAAAACAATAGAGCAACCCATCCTACATGCAAAATTTCATGAAGATTGGTCCATAACTGCGGCCTGTATCGTGTTTACAAATTATAATGGACCGACGGACGGACACACATGTCTAGATCGACTCAGCTAATCGAGATATAAAGATCGGTATACTTAAAGGTTGGTCTAGGACCAATATTTCGCGGCGTTACAAACTCTTGGGGCTGCACAAAGCTATAATACCCTGACAACATAGTTGTGTAGGGTTTAAGGAGTTTGTTAGAAATAATTCAACGTACCAAAACATTCAATTGTAGTAACTTCAGTACATTGTACAAAATTGTGTGCCGGTCGGCCAATCTTTGCGTCTTTAGTGCACAATTTACATTAAATCGGACGAAAATATACATGGGAGCTATATCTAAATCTGGACCGATTTTCACGAAACTTGGCAGACACCATTCTAGACTCAATTCAGTACGTTATGCCACATTTTGTGCAAATCGAAAGATATGTAGGGACTTTGGTGCCCCATTTACCTTCAATTGGACGAATATATATATGGGAGCTATATCTAAATCTGACCCGATTTTCTCGAAACTTGATACACATCATTCTAACCTCAATTCAGTACACTATGCAAAATTTCGCGCAAATCGAAATATATATAGGAACATTGGCGCACCATTTACCTAAAATCGGACAAAACTATATATAGGAGCTATATCTAAATCTGACCCGATTTTCTCGAAACTTAACACACGTCATTCTATACTCCATTGAGTACGCCGTGCCAAATATCGTGCAAATCGAAAGATATATAGAGACTTCGGTGCCCCATTTACCTTAAATCGGACGAAAATATATATGGGAGCTATATCTAAATCTAACCCGATTTTCTCGAAACTTGACACACATCATTCTAGCCTCAATTCAGTACCCTATGCTAAATTTCGTGCAAATCGAAAGATATATAGGCACTTTGGTGCACCATTTACCTAAAATCGGACGAAACTATATATGGGAGCTAAATCTAAATCTGCACCGATTTTCTCGAAACTTGACACACATCATTCTAGCCTCAATTTAGTAACCTATGCTAAATTTCGTGCAAATCGAAAGATATGTAGAGACTTTGGTGCCCCATTTACCTTAAATCGGACGAAACTATATACGGGGGCTATATCTAAATCTGAACCGATTTTCTCGAAACTTGACACACATCACTCTATACCTAAATCACCGGTATACCGAATAAAGTGTATCAATTTTGATTTAAATCGATTTAAATAAATTTGTTCCATCGTACGCAAACGACCCTAAATCTGCCCAACTCAATATAGGTTGCAGAATGACATATTATAGATAGATGTTAGCAGGTGTACATATAGATAATGATCACATATTTAATTTAGTTCGATTTCATGTCTTAAAATTGAAATAGCTAATTAGTAGGTATGTATGGACTTTTGTGCCCCATTTACCTTAAATCTGACCCGATTTTTTCGAAACTTAACACACATCATAATAGCCTCAATTCAGTACCCTATGCTAAATTTCCTGCAAATTGAAAGATATATAGAGACTTTGGTGCCCCATTCACCTTAAATCGGATGAAAATATATATGGGAGCTATATCTAAATCTGAACCGTTTTTCTTGAATTTCAATAGGGTTCGTCATCAATCGACTCAGAAAATGATTCTATGCATATTCCCAAAAGGAACCATGTGTCTACCTGTATCACAGTGTGGTGAAGTGTATAAAAAATATTTTTATCAAATCTACCCTTCCTCGTTAAGAAATTAAAACACATCGGTGGATTTTTGTTAAATATTTGTCAAGGTCGGAATAAAGCCTTAAATTTCTCTTCAACACATTTCACCACGTGCATTATGAATTGTTTTTAATTCTAAGCTTTTCCCAGCGAAAATATCCTTTATTCTCTAATTGAATGCCAACATAATTTATGACAAACCAAATACAAATATCTAATAATTATATAGTCAATGATTGTGTTCAACACAATTCATCATAAAAAATAAGCACCCTAAAAATATAACCCGTCATAAATCTTTCGCTAGTGCCATAATTTATATTTCATAAATACAAAAAAAAATAAAACCACTATGACAAATTTAAGCATAATAATTAATTATAGGCGAATAATCCCGCTAACAAGAAAATAAATTAATTCTTATTATGGGGTGACCCGAAGTATTAACGATAGACATAATTTGTGCTCACACCCTTTACTAATACACCCCATACCAACAACAACAGCAACCACAATTCCTTTTCATCCATCCATCAGCTCATAATCAATGTTGTTTTTCTTATTGTTTTATTTTGTTCGTTGATTGAAAAAACAAAAACACCAACTTCAACCCTCTTGTAACAACAACTGCAACACCAACCAACATCACCACTCTTCTTATTTATGCTCACTCCTAATGATGTTGGTCTGCTCCTAGTCGAATTGGTTTGTGGAAACAAATCATTATTAATATACATGATTAATGAAAGTAACTCATTTTGCGAGCTTGTTTATTCCCATCATAGTTCCCAACCAACATACACACACATACTACACCCCCAACCACCCTGACATTTAACCTACAAATGTATTTACATAATTATATAACATTCTGTCCTCCGGTACCATTTCAGCATGAAAATGAGCTAAATAATTAATTATAAGTACATGTTTCAATATGTTTTGCCAACAACAACAACAAGAACAACATTATTTATGTTGTTGTTCCTTGTAAGGAGAGTAGTTGTCGGCATGAAATTGATGTATTAACTTTTGCACTGGCTGAGAGCAAGAGAAGAACAGATTTTCCAAAAATTATTAAATCAAATAAAAAATTAAATTTAAATTAAAAAAAAAAACAATTTTAATTAAAACCATTAAAGAAAGTAGTCAAGTCGGGCGTGTCCGACTATATGATACCCTTCACCACTTTGGGTATATTCAACAGATGAATGCTAACAACCGTCGAATTCTGCAACCTATACTAAATTTTTCTTTTGTTCAGATATAGGGTTGCTTCTATAAAAGCTCTATCCAAATCTGAACCGAATTCATACCTTTCCATATTTCAAAAATTTAGTACGTTGTGCAAAATTTGAGTCAATTTTGTGTAAAATCGGACGAATATATATATGTAGAAGCTATATCAAAATCTGAACCGATTTCAATGAAAATGGCAGAGGTTAACTTATATTAACAACAGTTCATTGTACAAAATTGTGTGGCAATCGGACAAACCATGGGTCTTTAGTGCACAATTTACATAAAATCGGAAGAAAAAACATATAAGAGCTATATATAAATCTTACCGTGCACTATTCTAGACTTAATTAAATACGCTATGCCAAATTTCGTGCAAATCGAAAGATCGAAATCGAAAGAAACTTAACACACATCATTCTAGACCTAATCCATTTCGCTATGTCAAATTTCGGGCAAATCAAAAGATATATAGGGACTTTGGTACACCATTTGCCTTAAATCGGACGAAGATATATATGGGAGCTATATCTAAATCTGAACCGATTTTCAGGAAACCTAAGACACATCATTCTAGACCTAATCCATTTCGCTATGCCAAATTTCGGTCAAATCAAAAGATATATAGGGACTTTGGTACACAATTTACCTTAAACCGGACGAAGATATATATGGAAGCTATATCTACATCTGAACCGATTTTCAGGAAACTTAACACACATCATTCTAGACCCTATTCATTACGCTGTATCAAGTTTCGTGCAATAAGAAAGAAGTATAGGGACTTTGGTACACCATTTACCTTAAATCGGACAAAAATATATATGGGAGCTATATCTAAATCTGAACCGATTTTCAGGAAACTTAACACACATCATTCTAGACCCTATTCATTACGCTGCGCTTAATTTCGTGCAAATAGTAAGCTATATAGCCCTTTGGTGCACCATTTACCTTAAATCGGACGATAATATATATGGGAGCTATATCTAAATCTGAACCGATTTTTCCCAAGTTCCCAATAGGGTTCGTCCTTGGGCCAATTAAGTGACCTGTGCCAAATTTCATCCAAATCGGAATTAACATGTTACATGGACGGACGGAAAGACGGGCATGCATAAATCGACTCAGAAAGTGATTCTATGCATATTCTCAACAGGAACCATGGGTCTATCTCGACCCTGTACCACAGTGTGGTGAAAGGTATAAAAAGTAAAATCTCAATCAGCGTTGATTTTTTAAATATTTCTTCATGAGCTATCAGAATTAGACTGGATTTTTTTAAAATATTTTCTGAAGGACTGTCAATAAGTGTTTATTTTATAAAAATGTTTTTTATATGTGTCATATAAAATTAATCATGACTTCTTAAATATATTTTTAATTTTTTGTGTATTTTTTCCAAAAACATCTAACCCAAAATGTCTGGCAGTCAGTCAGTTTCTTTGACATTTCATCTGAAAAAAAATAAAAAATCTAGCATTTCGATTCATCTCTTCATCTTGTGCTTTTCTATTCCTTCTCCGCTTATTTATTGTCTGCAGTTTAGGAAAAAAATGTTCAAAGCAAAGATGCAATCTAAATCAAATGCCTTGGGTCTTCTTCCATTGCAATGCGACGACGACGATGATTGAATCGAGTCCAAAGAGAAAGACAACTGTATAGAGATAGATAGAAAGAATGGACTTGTAAAACCAGTTTCTATTTGTCGTACAAATGAATATTCCCTCAAGGATAAGCAAATTACAATGCTCAACACGGAAATGGTATGTCTGTGTCGAAACTATTAAACTATAGCATAGATGTATAATTATGATGTAGTACAACAAATGATGATGATGATACCGGACGACGAGAACACCAACAACAACAATTAAAAACATTGTTATTTGAAATTGGGTTCTTTGTAAAATAAACCAAATGGGTCATAAGGTCAAATATTTCATTTTTTGGACACATCAATTTGAAATTCATTCTTATCTCTGTAATAAATTTGAAATGCAAAGCAGATTTAAACCCTTCACCACACTGTGGTACAGGGTACTATGTCTTTGTGCATATGTTTGTAACAGGCAAAAGGAAACGAGATAGACACATAGTTCCTTTTGAGAATATGCATATAATCACTTTCTGAGTCGATTTATGCATGTCCGTCTGTCTGTCCATGTTAAATTGTAAATAAAGTACAGGTCGCAGTTATTATTCGAATTGGATGAAATTTGGAACAGCTCATTCATTTGGCACAAGAACGAACCCTATTGAAATTGGGAAAAATCGTTTCAGATTTAGATATAGCTCCCATATATAGTTTCGTCCAATTTAAGGTAAATGGTGCACCAAAGTCTCTAAATATCTATCGATTTCCACGAAATTTGGTACAGCGTATTGAATTAAGCCTAGAATGATGTGTGTTAAGTTTCGTGAAAATCGGTTCAGATTTAGATATAGTTCCCATATATATTTTCGTCCGTTCAAATCTGCCCGAATGAAATTAAATTTATCAATGGTTGCCGAAAGACATGTGTATGTTCCTTCGAGGGAACATTGACATACAATTGTAAGGATACATATCATATAGTCGGCCAAGTCCGACTTTACTACTTTCCTTACTGGCTTAATAAAATTTCAAGGGCTATAAGAAGCGTGGATTTTTTTGAAGGACTAATAAAGGCGTAAATCTTTAAAGACATTTTTCAAGAACCAATACAAGGCATGGATTTTTTTAAGAATATTTTTTCAAGGACCAATACAAGGCGTGTTTTTTTAAAGAATAATTCAACAAGAAGCCTGATTTTTTTAAGAATCATTTTTTCAGGGCTAATAAATGCGTGGATCACAAGAATCTTGGATTTTTTAAAGAATATTTTCTCAAGGACCATTACAAGGCGTGGATGTTTTAAAGAATATTTTTAAGGACCATCCAAAGGCGTTAAAGAATTTTTTTTCAAGGACCATTACAAGGCGTGGATTTTTTAAAACATATTTTTTAAGGTCAATTGCAAGGCGTGAATTTTTTAAAAAATATTTTTTAAGGACAATTACAAGGTGTGGATTTTTTAAAAAATATTTTTTTAAGGACCATTACAAGACGTGGGTATTTCAAAGAATATTTTTTCTGAATGAATATTTCTGAAAGAATAGTTTTTATGGACTACAAAAATCCAGGATTTGTAAAGACTATAAAAAGCCTCGATTTTTAAATAATATTGTTTTCATCTTTAAACAATATATCTTTCATTCTTTGAATATCAATAATTTTCCTTACCCATCTAACCACAATGACCTCTTAAAATGTACTCCCACCCACAAACACCAAGAAATGCATATGAAATTCCCAAAAAAAAGACAAATATTTGAAAACACACAAAAAAAAATTGGAATTGAATGTACCAACATAAGTCAATGTCTTTAGCTGGAGTGTTTGGCGAATGCTCAACATACAAGTGGTGTGTTTTACAATTTTTTTGTTTTGATTCTTGAAAGTTAAAAATGCAAGGAACCAGCAGAATAAAAACAACAACAACAAAAAGTACACATGTATTTACAAAACACATATTCGAATTCTTTTAAAATGAAAACAACAACACTGGAAGTATAATGTCCAAAAGCACATCTACGTATATATGTACATGTGTATATGTCTGTGTTCCTTGTGTAGTATAACCTACATACATAAAATAAACATAAATAAATCTGGTTTGAATAGCACATTTTTGTGTGTTTTATTTTTTGGAAAGAATAAGGAAAATATAATCCAAATATTGGAAAGGAAACCAGTAAGGAAAGTAGTAAAGTCGGACGGGGCCGACTATATGATACCCTTCACCACTATGGGTATATTAAACAGGACTATTAGCATGAAATTGGATGAAATAAAATATGTGATATTTATATTTATAAATGTGAATCTAACTAGATCTATCCATAAAGTATGTAAATCGACTTCAAACAAATATAAATAGGTCATCCGTAGGGCTATGTCTGTACTTTTAGAAAACGCAACTATATAATTTTATGCTCAATTTTGTACGATGTGCAAACTTTGATGTCAATCTGACTAACATGAGGAGTTTGATGCCCAATTTACTTGAAATCGGGCGAAAATATATATGGTGCGTCAATTACTTAAAATCAATATATAATAAAAGGGGCTATATCTATCTAAATCTGGGCCGATTTTCACGAAACTTGGCAGACATCATTCTAGACCTAAATGATTAGGCTGTACCAAATTTCGTGCAAATCGAAAGATATATAGGGACTTTGGGGCACCATTTACATGAAATCGGACGAAACTATATATGGGAGCTATATCTAAATCTGGACCGATTTTCATGAAACTTGACAGACATCATTCTAGGCACAATTAAGTACGTTATGCCAAATTTCGTGCAAATCGAAGAATATATAGCGACTTTGGGGCACCATTTACATGAAATCGGACGAAACTATATATGGGAGCTATATCGAAATCTGGACCGATTTTCTCGAAAGTTGGCAGACATCACTCTAGGCTCAATTCAATACGTTATGCCAAATTTCGTGCACATCGAAAGATATATAGGGACTTTGGGGCACCATTTACATGAAATCGGACGAAACTATATATGGGAGCTATATCTAAATCTGGACCGATTTTCTCGAAAGTTGGCAGACATCATTCTAGGCTCAATTTAGTACGTCATGCCAAATTTCGTGCACATCGATAGATATATAGGGACTTTGGGGCACCATTTACCTGAAATCAGGCGAAACTATATATGGGAGCTATATCTAAATCGGGACCAATTTTCTAGAAACTTGGCAGACATCACTCTAGGCTTAATTCAATACGTTATGCCAAATTTCGTGCAAATCGAAAGATATATAGGGACTTTGGGGCACCATTTACATGAAATCGGACGAAACTATATATGGGAGCTATATCTAAATATTGACCGATTTTTACGAAACTTGGCAGACATCATTCTAGACCTAAAGGATTAGGCTGTACCAAATTTCGTGCAAATCGAAATATATATAGGGACCGTTTACATTAAATCGGTTAAATATATATATGGGAGCTATATCTAAATCTGAACCGATTTTTCCCAATTTCAATAGGGTTCGTCCTTGGGCCGAATAAGTGACCTATGTCAAATTTCATCCAATTCGGATCATAAATGCGACCTGTACTTTTTTTACAATTTAACATGGACAGACAGACGGACGGACGGACATGCATAAATCGATTTAGAAAGTGATTCTATGTATATTCTCAAAAGGAACCATGGGTCTATCTCGATTATTTTTGCCCGTTACAAACATATGCACAAAGACATAATACCCTGTACCACAGTGTGGTGAAGGGTATAATAAATGCAAAAAGGAGATATAAGAGAAAATATATAAAAATAAGAAATCTGGGATGATCAGAAAGCTAAATCTACACAATATAAATAAAATAATATTCCAAAAAATTGAGATAAAAATTACCAAATATAAAGAGGGAGCTGGGAGAGTATCCAAAGTTCTGGTGGTTATTCTAAAAATCTTTTAAAATAGTTTTTCAAGGCGTGGATTTTTTTAAGAACATTTTTTCAAGGACTACTACAAGGCCTTGATTTTTTAATGCATCATTATACGGCATGTACCAATGATAATTTTATGTTCTCTATTTTCGAAATATGTGATATATCCCTTTTGGCTTTTTACCCCACCATTGTGCTTGTCCATTTATTTAAGAATATATATTTGTTTACAAAATTTTTTGTTTGTTTTTGAAGATTTGTTAGCATTTTCAACTATTCTTAACAACCTGTTTGTAATACAAGACTTCTATCCACACCAAACGTAAAAAAATTCAGCAACAAAAAAAGACCAAATCCAAGAATTTGTTATCCTATGAATGGTCTTTTCAAGTATCCATCGGTTTTAGTCACAGGAAATTATTTAAATCTTTGAATGTTTTGAATTGTATATTTTTGTCGTCGTCGTTGCTGGTTGTTGTTGTACGTAAACAACATGCATGTCTGTGACTACAATAAAATCCTGTTTAAAATATTATTTCATTTCCGGTCCTTTTGTTTTCATTTCTTCATTTTTCTTCTCCCTTCGTGTTGTGTGATTTCTTATATTTTATTATTGTTTTGGTTTTGTATTTTTTTGTGAGCCCTTACTGGTCATAACCTATTTACATTATGCATATTTCATGGTATTTTGAAATTAGATTCCATACAAACAAAAAATAAAATAACGTACCATAACAAAGGAAATCAAGAAAACAGGATATAAATTATACAATCATATTTGATGGATTTCCAATAGGAATTAAATGAATTTATAATCAACAAAAATAAACAATAATATATTTGTTTAAGAAGCACGTGGATTTTGTTATTGAATGATTTTTTTAGACAGATGGTGGATATGAATATTATAAAGGAGACCAGGAAAGATTGAATTTTTAATTATTTGGAAACACTGAATTCTATTCTATGAAATGTGTAAATATTTTGGAGAATATATTTTTTTAAAGGTTAATTTTTAATGACGTGATTAGGCGTGATTTTTTTTCGTTAAAGAATATTTTTTAAGGACTAATATAGGTGAAGAATATTTTTCAAGGACCAACACAATTTTTTTGCTTCAGGTACTATATAATAACAAGGATTTTTATAGCTATATAAGAAGCGCGACTATTTTAAAAACATTTGTAAGGTCAATAAGAAGCGGACATTTTTTAAAGAATTTTTTTGTCAGCAGTGCTGACTGCGTAGATTTTTTTAGATTTTCGAAGACTAAAAGAAGCGTGCATTTTTTAAAAAATATTTTTTCAGGGATTAAAATAATGATGAATTTGTTTAAAAATATTTTTTCATGGACCATCACTAGCTTGGTTGCAGAAAGACATGAGTATGTTCCGTCGATGGAACATTCAGATGTAATTGTAAGGCTACATATGTAGAATGTACCCAAAGTGGTGAAGGGTATTATATAGTCGCTCCGACTTTACTACTTTCTTTACTGGTTTTTCAATAACTAATACAGGCTTGGATTTTTTTAAGAATATTTTTTCAAGGACCAAAACAAGCTTGGATTTTTAAACAATATTTTTTTCAGGGACTATATAATAACAAGGATTTTTATAGCTCTATAAGAAGTGCGACTTTTTTAAATAAGAAGTGGACATTTTGTAAAGACTTTTTTGTCAGCAGTCAGCACGAGGATTATTTTTTCAAGGACTACGAGAAGTGTGGGTCTTTAAAGGACTATTTTTTCAAGGACTATAAAAAGCGTGGATTTTTCAAGGACCATTACAAGGCGTGGATCTATATGAGAATAATTTGAAAGACTAAAAAAGGACTAAAACTAGCAAGGGACAACAGAAGAATACTTTTTTAAGGACCAACAGGGGCACGGCTTTTTATTATTTTATTTGGAAAATAGGAGAATAGAGCATTTTTAAGAATATATATTCAATGTCCAACAGAGGATTTTAAATAAATTTTCAAGGACTAATATATGCGTGGACCAAAAAAGCATTGCTTCGAAAAGAACATTTTTGTAAGGACCATAAGAAATTTAAGTTAATAAATGATTTAAATGGCTTTACGATATAAATATATATCTTCTTAAGGAGTAAGAAGGAAGGCTCCTTTCAAGGAATATATTTAAGGACTAAAAAGGTATCGTGGAATTTTATAGAATATTTTTTTTTCAGGAAAGGAGAAAAAATGTGCATTTAAACGACATTTTTAGAGTAATATCAGAAGAATATATTAAGAATTTTCTAAGACTATCATAAGTAAATTCCCTTGAAGGACTGGATTAAAACAAAAAAAACTTGTTTTAATCCAAAAGAACATTTTTTTATTTCAACTGATTCTGAAACTATAATTCTGAAATGAGATTAGGACCATAAAATACATAAATAGATGAGGGACCATTATATTAGAACTATGGACAATATTGAAGATGAAATTTCTCTGCCGAACTACAGACCCTTCATTAGCAAAATACCTCTATAACTTTTACAATGCTGAAAATAAGGCGGTACAGTTATATGGAGGCTATTCCAAAAAGACCATACAGAAAAATTATGTTTGGAAATCATTTAAATGGTAGAAATCAAAACTGTAAAACTAAAGCAAATTCGGTTGGAGAAAAGTGTCTGACATCCACACAATACTAAAAATAGGGCGGTACTGGTATATGACCGATATAAACAATTTTCAATACCAAACAGCAACATATGTGTTACATTTCAGCTCTGTATTAAATATTGCGATCTATATCGCGATTTCACCAGGCAGAAGGACATATCGACAATTTGCGAGGACTATTGGAAAACGCTATATTGTGACAGGTGGTAATTTCATTTGATTCCCTAGGTTGGAGTTCACTTAGAGCTTAAAATAATTCATTTTCGAAGTTGGGTTATTTCCAGAGTCGAGTAGGTTAAAAAAATTATTTTCTTACCCCCAATGGAGTAAAATTTAAATAACAATAGTAAACACCCACATATCCACACACAATACAATAGCTGTTAGCAAAGAATGTTTTGCAAAACTGAAAACAGAAACCAGGCAGAAAGACATACCGACAATTTGGAAGGACTATTGGAAAACGTTATATGGTGGCAGGTGATAATTTCAGGTTGGACTTCACTTAGAGCACAAAATAATTAATTTTATATGTTGGGTAATTTCCAGAGTCGAGTAGGTTACGAGAATATTGATGTTAGGGTTCACACAGGGCAATATTCTTTATATATTGAAATAATTTGCCCAAATTTAAATTTAATTAAATTTCAGACCGCCTATAGTATGTATGTCCTTGATATGTTGTACTTTTAGGAAAATAGGCAAATAAACCTAATAAAATTAAATATAGTATTTGCTTATTACCCTCATAACATAATTTTTACAACTACCAATAGAATAAATAACTAAGAAAATTCTAAATAAATACACATTCCGTTATTCTTTACACACATTTAACCTTGTGTCTCTTGTGCGTATTTTCTAGAGATAAAGATTAGAGATTTCCTTTTTCTGTTTAGAATTAATAAATTTTCCGGATCCTTCGTTTAAATTTGTTCGTTTGGTATTTATTTATTTAGGTCACCACAAGACGTTTAAGCATAAATTCAAAAAGTAACAAGTTTTCGGATGTTCGGAAATGTTTATTTTTGTTTTGTTCTGATGTCTCTCAATTCACACAGCCGAACACACACACACATAAAATACATAAATAAAATATGCAAAATATGTACATATTCCACCATATAGATGTCCTTTCACAATATACATATATGTACATTTCTATATACATATGTGTATATGAAATACTCATATGTATATGAAAGCAATGCAAATATATAGAGAGAAGTTTACACTATAGTTGTTGGTTGCTTGGATGGTTGGTTGATTTGGCTTGGCTTGGTGTTTGGCCTCATATATTTTGTGTCAAAGCAGTCGACTTGTATCAACATAAGACAACAACAACAACAAAAGCGGCAACATAAAGAAGGAAAAACAACATTGCTTGCAACACACTCCTGCTTGGCTATGTTTTGGTGTCTATCTGTGGTTGTGGCAAAATAAAAAACAAAACATAACACCCATAACCCCCACACATCTACTTCTTACCTCTATCTCACATGCATGAGCACACACACACGCGCATATATCTATGTACATACTCATACATTCATGTATTTCTTTTAAGTTGATACATTCTGTTTGTTTTGGCAGAAATGAAAACGAGTACAAAACATGAGGGATTTGCATATGAAATTTCATTCCGCCGGATATATTTAACATTTTTAAATATGAAAAATCCCAATGTAGAACATGTTTGATATTTTAATGGACACTATGAGAGTAGAGAGAAAGAAAGAGAGTGACAGCAAACGAGTAAAATTCAAATAACAATAATAAACACACACAATACAATAGCTGTCAGCAAAGCAAAGAATGCTTTGCAAAACTGAAAACAGAAATCAATTAAATTGCTGATAAATACATTTGAGAATAATGAACAATTACGGAAATTGATTGAGTTTTATTTTTTTGGAAGTTGTGTCGTTGTTTTATGATATGGGGTAGGGGTTGAATTGGGATGGAGAGGAAATTTTTTGAAATCGATAATGTTAAATGCCAATGAAAGAAATTAGGTAGCAATTTAAAAATTTTAGAATGGGTTTAACTAAATAACGTAATTTGCAGGATGGCGGATTTTTTAATTATCCGTTATTATGATAGCTGTTAATTCTGATGTTATTCTTTGATGTTTGATAGGAGATTTTTGAAATCGAAAATGATGAATATACAGTTTTACAAATAAAAGGGGCTTCCGAAAAGATGTGCGTTTTTGAAATATCCTGATATTTTCGTAGCTGTTAGTTCTGGGGTAATGCTTTGACATTAGACACAAAAAGGATAAACTATATGCACTGAATTTAAAATGCTATCTCTGTGTAACATTTTTTTTAAATCTTGCACTATCAGTTCACAAAACTAAATTATTTTTGGGTCGTGGTTGCAAAATGTGAGCTGTTAGTCAAAGTCAATACCAACTGAGAATATAATTGCTATAGCAGAAAATTGTATGAGAAAAACCAGTATTGTCAATTCCTAGTCGTTCCTTGAAATTAAATTTTTCATAAAACTTTATTTTATTTACTAAATGCCTTAGGTCGCAAGGCTTATAAAGTTTAGAACTCATAAGAATTCATGCGGACGATCATCAACAAAGTAATCCGAGTTATTCGAGAATACAGGTCGGAGAAACCCACCACGGATAGCATCAAAAGATCAGCAGTTACCGCAACTAAACAGAGTGGTTTGGCACAACTGATATGTGGGCACTTTTTGATGGGACGGTGGACAACATCTTCCTAAAAATATGGTTCACATGACATTTTCTTAACTGTGCAGAGCCACATATGTTCCTTGTCAGATCCACTTCTCCTTGTAATATTTCGTGATGTTCAGGTCATAATTGTAGTGTTTGAAGCGTCTAGAAAAACAGAGAAAAAAAAAGTTATTGGTCCAGTTAATTCCCTAAGTATTAACCGATAATTACGAAAACTATAGTATCCGTCCTACATGCAAAATTTCGTGACGATTGGTCCATAACTTTGGCCTGTAACGTGTTTACAACTTTTAATGGACGGACGCACACATGTCTAGATCGACTCAGATTGTCGAGATACGACAATCGGTATACTTAAATGTGGTTACAAACTTCTGGGGCCACACACAGCTATAATACCCTGACAACATAGTTGTGTGGGATAAAAAAGCTCAACAGTAAAAGCTTCTACAATAACAACCACATCTGTCATATTCAAAACAGAGGAGTCTACGACCCTTTATGTAACAAAAGTATATCTGCTACAACAACCTCTACTGCCTCTTTTCAGACTCAGAAAGGTGGAAAGTTGTTGATAAGTTCCAAGTTTGAATAATTTTTGTGATCTCTAGTAATGTATATCCGTGACCTACTGACCTTTGGAAACACGATAGATTACAAAATATTTAAGATCCAACTTTCACATTTCGAACCTACATTGATACTATTTCGAGGATGTTTGGTACTGCAAAGGAAAAATATCAGTCCTCATTTCAGAATAGTCCATATATTAAGAGAATCACACCATTTTTGGTTCTTTAAGATTTAGCCACATTTTCCAACCGATTTCTCGAATATATACCCCTATGGGAAACAATATAGGTCCATGTTTGTCATAGCCCATATTCGGCATTTTTATAGCTTTAGTCGCATTTCCAATTGAACACCCTGTAATTTGGCATTACGGGGTTTTTGTATGCTGATAAAGACTTATTTCGGGAAATATTCGTTATAGGTCGATATTTTAACTGAGACCCATATTGAAGGACAAACAATGTCATTGCTGAACACTTTCAATATATAGGTTCATGTTACGCCATAGGCGCCAAATTCGGTATTTTAAACGCATTTTCGAACCGAAAGTAGTAAACATTTTACAGAAATCGATATAGTTTATTAATATGATATTACTCCATATAAAGGGGCGGAAATATTATATATTTTTCTAATGTTTTAGAATGCATCTCCCACCGAAGTGGTAGTAATTTGGATATTCATCCGGTTTTGTAGAACGAAAAAACACATTTCCACACAACATTCAATTGCGGTCGATGTTTTGGTTGTAATTTGGCATTCCGGGTTCTTGGATGGTGAAAAGCATCTCTAAAGAAATATGACCTCATTTTCATATTGCCACCACATAAAAGCCCCGCCTCATTTTTGGTATTTTGAAGGTCCGCCAGAGGTGGTATTAAACAAATGTTGCAGAAAATTGTATGCATAGGTTCGGTTTTTGTCATTGAACACATATAAAGGGTCCTGTCTTATATTGAGTATTTTTTTTTATCGTTGTATGCATTTTTCTGACTATATTTACCAATCGAAAAGTAGACGTTTCGGGGGATTTTGGATGTTAAACAGTAATTGTCAGAAATTGTTTTTATCTCGACTGATTTTAGATATTTTAAAAAGGAAAATTATTTTAAAGGATGGCATGTTTTATATTCGGATTTTGATGGTATTGATCGGGACAACGTTTACTATCAACAGAGTTACGTGCCACACAAGCAAAAAAATGCATATTTACCTGAATTGACCCCTGAAATTTTGTTGTCCCGTGTCGATTGAATACTTCAATGATAGGATATAGAGGACAAAGACCAACCATTGCGTTTCATGCAAAATATCATGAAAATTATATTAGCGCGCTCTTAGTAGCCATTTGGCTGATATAGTTTTTCGTTATTAACAGTATACCTTCAAACGTCTTTTCTTGGAAAACTCTGTCTTATTTAAGGACAAATTCCCTTTTGTATTCTTTAGGAATGTAAAACGAAAATAGTTTTTCTTCGTGAGGACAATACTCAGAGCATCAAGCTTTGTGGTGGAATAACTCGGTTACGATAAATCGATTTTTTATTTTTATTTAATTGAAACTCAATAATGTCTCCTTAAAATTTCATGTGAAAATCTCAACTACTCTTGAATATATAGCCGATTTCGAACACTTTATATATGAGATTTTCTGAGATTATGAATCCAAATTCAAAGAGCTATTGCAAAATGCGAGCAATTTTTAATTTGAAATTTTTAAATTAAATCAGAAATCATTAGCAAACACTAATCATTGAAAGAAGGGCAATACCATATCTTAAAATGTCTAACGGAATTTTCGCAAAAAAAAAAAAATAATCGCATCATTGATATTTTTATTTTTCTTCCTTTGGTATTTTCGGACAGTAATGGATTTTTAACGAATTTTAAGCACGCAATATGAGTATTTGTATACATACGTCATAACACACATATATATATATATATATATATATATGTAGGCAATGGCCAAAAATATAACAAAAATCCACAATGAAATATGTCTGTTGCTATGTATTACGTACATGTCTAAAATAATCATGTAAACTAAGGAGTATTTTACATGAAATGTGGATTATGGAAAAAAACTGTTCATAACTGTACGAAAATTATTTTGATTTAAAATTCTATTTTTGGCGAATAATTTACTGTACACATGTATGGGTACATAAAATGAAATATTTGAAATAATAATGGGAAGGAAGGAATGTCGATTATCAGTCTATGGTTCTTCTGTATTCAATTTTTTAGAGCCTAGAAAGTTATTATATATGAAGAACAAAATAATTATTATGAAGAACAAAATGATTTTCTAGCAGCTATAATAGCTACTATTTCTTTAAAAAATATTGAAACTAATTAATTAATTATTTTTATTCAAAAAAATTGTATTAAACTTATTATTTATAAAATACAACTTCTTGGAATATAGTGTTACATCAATTGATGATTTTTAATTGCACATAATCACAGTCTTTTTGCCCTATAATACCCCACACTTTTAAATTCAAATCAGTGAAAACTATCAAAGAAATTCACACCTGAAGATTCCTTTAATTTCTTATTGTATTTTTCAAAGCAACAACCAAGTGACAGACATTCCATTTAATATCCACCTCCTATATATATATATATATATATATATATTTCTTTTTGTCTCACCGTTCTTTAAAATACAAATCGTTAAAAATAATTGTCGGGAATTTGCGGTATGTATGTATTTATTTTTTTTCGAATTATTCAAGAAATTCTATCGCATTTGTTGCGGTGGCCTTTAACACTTCTTTGAAAGTAGTCACACACACACCCACACACCATGAGATGATACTCCAGTCAAAGGAATGACAGTGAATTAATTTTGTGGAAACCAGCCAGTCAGCCAGGTTTAACTCGAGCATTTAAATTAAATAAAACTGCCACCAAAATAAATTAGTAACAATTTTAATTGATTTGTCAAGGAATGGCATTCGCGCGAATGCCACAAGTGGAACTGATTTAAATCTGTCGCTTGAAAGGAATTTTAACGGTGGCAGAATTGGAAAAATTATTTTCAAATTAACCACATACTCAAATTGCTGGAATTGTTTCTCCGAAGACAAAAGGTTGAAGTTTTTAGGAATATTTTTTCAATGATTTTTTTAAGAATATTTTTTCAAGGACCAATACAAGGCGTGGATTTTTTAAAGAATATTTTCTCAAGGACCATTACAAGGCGTGGATTTTTTAAAGAATATTTTTGCAAGGATCAATACAAGGCGTGGGTTTTTTAAAGAATATTTTTGCAAGGACCAATACAAGACGATGATTTTTTAAAAAATATTTTTTCAAGAACCCATACAAGGCGTGGATTTCTTAAAGATTATTTTTTCAAGGGCCCATACAAGGCGTAGATTTATTAAAGAATATTTTTTTAAGGCCCCACACAAGGCGTGGATTTATTAAAGAATATTTTTTTAAGGGCCCACACAAGGCGTGGATTTATTAAAGAATATTTTTTCAAGGACCCATACAAGGCGTGGATTTCTTAAAGAATATTTTTTCAAGGACCCATACAAGGCGTGGATTTCTTAAAGAATATTTTTTCAAGGACCCATACAAGGCGTGGATTTCTTAAAGAATATTTTTTCAAGAACCCATACAAGGCGTGGATTTCTTATAGAATATTTTTTCAAGAACCCATACAAGGCGTGGATTTCTTAAAAAATATTTTTTCAAGAACCCATACAAGGCGTGGATTTCTTAAAGAATATTTTTTCAAGAACCCATACAAGGCGTGGATTTCTTAAAGAATATTTTTTCAAGAACCCATACAAGGCGTGGATTTCTTAAAGAATATTTTTTCAAGAACCCATACAAGGCGTGGATTTCTTAAAGAATATTTTTTCAAGAACCCATACAAGGCGTGGATTTCTTAAAGAATATTTTTTCAAGAACCCATACAAGGCGTGGATTTCTTAAAGAATATTTTTTCAAGAACCCATACAAGGCGTGGATTTCTTAAAGAATATTTTTTCAAGAACCCATACAAGGCGTGGATTTCTTAAAGAATATTTTTTCAAGAACCCATACAAGGCGTGGATTTCTTAAAGAATATTTTTTCAAGAACCCATACAAGGCGTGGATTTCTTAAAGAATATTTTTTCAAGGACCAATAAAAAATATTTTCTCAAAAACCAATACAATGCGTGGATTTTTTAAAGAATATTTTGTCAAGGACCAATACAAGGCGCGGATTTTTTAAAGAATATTTTCTCAAGGAACAATACAAGGCGTGGATATTTTAAAGAATAGTTTCTCAAGGACCAATACATGGCGTGGATTTTTTAACGAATATTTTTTTTCATGGACGAACAAAAATTTAAAATTAATCTCCACGCTTTCTTTATTGAAAACCTACTGATGTTCATAATTCTGCTGGTTTTTATACCCTACACAACTATGTTGTCAGGGTATTACAGCTTTGTGCAGCCCCAAAAGTTTGTAACGGCGTGAAATATTGGTCCTAGACCCACCTTTAAGTATACCGATCGTCATATCTCGACTAGCTAAGTCGATCTAGGCATGTGTATCCGTCCGTCGGTCAGTCTGCCCATTATAATTTGTAAACACGATACAGGCCACAGTTATGGACCAATCTTCGTAAAATTTTGCATGTAGGATGGGTTCTGGCCAATGAAGACCCCTATTGTTTTTGGGAAAGATCGGTTAATATTTAGGGGATGAAATGGACCAAATACTTCATTTTTGTCGGTTTTTCCGATCGCTCCAGAGGCCGCAATAATGGCCCGAACATCGTGACATTTTCCATGGAGAAGGCGATCAGGCCAAAGAATAAGACTGCCTGTTTTCATAAAGATTGCTCAATATTTAGCGGGTCAAATGGACCCTGACTGTTGTGTGAAAAATGACAAAATTTGTATTCTATAGCGTATATATTTACCCCTGAAGTACATGGACCCGAGAAGTTTATATTATATCCAAGAGGAGTGGTTGACCTTTAAATTAATACCAATTATATTGTTGTATGTGCTCGGATGTGGAAGTTACACCTAAATATTTACAGGTATCTCCGTATTCGTATTATATTTAGTAACCCATTATCAATCTAGAGAGCGAAACTATAGCGCTGATCGCTTTGAAATGTTCCATGAGGTGCCAGTTATGGTCAAGGACAACGCCTATAATTTTCGGTGATGATCAGATAATAATTTTGGAATGAAGTGGACCGAAAACTTAAATTTTTGTGTTATTTTCTAGTCGATCTATACACCCTAAATGAATGCCGAACATCACAACACAACCCACGGTGAATAGAATCTGGACAAAAACTGTACTGAATACTCGTAATATTCGGAAAATATGTCAGTGTGAGGAAGATGTGCTGTTAACCTCTAATAGAGCAAGAGGGTGCAAATATCACGAAATATTGCACAGGCTCGGAACATACATCCGCAGAAAATTTGAGTTCCGTGGTAGTTGTGTGGGGTATCGTATGGTCGGCCCCGTCCGACTATACTGCTCCGCTCACTGGTTTAAATAATACTTCAATCTCAATATTTTTTTTCTCTAATATATAAAAACACGTACAATTTAACATTCATAATCACTCACTCACAAATCATCCACGCAGCAACACCACAAAGGAAACAATTGATTTGCAGAAAAAACCCAATCATTCCTATGGTTGGCTTTGTCGTTTATGTATGAGTGTTTGTGTGTAATTGCTTGTAATTTATGGAGTTCGGTTTTTTTATGTTATTGACAGTAACAAACAATTAATCTCCTGCCAAGGAAATTATGAAAATCAACCAACAAAAAAAACAAATCATATTGAAGAACCATAACAAAAAACACAGTTCAGCAACAAATCCATAAAAAACACACAAAAGTGGTTGGAAATAATAATAAACTTTTTTTGTTGCTGTCGATGGTGTGGTTTATGACATATTGAATAAATGTTCGATTTAGTTTCTTGAGACCACATAAAAAACAACAACTTTTTGTGAAAATGAATAAAATCTATGTGTGTGTGTGAGCGTATGTCTTAAGGCAAATATTGGAAATTAGTTGTGACTTTTGTTGAAACGAAAAAGCGACGAATAAAATGAAATGTACAAACATACATACAAGTCGTACATTTATATTATGATGGATGAGTCTGGAAATAAATGAACATTTACTGGCATACAAAACGAACAAACAAAACCAACAAACTTTTCAAAAGCAATACATTAAATCAATTATGTTGCAAAAGAAATGAAAATTGATTGACTATTCCAGGAACAAATGAACATTTATATGCAGTTAATCATATTGTAACTCACACCACAATATCGGAATAGAATAATTCAAAAAAAATATAATCATAATAATGAGCAAAGGAATTTCAGAGACTTATAGGAAAAACGGTATTAGGGATAGACAAAAAAATATATAAAGGTTTACAATAAGTACTGTTATTTTGGTACCCGACGTAAAAATTAAATTTTTTGAGATAAATGATCGAATATTTATTTCATAATAACGAGGATAATAATACAAAAGTAAATCAGTCAAATGACCACCGTGCTCTAGGTGGCCATGTTATTTTTGCAAAATTAAAACGCAAAGTGACTGCCCTACATCACTGATAGTCTCATAAATTATAATTTTGAGGACCTAACTCGAAGCTGGGCTGGTGCCGTAGACAATATTTTTCAGGTGGCCTTAAAGTAGGAAGTCGCTGGGTGTAAAATCACACCATTTGGGGGCCAATTTTAATCAATATAACTTCGCGATATATAGCACGATCCTGAAGGGGGGTTTTTGGAATTCAAAAAAATTTAATTTTTTTATGATAAATTATAGGATGATTCTTTCAGCAAACAGGCCATAACGAGCACAGTTCAAGGGCAGTATCGTTTCCACGAAATTGTATATAACCAAATCGCAAAGTTCTCGATAGCCGCATGAATTTTGTGGTCGAGGTCTTGGGTTGCAAAATTTTTGGAGTAAAATTTTACTTCACATGGCCTAAAAGCAGAAGTCCCCAGGTGTTAAATCACAAGACCGCGTCGACCGATTATGATCACCTATTTTGCTGTAAGATATCAATGATTTCGTTGTTTATGTGACGCGTAAGGCCATCATGTAAAAAATAGAAGTTGTCCTGATCTATAAAATATAACTCGGAAGAATAATTTTATTAATAATCTCTCTATGCCGATTAACAGTTACAGTGTGCGCTATCGGAGAAGGATGGAATTGATCTGGAAAACTTCTGCCTTCAAAATGTTCGGCCGGTCAGAATTTATATACCCTCCATCCGTTGAATGTGATTGTGGGTTATTTATGCTCAGAGAATGCTTAATACCAAATTACAGAATCACAGGGTGAACAGCTAGACAAAGAATTTCAAATTACAGAAAATTAACCCGACCTTTGTATGGAGGCTATGTAAAAACTTGGACCTGTATTAAACAATTTTTATTTATTTTTTTTTTTTATATGTCAAATTTGGAACTAATCTTGAAAAATACCGAAAAAAGAAGAAAGGTCCTTTATATTGAGGATTATGTCCAAACTTAGATATACATATTTTTTAAAGAATATTTTTACAGGGTCCTATAAAAGGCGTGGTTTATTAAACGAATATTTTTCAGGATCCTATAAAAGGCGTGGATTATTTACCGAATATTTTTACAGTGTCCTATAAAAGGCGTGGATTATTTAACGAATATTTTTTCAGGGTCCTATAAAAGGCGTGGATTATTTAACGAATATTTTTCTAAAGACCAATAAGGCGTGGATTATTTAACGAATATTTTTTTCAAAGACCAATAAGGCGTGGATTATTTAACGAATATTTTTGGATTTATTAAAGTATTTTTAACAAGGACCCAGATAGAGGTGCATTTATTGAAGAATATTTTTTTTTTTAAGGAAAAAAGAGAGATGTCCTTTATATGAGAATTATGTTCAAACGTAGATCCAATACGGTTAAAAAATGCAGCAAAATCGTCGACATATCGAAAATGGGACGACACCTGACAAATTACAGCCTCTTTTGCGAGAAAAACCTTTAAAATATCGAAAAATTTATATTGTCGGCAAAGTTTTCTTTCCAGCCTATTAACCCGAAACGGAAAATTACATCGCTTTCAGTGGGAAAATTAGGCCACAACCTTAAAATATACCGAATATGGGGCTATACCTTTATATGAGTGCTATAACAAACCGTGGACCGATAAGTCCAAAAAATATAAATATTGGTTTTAGATCCCAAGTTTCTTTGCATCACATTCGTTTTAGACAATTTGGGGACGATTTACAAATGAGCGTCCGCCTGTCTGTTTGGAGCGGAGAATAAATTGCAATGGGAATAATCAATTTCATACAAACCCCGAAATACCCGATGTGACAAAAATATTATTTAAGTAAGCCTGTATTATGTTCAAAGATGGGTTTTATCGGTCAACTCCATCCGCCACCTCTTATACAAGGTGTCACAATTTTAAAAATTTGTATATTTCATAAGAACAGAACGGAATATCAAATTTCAGAAAGATATTCTACAGAATTTCTTACAAAACTTAAATCAAGTCTAATAATGAAAGACATGGCTCCATTCCTTCAGGTCAAAATTTTAGAAGTAGTAACTTTCAACATCCATTGATTCTATATTGTACGCTTATTACTAAACCTATATTAAATACAAAGATTGTGTCTAAATTCTTTTGATACCTTCCTACAGATGGTCAACTCTTTGATAAATTATGAAACCTTAAATTGGCAGATTTAAAATTGACAACCATTGGCTATATAGGTTAATCACCTTTGGTACCTCAACCACAAACTGCCATAATTTTGAAAAATTATAAAAAATATAAAATCAAAAATTGGAACTCTTCGACAGTAGACATTGATTCCATAAGTCTCCGAATACGGAAAGTGAATACTACCTACTCATCGTAGTGAATTTTAATCATTCCAATTCAATGAAAAAACTTCAATACTGAGAGCTGGCGAAAATTGCAATAAAACCCTTACTGAAAATCCTTTATATCTCATCTAGACTCCACATTAACGAACTCAATATTTATAAAACATATTTAACACATTAATCCTTCAAAATATATTCTCTAAAAAAATAAGATTATCTCAAATCTTATACTCCCATCCTCATCCATCCACCTACAACAACTAAATCAACAAACTTCGACAATAATGTAATTATTTTTCACCACAGAGAAGACACTCAAAGGCTCTCAAAGGCTTTCAAAAATTATAAAATTATATAATTTCTAATTGTTTTCCACTGAATTGATATACAAAACAAAATTAACCCTTTTTCATTGTCATATTCCATCGCACCATACCGTCACAAAAGTATTAATTATTTAATTTCACCCTTTTGGAATGCCCTGACATTCGAAACATAAATAAGTCCTTAGGAAAAGTTTTGTTATTTTAAAGGGAAGGGAGGTGAGGTTGGTGGTCAACAAATACACAAAACAATTCATTCATGAGGTTCAATTACAATTTAATTGTTTTCTCTCTGTGTGTGTATGTTTGTGTGGTATCATTATGACCCAATGTTCGAACGGTCGTTTGGTCTAGCGTGTGAAAACGTTTAGCAGAACAAAAAGGGATTTTTGAGTGACATGCATGCGAAACAATTACTTCAATTTTTTTATTTTATTTCTATGTTTTATGTGACCATTTGACCCTTTTGTGTAAAGGATTAAATGATGGGTCAAATCCCATCCATCCATTTTTGGTTTGAAAAAGTTTATTTTATTTATTTCCAATTAGTTTTAAATTTGTACTTTTACAAAAAAAAAAGTTTTGTTATTTATTCTGTTGACCTAACATTAACTATTCATGGTTCTCATGCGCTGCGGAGAGGTGGTGTTTGTTTTTGGGTGCTTCTCTCCCTAAAGATTTCCTAAATAAATTGTTAAAAGCTAATTAAGTTTTTTTTCAATTTTTAAATGTCATTAAAAATTCATTGGTGTTTTACAAAAAAAAAGAAAAACATGAACACATGTTGTAAAATATATAGGGAGACCACAAAGTGGCATAACAAATTTCAATAAAAATAAATAAAAACCACAAAAGTAAAACGTGAGATGAGTATATATTTATAAAGGTTGTCTACGGCTCCGAAAAATTAAAAAGAAATAAATGACCTTGCAAAATTTATTGTAGTAAGAATTTTTTATGACTAAAGCCAAATTCCAATGCCAAATGCAATTGTATTATTTTTATTACAATCAAAACCTACGTCAAATCTTCTTCAATACAAAAATCAAACTAAGAACGTCAATCGACAAAATACCAACTGATATAGAGTTAAATATTTTAATTTATAATAATTTCCAATTAAAGCCTTCGCAGATATTTTTAAGTGGAAGTCCTAAAAATATGTGTACATAAATTTCTGAACCAAATCCATTTTCCTCCACTATGACAATTGCTCTGACTTATATTAAAAAGTCATAAAGAAGTATATTTCCTTTGTGTACTCCTGTTGTTATATACCAGACCCAATATATGAACTAAAATTAGAAAATATAAGTTTGGTATTGAATCAAGTTAATATCCGTTTAGATTTGGTTTAGATTTTTTCAAACAAATTAGCTATTCGAAAATTGTTCAAAAAAAAATTCTAAATGTGTTCGATATTCTATTTTTAGCGATATGTTGGTACACTGAAGTGGCTGTAATTTGTAATTCCTAGTTTTTGCGAACTTTTGCAATGTTTCGACGTAGGCCCCATTTAAAGGTACCACAAATTCGGTATTTTGAGTGGGTTGAGAGGTACATTTGGCACATTTTACATTTAATATGGGTACTTTTGTAAAATATCCCCGTATAAATGTCCTGTCTCCTTGTCAGAATTTTGAACATTTTAGCCGTATCTCCTCACCGGCGTGACATTCCGGGTATTTGAAGTGTTTGCAAGAAATTATCAATTTAGGTCCATGTTTTAAAATAGCCCCGCATATCGAGGTCCCAACATCTTTTTCGTTATTTATACCCTTCAACAACACTGTAGTACAGGGTATTATGTCTTTGTACATATGTTTGTAACAGGCAAAAGGAAACGAGATAGACACAGGCTTCCTTTTGAGAATATGCATAGAATCACTTTCTGAGTCGATTTATGCATGTCCGTCCGTCCACGTATTTTTGTGAACAAAGTACAGGCCGCATTTATGATCCGATTTGGATGAAATTTGACATAGGTCACTTATTTGGCCCAAGGACGAACCCTATTGAAATGTGGAAAAATTGGTTCAGATTTATATATAGCTCCCATATAAACATTTGTCCGATTTAATGTAAATGGTGCACCAAAGTCCCTATATATCTCTCGATTTGCACGAAATTTGGCACAGAGTAATGAATCAGGTCTAGAATGATGTGTGTTAAGTTTCGTGAAAATCGGTTCAGTTTTAGATATAGCTCCCATATATATTTTCGTCCGATTTAAGGTAAATGTTGTACCAAAGTCCCTTAATATCGTTTGGTTTGCAAGAAATTTGGCACAGCGTAATGAATCAGGTCTAGAATGATGTGTGTTGAGTTTCCTGAAAATCGGTTCAGATTTCGATATAGCTCCCATATATATATTTTCGTCCGATTTAACGTAAATGGTGTACCAAAGTCCTTATATATTTATCGATTTGCACTAAACTTGGCACAGCGTATTGAGATAGTTATAGAATGATGTGTGTTAAGATTCCTGAAAATCGGTTCAGATTTAGATATAGCTCCCATATATATATTCACCCGATTTAATGTAAATAGTGCACCAAAGTCCCTTAAATTCTTTCGATCAGCACGAAATTTGGCACAGAGTAATGAATCAGGTCTAGAATGATGTGTGTAAAGTTTTGTGAAAATCGGTTCAGATTTAGATATAGTTCCCATATGTATTTTCGTCCGATTTCAGGTAAATGGTGTACCAAAGTCCCTTAATATCGTTTGGTTTGCAAGAAATTTGGCACAGCGTAATGAATTGCAGAATGACATGTTTATGGATCCAGTTTCATTTTACTGGTCCTTTAAAAATGCGACGTCTGTTAGGATTCATCTGTTGAATATACACAAAGTGGTGAATGGTATCATATAGTCGGCTCCGTCCGACTTTACTACTTTCCTTACTGGTTTTTTATATGACGGTACTTAGGCATTCCGCGTTTTTTGGCAGGGAAAACTTATTTGCAAAAAAAAAAATCAATAAAACACAATTTCAATAGCCCCATTTTCTGCAATTTGAGGTTTAGACGGATTTCCCCAACAATATGGGTGAATGGAGGGTGAAAGACATTTTTCAATGGAGGCCCATATTTTGACCGCTCATTTTCTTGTTAGGCCGGCATAAATCAAAAACCGTGATTTTGAGTTAATGATGCAGACTTGTTCGCTAAATCAGACTTAATGTTGTGTAAAAATTCAGATAAATATAATGTTTACAAAAGAAACTGCAGAATTTCCACTGACCCCTGTTGGTGTGAGAAAATTTAAAACATATAACGAATTATCTGAAAATATGCCGGTCTTGCAGCAAATAAGCGATATATGGTGAGTTTCATTTTCGCTATTTTGAAAATTTTAATAGCATTCTTCAACCGAAGTGGCTTTCATTTGGCAGTACAGCTACTTAGAGGGTGAAAAATATATTTGCCAAAAGCATCTGAAAGAGGTCCATATAAAAGTAAAGCACAAGGTTAAGCCATCATTTTCGCACCGAAGTAGATTTAACTTTACATACTTAATTCATGTCGATTAAAAACATAAATTTTTCCACATAATTTTCAATATAGTTTTACATGACTCCACTCCCATACAAATTCCCGCTTAATTTTCAATACGATGGAATTTCTATACAATTCGCTATGCTTAGTATCCTAAGTTTTTTTTTATAATTTTTCAAAATCATAAAAAACTTAAAGTCTAGGTCCCAACCTTTTTTGGCAAATTGGTTTTATAATCTCTAAATTAGACAAATATGAAGAGGAATAAGAAACAATTGTATATCTCAATAAGGAGGTATTTGAGGTTATTTTTTGAAATTGAAAAGAAATTGTTCGAAGAACATTTCGTCCAAGAAAAAATGTCGGATTCTTAATGTTTAAAATGTACCCAATAAATTATATATCTTTGTATATTAATAAATTTCATATAGAATTTAATAATAGATTGACGATGATTTTGTCAGCAATATTTAGCATTAACATTTCGTGGCGGACAAAATCGATCGATGTTTATATAATTTTGAGTACCTGCAACGAGCTTAGATCCCTATAGACCAATTTACAAGAAAATCACATTTGTTTAAAATAAATTACAGTGGTAATATTGGATAGGTACAGATGTACCACGAACATAAAAATATATATAAAAAATTATATATGGAAAATATTTATAATTGTTTCCAACACCTTCCTCAAAATTTGATGCAAATATCATCATTATTGGTAATTGTGTAGCATTCGTAATCAAAGTAAAGTGTCCGGTTATTGACTGTGGGTTTAATGTATATTCTCAATTATTATGGAATCTAATTTTTCTAACTCTCATTAATTGGGAACCAAATTTCCCAAGGACAGTGTTACTCATAAGAAGAAAGAACCGCTTTTTATGTCTTCATTCCAACTTTATTCATATTCAGAAATGTCCTCTATGTATTTATCATAAAATAAATTTAGTCATTTAATTTTCGAACACCCTGTCATGATTCTCGGAACAACTGTTTAAAAATTCATTTATAAAACTTACTTATTTTTTCAGTTGTTGTTGGGCACCCAACTAAAATTTATGTTTGATGTCCAAATTGGATGAACTTTTGTTTTTTTTTTTCTGTGGCAGGAGAGACAGGAAGTAATATATATTTTGGGATTCCGTAACTGGTCAAGTTGGATATGTATTTTGTATTGTAATTTTTTTAATTTTTTGAATTTTAATTGGAAACACTTAAAACTTTTTTATTTGAATTTTTTATTTATTTCAAATTTTTTACTATAGATAAATATTTTATTTACTTATTTTTCATACAAAGGATATGTTGGAAAGTAGTGGATATGTTTATTATTCTTTGATTTGAAAATATTTTTAATATTTCCTTTAAGAGATCATTGATTTTTTTTTCGAGATTCTAATTGAATTCCTTAAAAGAAACAAATCTTGTTTTGGAAATTTTCTTTTTTTGTTAAATCTTATAAATTCATCACTTGATTGATTTTGTTGTGGTTGTTTTTTTTTTTTATTTTGCTTAATTTTTTAATTTCACGTATTGTACGTGGTGGTGTGGCGCGTGACTGATTTAACACGACATATATAATGGTGGTAATGGAGATGAGATGCTACCGGCAGTTTTTTGTTGTTAGCCCGAGAAACGAGCAGGAGTAGGTACACTTTTTTTTGGTTTTGTTGTTGTTTTTTTTTATTTCCGAAAAAACCAGACGTTTTGGGGGTATGGGATTACTATTAGAATTTTTGGTCACCACAGAAGAGTAGGTTCCCAGGTTTGTTATTGTTGGTTTGGTTAGCTAATGATGATGTCGCCGATGACACTGTTGATGATGACACAATGACGCGTGCTATGCGTACCAACAACGTGCCAGGAATTTTTTTATTTCGTCAATGTTTACACAAATAAATTCAAATAAAAAACCAAAATGAACACTTCATTGTGTTTTGCCAGCAACAAAAAAAGAGCAAACACCTTTTTTCCAAGATGATACTTTCGGGTCTTAAATACTTTTTTGCATGCGAATTTTTATTGGCGAATGGCCCACAACAAATCATTGGGTTATTTATTTTTTGCTTCTTATCTTTTCTTAAATTATTTTTTCTCTTGAAATTTAGATTAAAAAGAAAGATTCCGAATTCCTTTTCATTTAATTTTCATTTTCACTTTATGACACTTGGTAATTTTTTTTCTTTATTTTTCTTCTGAATTATTTTCCATAAATTTATTGCACTTTAATTTTTTTTCTTTCCTTGCTTCTAGCTTATTTTTTGTATTATTTATTTGATATATATTTCTTTTGCTTCTAATTGCACACCGTTTTTTCCATTATGGTTGGGTTTTTGTGTGTGGGACAGAAAAAAGCGTTGCGTACCCCTGCTTAACGACGTAACGTTACGTTCAGATACGAATACAAAACTGAGCATTGGCCAAGTGCGAAAATTTTATCGTCGCACATCAATAACAAAACACACGACGACAACGACGGCAAGGAGCATGGTCCTTTTTTTGGTTTCTTCCACCAAAATACAGAGTTTGTGTGCGGCCGGACAGGAAAGGGAGCAAAAGGTAACCGGAGCATTTACTCTCCCAGCTAAATGCTAAATATTCTAAAACATCATAATAAATTACCAAAGACGTAAGGGAGAACCAACGAGAGAGAGAGAGAGCAAGGAAACTTCGAACCGTGAGAGTAATAATCCAATACGAAATCCTTGCAAAGCTGGAAACCCAATAAGACCTCTACTAGTTGGTCTTATTGGAAAAATCCCTTAAAAGAGAAATATCCTTTAGAGATAAAAATCATTACACACAAATGAGTAAAATCTAATTGGAAGCATTTAAATATCCTTTCTAAAATTCCTTTACAATACCACAGATTTGAACACTCACACACACTCATTGAGAGAGTAATTCTCACATACTCTTCTTTCATCTTCTTAGGTTTTATAAATATCCTTTTAACTTGTTTTTTTTTTGTTCACAGCAATCAGGATATTTTTAACACAACACCAGAGGTGAGAAGAAAATAAACAAACCTATCCCAACATTTTCAATGTAAAGGGAAAATGGAAAACAATACTAGAAAACTAAACAGAAAACACTAACTGTAGAAGGATAAAAATAATGAATTTGAAGGTCCTTAAATAGGGACCAATTCTAATAAAAACAAAATACCCTGGGCATAGTTTATATCTTAAAGAAAAATAATCTAAAACTAAATAACAAACACCACAATTGAATATAATTGTCTCACAATGTAGTCGTAGCTTAAACCCCATGAGGACCTTATATACCCTTTTAATAAATATCCCACCAATTTTTTACCAATTCCTAAGATGACAAAATCCACAAACAAGAAATTTATTTTGTATGAAAATCTTAGACAAAGCTAAAAAAAAAAATATTTAAAAAATAAAAAATATATTTAATAAATAAAATAAAAATAATTTTCCATTAAATACGTTTATCCCATTTAAAAACCTTAAATCAAATTCCCTCCTCCTCCACTTCATTTGCAAACAAAAAGAAAATTACATTTAAATAATTTCTTGACACGTAAATCCCATCGCAGTTCGGGTATTATGATTGTTTTGCATTGTTTGTGCCAAATTTTAATATTCACCTTCGCTCTCACTAATAGAGTTTTGTTTTTATTGCTACTAACCTTTTACATATTCAACGTGGATTCTGGCTCTCTTTCTCTCTCGCTCTTGAACTCGTGTTAAGTTACACATGTTCCCATTTTTGTGTTTGTGTCCTGCGCACCATATCCTTCCAATGGCCTTTATTCGGTGTATAAGAGTTTTAAAATATCCCACGGAAATATCCCCAAATACGTCCTCGGTAATACTCTACTCTCTTGATGTACGTTTCTCTTTATTCAGCAACAATTTCCCTTAGAATAATGGGGAAATATACGAATGGTGGTGTTTTGAAAAGTTACGTTCATGATAATATCGTAAGATGTATATCGTAATGTTCATATTTAGGTTCAAATTTTGGATGAACAAACAACCACCAAAATTGTAACTTGTTGCTCCATGGCTAAATTTCATTATTCTTGTAATCATATTGCCTGTCACATAGAACGTCTATATTGAATTCATTGTTTATGACGGTGTTGAAGCGTATTTATAGTATTTACAATAAAGAAATTTAAAAACATTTGAATAATAAGTAGAAACAGCATAAAATTCGACCCGGTTATGATCGTAAATGTTTATAATCGTTAACTAAATTTTCAGCCCTACATGAAGCTACACAACAGCGAATTTATTTGGAAGTGTGGCTTAAACGTCGGATGTAATGAAAAACGGGTGTGATATTTATCGTTTCCAAAGGAATACACTATGCACCAGAAGTAAATATCGGCCACTTTCGGTGTAATGTACGAAAGTGGACAATGATTCAATGATATTAAATGTCACATACCACCAAAAAGTGAAACTGTTGGTGCAAAATTTACGTTTACGAAAATATATATGGGTCAGGGACGTACGCAGGGGGGTCCAGGTAAAAGGTGCTTACGTATTCATATATTATTTAATAACCCATTACCACACTAGAGACAGAAATATAGCGCTGATAGCTTTGAAATTTTCCATAGCTGATAGCTTTGAAATAGTTCCAGTTATGGTCAAGGACAACGCCTATAATTTTCGGCGATGATCAGATAATAATTTTAGAATGAAATGGACCGAAAACGTAATTTTTGTGTTTTTTTTCGAGTCGAACATCAAAACACAACCCACGATGAAGGAATTTGGACAAGTAATTATAGTAATTATAAGGTCTGTACTGAATATTAGTAATATGTCAGTATAAGGAAGAGGTGTTGTTGACCTCTAATCAGGCAAGAGGGTGCAAATATCACAAAATATTGCACATGCTCGGAATAAACATCCGCAGAAAGTTAGAGTTCCGTAGCAGTTTTGTAGGGTATCGTATGATCGGCCCCGTCCGACTATACTGCAACGCTCACTGGTTTTTAAGTGAATTTTATTTCAATAACATGTGTCTGGTTTTCAATTTTAACACACTGCTAAAAAATATATAATAATAAAGAAATACTGTAATCCGATAAAACAGCTAGTTATCAGTGATTATGAAAATAATTTACACAGAAAATGATTTCGGAGAAATATTCCATGAATAAATTAGTGATCTCTCGTATTATAAGTTGATTTTATGCAACTATATCAGCAGGGACAGTTCAACACTAGGAAAGGCTGCACAAGAACATCAGTTCGTACTGATCAACAAATTGGCATAACAGTAAAAAAATACCCAAGGAACTCTTCACTAGAGCATCGCAATCCGCAAATACCAACGGTGTTAGAAAGGGTACATGTCTGGCACTCGTATCAACTAAAATGATTAACTTTGCTCAAAAATTAACAAAATTGCGGACCTATATATATATATATATATATATATAAAAACAGAAAAAAATTTGTTTGTTTGTGTGTATGTTCCCGATAGACCCAAAAACCGCTTAACAGATGTTCATGAGATTTACACAGAATGTCATGACATGCCCTGAAAGTAACATAGGCTATATAAACATCAAAAATTCCGCGTGGTTGCAGAGTTATAGCATCAATAGTAAAAATACCTCATAATTCCGGAACATGTAATATGCGTATATCTTAAGAATGGCTAGAGATACCGTCTTCAAAATTTGTCTGAATAACGTTGATGTAAATACACATCATCCATACAAAAGTGAGCGCGGTACATTAAGGGGAAATGCAATCCTCATTGCATTTAAATGATCTACATATAGAGAATAAAAAAAAATTTGTTTGAAAAGTCAAAAACCGCTGAATAGATTTTACTCAGATTTTTACAGTACCTGAAGCTACCCAACAGAAAGAATACTGGCTAGATAAAATCCTAAAATTCCCCGTGAATATCGAGTTATACCATCAAAAGTATTCCCAACTATGAAATAACATATCTTATACCTTAAGAAGGGTTACAGATTCCCACTTCAAAATTTGCCTGAGTAAATTGGTTACAAATACGCATTATTCCTATAAAAATTGGCGTGAAACAATAGGGAGAACTTACTCCCAATTGAATTTAATTTCTCTTGGCAGACATTTTTGTAGTCAGTCATGCCATCCCATGGAAGTAAGATAGGCAAAATAAACTTCCAAAATTCCGCGAATAAATCTGTTCATAAAAGTATGTATGACACTCAGATAAGTACAAATCCAATCTTAAATTACCAGGAAATAGAAATTGGTCCAAATCAGAAATTTTCGACTCATAATTTTTTGCTCTATTATGTTATTTTCAGTAATGAGGAAAAACCACCAGTTCAGTAAATCCGCGAACGTCCACTGTTATCTCTCCATTATCTTCACATCTTTTAATAAAATTTATGTAAAATGAAAATTATTGACATTACAATTTTTACATTTTGTCATTTTGGAAAATGACTTTTTTTGTTTTGAATTTCAATAATTCTACAACCATTGGGGAACATAAATATGGATTCAATAAAAGTATGAATCAGCAATAATTGGGCTGCACAAGAACATCAGTTCGTACTGATCAACAAATTGGCATAACAGTAAAAAAATACCCAGGGAACTCTTCAGTACGAATCAGCAATAATTGGGAGATATGCCGCAGCGAAATGCTGATGATGGATTAAAAGTTATAATAATCTAAAATCTGTGGTGGGTTATTAAGTATTAAGTTTAAGGAAATTAAGGAAACGACTAACTCAATTGCCACAAATTCTATCTTCGGGCTTGATCTTGGTTTTCTTAAAAATACTAAGGAATGTACAGTTAAGACCAAGACTAAATCTAGGTTCTGTAAAAATGTTATAATGTGATAATGCATTATTTTGAAAACCTTAAACTGCAGGGATCTAAGCGATATCAATTGGAGCAATGAAGGGATCCCAGCCACATAATGAGGAATCAGTTGAGAATACAGACATAAAGTTTGGGGATAATGGGAATGAATGATTTTGTTGGTCTTTGAACGATTAATGAAAAACATGTAAATATTGGAAAAAATATATTAGTGTATAATCCTATTGAGATAAGTCAATTAAAATTTGTTTTTATACCCTACACAACTATGTTGTCAGGGTATTATAGCTTTGTTCAGCCCCAAAAGTTTGTAACGCCGCGAAATATTGGTCCTAGACCCACCTTTAAGTATACCGATCGTCATATCTCGACTAGCTGAATCGATCTAGACATGTGTGTCCGTCCGTTCGTCTGTCCATTTTAATTTGTAAACACGATACAGGCCACAGTTATGGACCAATCTTCACGAAATTTTGCATGTAGGATGGGTTCTGGCCAATGAAGACCCCTATTGTTTTTGGGAAAGATCGGTTAATATTTAGGGGATGGAATGGACCAAATACTAAATTTTTGTCGGTTTTTCTGGTCGCTCCAGAGGCCGCAACAACGGTCCGAACATCGTGAAACTTTGCATGGAGAAGCGGATCGGGCCAAAGAATAAGCATGCATGTTTGGAGAAAGATCGGTCAATATTTAGCGGGTCAAATGGACCCTGACTTTTGTGTGAAAAATGACAAAATTTGTATTCTATGGCGTATATATTTACCCCTGAAGGACATAGACCCGAGAAGTTGATATTATATCCAAGGGGAGTGGTTAACCTTTAAATTATTACCAATTATATTGGTGTATGTGCTCGGATATGGGAGTTACACCTAAATATTTACAGGTATCTCCGTATTCGTATATTATTTAGTAACCCATTATCACTCTGGAGAGCGGAACTATAGCGCTGATCGCTTTGAAATGTTCCATGAGGTTCCAGTTATGGTCAAGGACAACGCCTATAATTTTCGGTGATGATCAGATAATAATTTTGGAATTAAGTGGACCGAAAACTTAATTTTTTGTGTTATTTTCGAGTTGATCTATAGACCTCAAATGAAAGCCGAACATCACAACACAACCCACGGTGAAAGGAATCTGGACAATAGCTGTACTGAATACTCGTAATATTCGGAAAATATGTCAGTGTGAGGAAGAGGTGCTGCTTGCCTCTAATCGGGCAAGAGGGTGCAAATATCACGAAATATTGCTCAGTCTCGGAATAAACATCCGCAGAAAATTTGAGTTCCGTGGTAGTTGTGTAGGGTATCGTATGGTCGGCCCCGTCCGACTATACTGCTCCGCTCACTGGTTAAAAATGTATTTGTAATCTATTGAATCGAATAACGTATACATTAACCAGCAGTACGATATAATTACATATATTACACTACGAAATATCTATAGCAGAACAGTAATCTTCGAATTAGGCTACTACAAAACCTATATCATAGCTTTTAACTGTTTTTAACTGCATATAAATAGTTTTCTACGTGAACTTTCCCATGTTAATCACCTTAGTGGGGGCAGCGAAGCGCCACGGGTCCAGCTAGTATATATATATATATATATGGAAGCTATATGTAAATCATAACCGATTTTCAGGAAACTTAACACACATCATTCTAGACGTAATTCATTACGCTATGCTGAATTGGTGCACCATCTACATTAAGTCGGACAAAAATATATATGGGACCTATATCTAAACCTGAACCAATTTTCAGAAAACTTAACTTTCTAGACTTAATTCAGTACGCTATGCCAAATTTCGTGCAAATCGAAGGATATATAGGGACTTTGGTGCACCATTTACATAAAATCTGAAGAAAATATATATGGGAGCTATATCTAAATCTGACCCGATTTTTCCCAATTTCAATTGGGTTCGTCCTTGGGCCGAATAAATGAGCTGTGTCAAATTTCATTCAACTCGATTCATAAATGCGTAATTTGTTTACAATTTAACATGGACAGACTGACGGACTGACATGCATAAATCGATTCAGAAAGTGATTCTTTGCATCTCAAAAGGAACCATGTGTCTATCTCGTTTTCTTGTGTCTGTTACAAACATATTCACAAACACATAATACCCTGTACCACAGTGTGGTGAAAGGTATAATATGGAAGATCTTCACGGATAAGATTTATCCTAGTTCATACGATAGCTATATACACCCAGTGAAACGTGTCAATATTTGGATTGGATTATTACTTTTTGAGTTATCGTGCTCGCCATTCGTAAAAACCCTGCTTCGATAAAAATGCGTTTAAATTTGAGAATCACTCTTCAAGAGTTCTTAAGACTTTCATTTGACATTATTGAATTAGTGTAGGTTCGAATTAAATCAAAACCAGTAAGGGAAGTAGTAAAGTCGGACTGGGCCGAAAATATGATACCCTTCACCACTTCGGTATATTCTACATATATATCCTCCAGCTATATCTAAATCTGCACCGATTTTTACGAAACTTAGCACACATCATTCTATACCTGATTCAGTACGCTATGCCAAATTTCGTGCAAATCGAAAGATATATAGGGATTTTGGTGCATAATATACATAAAATCGGACGAAAATATATATGGGAGCTATATCTAAATTTTCCCCAATTTCAAGAGTGTTCGACCTTGGGCCAAAAAAATGACCTGTACCAAATTTCATCTAAATCGGATTATAAATGCGACCTGTACTTTGTTTACAATTTACACCAACAGACGGACATGCATAAATCGACTCATACGGAAAGGTAATAACAATTCATTTGAAATGCCCCGACATATAGATAACACTACTTTAATAAAATACATGTGCCTTGAAAATGTGATCGCTGAAACGAATTGCTAGTTTGAGGCAAATAAAAATCGTAGTACGACCAGTGAATAAGCTTTGAATATAATTATATTAAAACCAATGAGCAGAGCAGTAAAGTCGGTCGGACTACCATTGGACTTACATTTTCTGACCACATACATTAATATATTTGAAATTAAATATATACGCTATAATGTGCAAATTTGACTCACCATCATATGAACTGTCATACTTAGGGGAGACTAGGGCACCTTCGGCATCGGGGCACATTCGGCAATGGCGTTTTCGACATGAAGCTCTCATTATACATCACTAGCTTTGATCCATAGGTATCGAATATCAAAATAAATAACTATCGCAAAGTTTGAAATCTCTAGCTAATAAGCTTATTTAGATGCACGGTTTTTCGTATGTTAACAGATTACAATATTTGCATTTCATTTCGTAAGGATTTCGTGTATACAACTTTTCATACGATAATACTGCCTTAGTATTATTAAAAAGTAGTTTATTAAAATGTATATTCTTATAAAAATAACTACAAATATAATGTTGTTAGAGATTGGTAGAAAAACATGAAAAAAAACTATACCTTCGGGGTAGTATAGTGCTATATTATTTCATTAAAATGTTTTTGAATTTGTCTTTAAAAATAATCATTTAATATGGTTTGACATTACATATATAATACCAAACGTTCTTGTATTGACGAAAATGCGATGGAAAAAATCTGTTTCTCATGTTGTTTGTCGCCTTGAGACGTCAACGTCCGCCGCTAGAAACTATAGCCTCAAAAGTCAGACGTTGAGTCGTATATTAAAACAAAATGAATCATTTAGAGGAAAAGAATTCCAATCAGACTGATAGCGGTATAATTATGACTATGATGCCAAATGTGCCCTATAAAATGCCGAAGCTACCCCGGGTAGGGACACCATCGGCGAATTTAACCTTTTTAGCTAGTTAAAAGATGATCGGTATACTAAGTGATTGGTCTAGGACCAATATTTCATTGCGTTGCACACTTTTGTGGTCACACATATTTATATAGCTCCATAAAGTTATGTAGAATGTAACAAATACTGGTACAAAGGGAAATTTCATTTATTGAAATACAAGAAATTGTCTTAAAGGGGTTTATGTTATTATAAAGTCGTCTCCGCCCAACTTTGGTTCTTTTCTTTTAGTATCAAGTAATACAATTTATGATTACATTCACCATTTAATACAGACCTTTTGAGATTAATAAAACATTTATGGCCAATTCTCACAATTTAACTTCAACAAAACATTTAAAAGTTGCTTCTAACATTCTTTTTTTATTTAGATAAACCTAACCAACAAAATATTTCGTTCAAAGAATACCAACAAAATAATAATAAACAATTTACGGTGCGTTTGGGGTTCGGACGTCTCTTTTGATTTCCAATTTGAGCAAGTGACTGCCAAATGTGGCAAATCACCAACATCGCCGAGTCCTTTGGGTGACATTACAGGGCAATATTTCCCAAACAAAAGAATATTTTTCTGAACAATTCAAACGAAACGAAAACGACACGAAAAAACGAAAACATTGTAAAAATGAAAACAACATTTTATTCTAACAGAATTCAAACATAATTGAATACTTAGCAAATGACAAAATCTAGTTTAAGAAAAATTTCTTTACTGTCACAAAAAAAAAAATAAACGGCTGAGAAGAAATGTATTCTTCCTGAGAAATGAAAAAAAAATTGAAAAAAAAAAACTAAACAGTGTGACAAAACAAAAACTGAAGCACTGAAATGACGATGACAGCGAAGTTGTCGGTGATAAAAAGAGCGGAAAATAAGAAAGAAAGTGTCTAATAAAGTGTTTTAGGAAAACAAAAACAGGACATTTCGGGTGCGGGAGGCTACGCAGTAAACTGAAGTAACAACTTACAGACAGACGTACATACCTACCTACCGACCGAACGACCAGCCAACCAACCAACGTACAAATACAATTTAAAAACTTGTTCATGTTTTTTATTTCCATTTTACATTCACATGCAAAATGGGCAAAAAAAGGAAACATAACGGAAAGGCGGGCAAGCACACACTCACCAGAACAAAAAACAGATGAAAATTGTCCATACCATCCTTAGAAAAGGACACGCACAGCCAGACAAACAACTATTGCTCATAACATCAACAACAACAATGACGAAAAAAGTTCATTGTATGGTCGAGTCTGTGTGTGAGTGTGTGCGAATAATACATCAGTTATGGAGTGTGGGCGGAGAAGCCTGAGTATAAAAACTGTGTTATTTTCCATACCAAAAACCAACAACAAAACGTTGTGTTGTCTGTCTGCGTTGCGTACACAAAAAAAATAAAGAAAAAACGCAAAGTTATAATAGGTCAAGAGCGACCACATCACATGCTAAAAACGAATTGCAATTTCTTATAACATTTGAAGGGCTCTTGACAGACATATTTATCTGCGCTAAAATCCATATTTGTTAGTTGAAGTTGAGACATAAAAAATTTTAAATATAAATATTCATAAAATAATGCTTTAAATTCATAAATAAATAATCAAATTTTAAAACGGCACCACAATAAATGGGTAATTCATTTACAATAAATTTTGAATTCATCAAATATTAATTAAAGCCACTTAGGTTAGATCTTTGGATACCCTCCACCATAGGTATACTGACAGATACTTGCAATGAAAATTTAGGGAACATACCAAAAAGTGGCCCTATACCTATAATTCTATATACACCAAATACAAATTTCAGCAATTTTTAAAGGATTTTTTTCCTAAAATCTGAAAACCCCAAAAACGTGGACTGATACTGATAACGAAAGTATTGTATACTCTAGCATAAAATCCTCAAACTACTGTAATTTATATTACAAATTTATATGAGGCTATGCCTAAATGACGACCAATATTGATTACATATTTTTATACGAGCGCTATGCCTAATTAATGACCGATATATGCCAATTTCGAACCCATTATTTCAGTTTTGCATCTCAACTCATTCCTTCAGGATAAATGCTGGCCGCTATATTTCATTGTCGTAAGGTGTGATTTTTTTTATCACGATATCCTTAGAAGACGGAATGATTACAACAGATGTCTAAATATTCTTATATGGCGGCGAAAATTCATAATTTTCGGAGGGAGATTTTTTACCATATACGGCAACGAAATGTCAAATTACAGCGCATTTGGTTGAAAAACGCGCTCAAGAACCCAAAATACTGAAAATGAGTGGTCCCTTATATGGGGGCTACCCGAAAAAAATGGCCTATTTTTAGTGGATATATTTCCTACCTAATAAGAACTCAAACTACCAAATTTCAGCGAATTCGGTCGAAACATTCGATCAAACCCCCAAAATACACAAAATTGGAGGTACCGTCATATGGGGACTACCAAAAAAAGTGGACGTATATTTAAAATTTTTGGTGGAGAAATTTGTTACCCAATAAGAACCCAATGATTCGAAAGGGTTAATGTACATTTTTGTAGTATATCTTAAGAAGGACGATTAATTTTAGAGGATTTAAATTTTTTTAAATTCATTGAACTGATGCAATTACCGAAAGTTTGCAATACCGATCGGTTAATTAACCAATTATAGAAGTGACAGAATCCATCACGATCTCAAATTGTATGCAAACCATAACTCCCATGACAGGAACCCAAACCGCACCGCCAGATGTCGCTTCACTTTATATTCTTATTCGAAAAAAGATAATATTGGAGAACTTACCGTGGATCGCATTTTATACTTCGAAAATTGGATAAGCTTTTTTATTTTTGGACAAGATATTTGATGAACTTTTGTTAAAGCTTAAACAAATACATGAAAACAATTATTGCAGTTTGCAAATAGAGGAAACACGGAGCTTTGTAGGAAATGGAAATATTTGTTATGATTAAACCGAACACGCATTTTATACCATTATATCCACACAATACAAAAATAACAATGAAATTATAGCTTTCCACTTGGATTTTTTATTGAAACACTTGTTGTACGCGGACAGACGTCAGCACGGCACGAGTAAAACAATGAAACTGAACTTGATCTCATTCCTTCGGCAATGGCAAGTGACAAAGAGATGCAATCCGGTGTTGCCAATTGACAGGGGGTTTCTACGATAACAATAATTGGCGTCAAAAATGTGTTGCTACGTCAGCAAACAACATCGGATATCGGAATATGCTTAAAAACAAAGACCTACATTGCAAATTTATTACGTATTATTTCCTTCGCCAGTAATGGCAAATTACATCTGTTAATATAACCCATTTCCAAGGCTCTATCTTAAACATTGCTCTATATTGTGATTTTAACTGAAAACTACACGGGCTGTACTAAATTGACATAAAATTTTATTTGTTTTATGGTAACTCTGAGAAATATTTCTATGTGTTGCAAAAGGAAGTGTAGAAATAAATATGTTTATGACATAAAAACAAAAATTAATATGGTGAAAAATACAGTTAATTTCGTAGTCTATTATCCCATTTGAAATTTTGAGAAATCGAAGCCAAAAGTTAAACACTCCGCTTTTTACTCGAATTTTATGGGTATGTTCAAAGGGGCCCCACCTGTGGCATTTTACGGAAATTTATAATAACTTTTTTGTAATAAAAATATATGAAAGAAATTACATTAGTTATGTTTGAAATGATTATTGGAATGCAAAAAATTTGTTTCACGAAAGAAAACATTCACAGAATTCTTCCTGCGCCCTTACAACCAAAAGAATAAAAGTTTACAATTACACTGCGAAAACATGACCACCCATGTACAATTTGTCGACAACTGAAAAAGCTAGCCAAAGTGGTTAACGCAGATAAAGAACAAGATTGTCATACACAAAAATGTGGTAGAGGGTCGGAAAAAATTTAAACCAAGATTTTATGAGCGCTATTCAAAGGTGCCCCCTCTCCCCTACCAAAAAATAAGCGGGATCTCGAAATATACTTAAAAACAACGACCGGCATTGTAAATTTCTTAAGAATTATTTCCTTCACCAGAAATGGTAAATTACATCCGCGTCTTTAAAAAAAAAAAAAGTGGCTACAGGAGGGAAATATGGCTCTTTCTTTATATATTGGATACGCCAACACATACAACTTTCTGCAATCATTTATTCACCCAATGATAATTTGGCATTTTAACTAAAAATATGGTCAATTACAAATAACTAGTAACCCGCAATACCTAAACGTGGACTAATATACACCATTTCCCAAGCTCTATCTTCAACATTGCGATCTATATTGTGAATTGAACTGAAAGACACACGGGCTGTACTAAATTGGCATAAAATTGTATTTTATGGTAACCCTGAGAAATATTTCATGTGTTGCAAACGGAAATGCAGAACCCAAGAAATAATTATGTTTATGCTCTTGTTCTCTTTGAGCTAATCACAGATTTAATGATTAAATTTTAATGCACTAATGCTATTTTGTGCGTACGATAGCGATATGTTTGGCCATCACAAACACGTTTTCTGTTTGTCTCTCTTTGCGTCAGTCATTTTGGTTGATGATCTCTCAGTTACGCTCTTACGCACTTACTCTTAATTTAGTTCTGTTCAACACTGTTTTAATGTGATAATTTTCTACCTTTCTCTCTCTGTACTTAAAGAGATCAAGAGATCATAATAAATATCAACAAGAGTTTTAAGAGATTTAATACAAGAGAACGAGACAAATAAATGATGGATGGAGTTGAACAACAACAACAACTTACCGGTGTAAGAAAAACTTGCAATTGAACGAAACTGAGCGACATTTGACGAAAGCGAAAAAGAAACACAAAATGATTTGCAAATTTGAGACAAAAGTAATTAAAAGAAAACGCATAATTTTAACAAAATCATTTCGATTTTTTCATTCAATAACATTATTGATATTTTAATTTCGAATATTTCACTTGTAATACTATTTGTTAATAAAATTTGACACTAATTTGCAAAATTTAACTTCACTGAATAGGAACACAACCGAACGCGAGTAAATACCGATATGTACTGAGGAAGGCGTTCACAGGGGAGATGGTTTATTCAATTGTCAAAAATATTCGCAGAGAGCGCGATAAGGGAAATAAATAAGAAAACAATAATGAGATATATATATATTGATGGGTTATGATTGGCATGCATGTACATTTGAAGTATGTATGGATGTAAATACTAATGATATTTAAAACCAGTAAGGAAAGTAGTAAAGTCGGACGGGGCCGACTATATGATACCCTTCACCACTATGGGTATATTAAACAGGACTATTAACATGAAATTGGATGAAATAAAATATGTGATATTTATCTAAATGTGAATCTACCAAGATCTATCCATAAAGTATGTAAATCGACTTCAAACAACCATAAATAGGTCATCCGTTGGGCTTTGTCTGTACTTCTAGAAAACGCAACTATATAATTTTATGCTCAATTTTGTACGATGTGCAAACTTTGATGTCAATCTGACTAACATGAGGAGTTTGATGGCCAATTTACTTGAAATCGGGCGAAAATATATATGGTTCGTCAATTACTTAAAATCAATCTATAATAAAAGGGGCTATATCTATCTCAATCTGGACCGATTTTCACGAAACTTGGCAGACATCATTCTAGACCTAAATGATTAGGCTGTACCAAATGTCGTGCAAATCGAAAGATATATAGGGACTTTGGTGCACCATTTACATGAAATCGGACGAAACTATATATGGGAGCTATATCTAAATCTGGACCGATTTTCTCGAAACTTGGCAGACATCTTTCTAGGTTCAATTAAGTGCGTTATGCCAAATTTCGTGCAAATCGAAGGATATATAGGGACTTTGGTGCACCATTTACATGAAATCGGACGAAACTATATATGGGAGCTATATCTAAATCTGGACCGATTTTCTCGAAAGTTGGCAGACATCATTCTAGGCTCAATTCAGTACGTTATGCCAAATTTCGTGCAAATCGAAATATATATAGGGACTTTGGGGCACCATTTACATGAAATCGGACGAAACTATATATGTGAGCTATATCTACATCTGGACCGATTTCCTCGAAACTTGGCAGACATCACACTAGGCTTAATTCAGTACGTTATGCCAAATTTCGTGCAAATCAAAAGATATATAGGGATTTTAGGGCAGCATTTACATGAAATCGGACGAAACTATATATGGGAGCTATATCTAAATCTGGACCGATTTTCACGAAACTTGGCAGACATCATTCTATGCTCAATTCAGTACGTTATGCCAAATTTCGTGCAAATCAAAAGATATATAGGGATTTTGGGGCACCATTTACATGAAATCGGACGAAACTATATATGGGAGCTATATCTAAATCTGGACCGATTTTCACGAAACTTGGCAAACTTCATTCTAGACCTAAATGATTAGGCTGTACCAAATTTCGTGCAAATCGAAAGATATATAGGTACCGTTTACATTAAATCGGTTAAATATATATATGGGAGCTATATCTAAATCTGAACCGATTTTTCCCAATTTCAATAGGGTTCGTCCTTGGGCCAAATAAGTGACCTCTGCCAAATTTCATCCAATTCGGATCATAAATGGGACCTGTACTTTGTTTACAATTTAACATGGACAGACAGACGGACGGACAGACGGACGGACATGCATAAATCGACTTAGACTTTGAGAGTGATTCTATGTATATTCTCAAAAGGAACCATGGGTCTATCTCGATTATTTTTGCCTGTTACAAACATATGCACAAAGACATAATACCCTGTACCACAGTGTGGTGAATATTTTGATAAAATAGGACAATTGGAAAGTCTTCGAAATGCCACATACATGTTACAGTTGTTGGATTATTAGTTTATGAACTTCTAGCATATACCCGCTACTTCATTAGCGAATTTGGGATGTATTAAAAACCATATACCCACCATTTTTAAATTTTTAGAATAATTTCTCTTTAGTGCTTTTTTAAAATCTACCTCTATATATCAACACTACACAATTTGGTGTAACTTTTTACCCTTTGTTCTCAAATCAAATATAGCTTCACCCAAATCCAAATTAAGTATCAATTAGTGCGCAATAATATAAATTTCCATAACTACCTACTTTAACGATCATAAGTACGACTCCCACTTACCCCAATATTAATTCCAACATACCCCAATCTTAATTTCAAATTTCAGAATTCTATCGGTTCACCTAAATCCAATTTGTATCACATTTAGTATCACTCACAAAATACTGCATATGTCAGAAAAATTAATCAATCTACACATTAATATCGACCATAAATGAAATTTGAGTACCATTAATTACCAAATTCCATGATTCGTCCTCTTTAGGTTGACATAAATCCAAATTTTACCAAATTTAGTTCCATTTAACACACATTAATATAAATGTCCAACCGATTTCATTTCCATTGCTTTCCATTACTATATACTTCATACAATCCAATGAAAAGCTTATTTCCCCAATTTCAGTGTTCCAGACTTATCGGTTCAAACAAATCCAAATAGTATCAAATTTTGTACATAGTTGTACCAATTTCCCAAACTTCCTACATACCCCACAGTGATCCCAAATCCATATTTCAGGATTCAATCTCTATCGGTTCGCCCACAATTCAAATTGTACCAAATTTAATACACAGTAGTACAATCCAATGAAAAGCTTATTTCCCCAATTTCAGTGTTCCAGACTTATCGGTTCAAACAAATCCAAATAGTATCAAATTTTGTACATAGTTGTACCAATTTCCCAAACTTCAGGATTCAAACTCTATCGGTTCGCCCACAATTCAAATTGTACCAAATTTAATACACAGTAGTACGAATTTCAAAAACTTCCATCTTAACCCGAACCAACACCACCACAGAGATCCTAAATCCAAGTTTCAGGATTTAAACTCTTTCGGTACACCCACAACTCAAATTGTACCAAATTTAGTACACAGTAGTACGAATTTCCAAAACTTCCTACTTAACCCAAACCAACACCCCCACAGTGATCCTAAATTTAAGTTTCAGGATTCAAACTCTATCGATTCTCCCACAATTCAAATTGTACCAAATTTAGTACACAGTAGTACCAATTTCCAATCCTACAACCCCACAGGGATCCTAAATCTAAATTTCAGGATTCCAACTCTATCGCTTAATCCACAATTTAAATTGTACCAAATTTAGTACACAATAGTACGAATTTCAAAAGCTTTTCACATAACTCAAACCAACACCCCCACAGTAATCCTAAATCCATATTTCAGGATTCAAACTCTATCAGTTCACTCACAATTCAAATTGTACCAAATTTAGTACACAGTAGTACCAATTTCCAAATCTTCCTACATAACCCAATCCTTCCCCCCACACTGATCCTAAATCCATATTTCAGGATTCAAACTCTATCAGTTCACTCACAATTCAAATTGTACCAAATTTAGTACACATTAGTACAGATTTCTAAAACTTCCTACATATCTCAATCTTACACCCAACCGTGATCCTGACTCCAAATTTCATGATCCTAGCTCTATGGCTCACCTAAAATTCAAATTGTACCAAATTTAGTACCCATAATATTAAACTGAATCCTGACACCAATTCCACACCCCTAAAGTGATCCTGACTCCAAATTTCATTGTTCCCGCTCTATAGGATCACCCAAATCCAAACTGTACTGATTATAGTACGATTTCCAGCTCGATTTGTATCCCCAAATTAAATTTGTTCCAAATATAGTACCATATAGTACTTTTCGTACACATGAGTACACGCTTTCAAAACGATCTCCTTAAATGGACCCTACTTATCAACCTTAATTCACTCTCAAAATTTCAAGTTTTTAACGCAATCCGTTCACATGCTACAGAATTGTACCAATTTTAGTAGATTTTCGTACTTTTCGGACAGCTATAGTTCGAATTTCCAAAAGCCCTTTGGTACATCTATCCTACACTCCATCAACGACCACCAAACCAAATTTCAGAGTTCTACCTCCACCGGTTCGCCAAATACAAATGGTACATTTAGTACTTTTTAGTACATTTCGTACTGTTCTAGTACGAATTTCCAAAAACCCAGCCTTATCTGTCACATTTGGACCAAAAGTGACCCTCACCCAAAATTTCAAGATTCTAGCTTCAGCCGTTTCGACTGGGCGTTCATAAATCGTTAAATCAGTCAGTCAATCACTTTACTCTTTTATTAGAATAGATAGGATTCCGAGTAATGATGTAACTTGGATTGGAGGCAAGACTTCTAATATTACCCCATGGAACTTACTATAACCATTAAAGATCAGCATGCATAGTTGAGACGTGGTAATAATTGAGAAGATGTGACAGTTGATAGCCAAAAAATTTGTTAGAAACCAAAATGTTCAAAACAGGTATATATCGTTAATTTCGGCTGGGCTGATATTTTTATAGCCTCCACCATGTACTGTGCATTTAGTACCATATATCGGCTAGGACATTTATATGTTTTCTACGGTAGAAAAATTTGGGGCTTTGACGTTCTAATGGGATATATTTCAAAACATGGATTCATACATACAAATCTTCCAAAAAAATGCTGTTCATTCTGTAACGTAAATTGTCTGCAAGAAAGTTTTTCACCTTCCAAGAACCCATAATTGCAGACACTTCGGCTAAAATCTGCATATCTGAAATATCTGAAATACTGGAGAAGCTCTTATATCAGGGCTATGACAAATCATGGATCCATGCCGAGTATTTCACCCTCTATAAGCCATGAATACCAAACAATAACTCTAAATCTATACACACATTTCGGTGTGGACTGTCCAAAACGTAGACTTTTACTTTTAGGGTCTTTGACGAATATTTCATTGCAAACGGAAATGAAGAATCCCAAGAAATTAATATGGATTTGTACAATTATAAGAAAATGTAAATAAAATCCATCAAAACCATTTTTTAATTGTCTTTGTCTTCTTTGTGTTCATCTCTGATTTAGTTCGACATTTCTCTCCCCCTCTAACTATGTAGTTAATGTCAGATCTCTTAATGAATGCAAAATGGAGTTTTGAGAGATCTTAACTAAATCTCTCAAAACTCCATCATCATCTAACACACAAGGTTTTTAAATTTGGGGAAAAATATTAGTGTTTGATGGAGTTAAAAACAACAACAACTTACCTGGGTTTAACACAGTTAGAGAGAATAGATTGCAATTGAACGAAACTGAGAGAGATTTGACGAAAACGTAAACGAAGAAGAAATACAAAATAATGGGCAAATTTAAGACCAATACAAAAATGCACAACATGATTTGCAAAATTAAAAGAAAACACTTAATTTTAAGACAATTATTTGGATATTTTAATTCAAGAACACTATTGATATTATAGTTTCGAATATTTCACTTTTAATAAAATTTTTTAATAGAATTTGGCACTAATTTGCAAAAATGTACTTTACCGACTAGGAACACAACCGAACGCGAGTAAATACCGACATGTACTGAAGAAGGCGTTGACAGGAGAGATGCATAAGTCGATTCCAAAAAGAATATTCTCAGAGAGGGGTAATGGAATGATGTTAAGGAAAAATACATTTATATTAACATATGTATGCAAATAGTTTGCACTTGATACACATATAATATGTATGTAAATATGAAAGATATGTAAACATTTTCAAAATAAACTACGTAGGAATGTATGTCCAGGGATTGAAAATCCCGGTCAATGGTTTCAGGGCTATTTGTTATACCCTACACAACTATGTTGTCAGGGTATTATAGCTTTGTGCAGCCCCAAGAGTTTGTAACGCCGCGAAATATTGGTCCTAGACCCACCTTTAAGTATACCGATCGTCATATCTCGACTAGCTGAGTCGATCTAGACATGTGTGTCCGTCCGTCCGTCTGTCCATTATAATTTGTAAACACGATACAGGCCACAGTTATGGACCAATCTTCACGAAATTTTGCGTGTAGGATGGGTTCTGGCCAACGAAGACCCCTATTGTTTTTGGTAAAGATCAGTTAACATTTAGGGGATGAAATGGACCAAATACTAAATTTTTGTCGGTTTTTCAGGTCGCTCCAGAGGCCGCAATTATGGCCCGAACATCGTGAAATTTTACATGGAGAAGGGGATCGGGCCAAAGAATAAACATGCCTGTTTTTATAAAGATTGGTCAATATTTAGCGGGTCAAATGGACTCTGACTTTTGTGTGAAAATTGACAAAATTTGGATTCTATGGCGTATATATTAACTCCTAAACGACATAGAACCGATATGTTGATAGTATATTCAAGAGGAGTGACTGACCTTTAAATTGATACCAATTATATTGTCGTATGTTCTCGGATGTGGGAGTTACACTTAAATATTTACAGGTGCTTACGTATTCATATGTTATTTAGAAACCCTTTACCACACTAGAGTGCGGAAATATAACGCTGATCGATTGGAAATGTTCCATGGGGATGAAGTGGACCGAGAACATAATTTTTTGCAATTTTTCGAATCGATATATTTGTCACAGTTATAAGCCGATCATCACCATACAACCCACGCTGAAGTCAATCTGGACAAGCAATAAGAAGGGCTGCACTGAAAATTAGTAATATTCGGAAAATATGTCAGTGTATGGAAGAAGTGCTGTTGAACTCTAATCGGGCAAGAGGGTGCAAATGTCACGAAATATTTCCCAAGCTCGGAATATACCTCTTTTGAAAGTTAGAACTCAGTCATAGTTGTGTAGGGTATCGTATGGTCGGCCCCGTCCGACTATACTGCTCCGCTCACTGGTTTGGTTTGGGACGTTTCTCTGTGAGTGTATAGCTATCGTATGAACTAGGATAAAGCCGATCGGTGAAGATCTTCCTTGTTGTACCCTTCACCACACTGTGGTACAGGGTATTATGTCTTCGTGCATATGTTTGTAACAGACAAAAGGAATCGAGATACGCCCACGGTTCCCTTTAAGGATCATCAGAATCATTTTCTGAGTCGATTTATGCATGTCTCTCCGTCTGTAGATGTTAAATTGTAAACAAAGTACGGGTCGTATTTATGATCCGATTTGGATGAAATTTGGCACAGCTCATTTGTTTGGCCCAAGGACGAACCCTATTGAAATTGGGAAAAATCGGTTCAGATTTAGATATAGTTCCTATATATATTTTCGTCTGAATTAAAGTAAATGGTGTACCGAAGTCCCTATACATCTGTCGATTTGCACGAAATTTGGCACAGCGTAATGAATAAAGTCTAGAATGATGTGAGCTAAGTTTCGTGAAAATCGGTTGAGATTTAGATATAGCCCCCATATATATTTTCGTCCGATTTAAGGTAAATTGTGTACCAAAGTCCCTATATTTCTTTCGATTTGCACGAAATTTGGCATAGAGTACTGAATTCGGTCCAGAATGATGTGAGCTAAGTTTCGTAAATATCGGTTCAGATTTAGATATAGCTCCCATATATAGTTTTGTCCGATTTAAGGTAAATGGTGCACCAAAGTCCCAATATATCATTGGGTTTGCACGAAATTTGGCATAGACTCCTGAATTAGGTCCATAATGATGTTTGCTAAGTTTCGGGAAAATTTAGAAATTTAGATATAGCTCCCATATATATTTTCGTCCGATTTAAGGTAAATGGGGCACCAAAGTCCCTATATATCTTTCGATTTGCACGAAATTTGGCATTAGGTACTAAATTAGGCCAAGAATGAGTGTGCCAAGTTTTGAGAAAATCGGGTTAGATTTGTATATAGCTCTCATATATATTTTATATATTATTTATATATATTTTCGTCCGATTTAAGGTAAATGGGTCTCCAACGTCCCTATACATCTTTCGATTTGCACGAAATTTGGCATACGGTACTGAATTGGGCCCAGAATGATGCGTGCTAAGTTTCGTGAAAATCGGTTCAGATTTAGAGATAGCTCCAATATATATTTTCTTCCGATTTAATGTAAATTGTGCACTAAAGATCCATAGATTGGCCGACCCGCACTGAATTTTGTACAATGTACTGAAGTTACTATAATCTTTCGTGTGCCAAGTTTTATTGAAATTGGTTCAGATTTACATATAGCTCCTATATATACTTTCGTCCGATTTTAAGTAAATGGTGTACTAAAGACCCATAGCAAGACCGATTGGCAAAACGTACTGAAATTAATATAAATTATTCTCGGGCAAGTTTCCTTGAAGTCGGTCCAGATTTAGATATAGCATTGTATAGCTTCTATATATAATTTCGACCTTGATTGTAAACCAAATAATCAATGGGTGCCTGATTGATAAAACATTTTAAAATCTATTTACAAAGTATGGAATAGATTGCAGAACGGCATGTGTAAGGAATGATGTTAGTCGGTTTACTTATAGATAAGGATGGCATTTTAAGGTTCGTTAATTTCATGTCAATGTTCCTTCAAAAAGACGACATCTGTAATGATAAATATGTAGAATATCCCCAAGGTGGTGAAAGGTATCAAATAGTCGGCCCAGTCCAACTTTAATACTTTCCTTATTGGTTTTTCCCTAACATCATTCCATTTCCCCTCTCTGAGAGTATTCTTTTTGCAATCGACTTATTCATCTCTCCTGTCAACGCCTTCCTCAGTATATACCGGTACTAGCAAAGTGCCCGCTACTTCGTATGCGGAAAGGAATACAAAAATAATAATAACATTTCATATGGAAATCGTGAATACGGTGTAATTTGTTGTACCATAGTTCTATATAGTTCCACTTCTATTCCTACAGCTAATATCATGTTTATTAACATTCAGTACTCACTATATTCCGAAATCTCTTTCCTATTTCCATTACACATTAAAAATAGATCAGAATTCCTATCAAAATGTAATGCATTTTATATTTATATCTATTTATTTATTTATATTTATTTCTACTATTCGTACACATAAATTCGAGTTTCCAATGTTGTCTCCATAGCGTAATACCACACTTTAAAGTAATATAAATCCCAAATCTAAGGTTTCAACCAATTCACACCCATAAATAAAAATGTTTAAAACTACATTAATCCTACACTCCAACAGTAATCTTAATCCCACCAAAGTCCAAAGTGTACCATTCTGTACTTTTCGTATCCATATTTCAAACCTACCTCAATATTCCAAACCTGCTTTTAAATAGTAATCAATAAGTCCAAATTTAAAAATTTCAGTTCTGTATTTTCACTAAATTGTACCAGATTTGTATCATTCTGTAATTTTCCTACACTCCCAACCTAAGTTCGGGATTCTAGTTCTACCCGTTCACCAAAGTAAAATTGTACCAAATTTTGTGCTTTTCGTACCCATAAGTACGAATTTCCATAACTACCTTAGTCATGCACTCCAATAATACCCTTAAGATCACATTTAAAGATTCCAGCTCTATCCGTTCACCAACATCCAAATTGTACCAAATTTGGTACCATTTATTACTTTTCGTAGACATAAGTACGAGTTTTTAAAACTGCCTCAATTCCACACTGCAACAGTAATGTTAATCATAAATTTCAGGATCCCAGCTCTATCTTTTCACATATATCCTAATTTTACCATATTTAGTACCATTTAGTACTTTTCTTATTTATGAGTTTTAATTTCCAACACTGTCTAAATCCTATACTCTAACAGTAATTTTATTTTCAATTATAAGTTTTCCATATCCATCCTTACACTCAAATCTAAATTGTACTAAACGTAGTACCATTTAGTACAAATAATTACGCATTTACAAAACTACCACCATGTCTCAATCCTACACTCCAACCTTAATTTTAATTCCAAATTTTAGGATTCCCGTTCACACAAAACGAATTGTATATTTAGTACTATTTAGTGCTTCACGTATCCATAAGTACGAAATTCCAATAATACAATAACCCTGTCATTTTCATTCCAAATTTTATTCAAAATTTTCATCTCTATCCGTTCACCCAAATATAAATTTTGCCAAATTTAGTACCTATTAGTACACATATTTACGAATTTTCAATACTACCGGCATATCTCAATCCTGCTCTCCAACTGTAATTTAAAATCAAAATTGCAATTCTCAGCCCTATCCGTTCACACTAAAACATTTTGTAAACCATTTGGTACCAATTAGTACTTTTTGTTTCTATAATTAAAAATGCTCTAAACTACTTCAATCCTCCAACAGTAATTTTAATTCCAAAATTCTGGAGTATAGCTCTATCCGTTCACACATAATCAAGTTTTACCAAATATAGTACCATTTAGTACACATATGTACTATGCTTCCATATCTCAATTCTATATTGAACAGTAACCATTATTCCTAATTTTAGGTTTCCAGCTCTCTCCGTTCACCCAAATCCAAATTGTACCAAATCTAGTGCCGTTTAGTACTTTTCGTACACATAAATACGAACTTCCAAATATGTATCTATAGCTCAATCTTCAACAGTGACCTAAATTTCAAATTTGAGGTTTTCAGCTCTATATATATATAGATATAATCATATAGATATAATCATAGATATAATAATATATATATATATATAATCAAGTTGTACCAAATATAGTACCATTAAGTACACATAAGTACTATGCTTCCATATCTCAATTATATATTTTAACAGTAACCATTGTTTCAAATTTAAGGTTTCCAGTTCTCCCCGTTCACCCAAATCCAAATTGTACCAAATCTAGTACAGTTTAGTACTTTTCGTACACATAAATACGAATTTCCAAATATGTCTCTCGGTATAGCTCAATCATTAACATAAATATTAATTCCAAATTTCATGTTTCCACATCTTTTCGTTCAAGCAAAATGCAAATAGTACTAAATTTAGTACCATTTAGTACTTTTTGTACCAATAATTACCCATTTCTTAAACACCTCAATCCTACACTCCAACAGCCAATTTGAAGACTCTATGTTCACGTAAATCCAACTTGCACCAAATTTAGTACCATTTGGTACTTTTCGTACACATAAGTACAATTTTTTAAAGCTACCTCATTCGTGTACTCCAATAGTAGTCCTAATTGATATTTTCAGGATTCCATCTATATACACTCAATTAAATGCAAATAGTACCAAATTTAGTACCATTTAGTACTTTTTAAAAAACATAAGTACGAAAATCTTAAACCATTTCCAAACATCAACACCACTTCCCAACCTCTATTCCATACAAAATTTCAAGATTTTAGCTATATATGTTCAATATATATAAAATTAGAACTAAATTTAGTACTTTTAGTACACTTATAGGTCGAATTTCCAAAAATCCTTTTGTACATCTTCCTAACTTTACATCAGTGACCCACATTCCAAATTTCAGAATTCTAGCTCTTCCCGTTCGCCTAATACAAAGGGTACCATATTTGGTACATTTTAGTACTTTTCGTACCCTTCTAGTTCGAATTTCCAAAAACCCAGCCTTATCTCACGCCTACACACCAACACCAACCCACACTCAAAATTTCAAGCTTCTAGCTTTAGCCGTTTCGTCTGGGCGATGATCTGTCAGTCACTCACTCACTCACTCACTCACTCTATCACTTAACACTAAGCTCTTTTATATATATAGATTTACTCGCGTTCGGTTGTGTTCCTAGTCGGTAAAGTTAATTTTTGCAAATTAGTGCCAAATTATTTTATCAAATAGTATGAAAAGTGAAATATTCGAAATTATAATATCAATAGTTTTCTTAAATTAAAAAATATCCAAATAAGTGTGCTAAAATTAAGTGTTTTCTTTTAATTTTGCTAATCATTCTGTGTATATTTTTATATCGGTCTCAAATTTGCAAATCATTTTGTGTTTCTTCTTCGTTTACGTTTTCGTCAAATCTCGCTCAGTTTCGTTAAATTGCAAGCTTTTCTCTCACACTGTGGTAAGCACAAGTAGGTAGATGTTTTTTTAACTCCATCAAACACATATTTCTGTTGTTCTCTTAAAACTCTCTTTCACATTTATTGTGATCTGATCTCTTTAATTACAATGAGTGAGAATAATACAGAATTACATCTGTGATTAGTACGAAGAGAACAAATGCATAATCATGCATGCATTTACTTAATGGTTTCTACACTTCCGTTAGCAAGAAATATTTCTCACAGGGCCCATAAAATAAATACAATTTTATGTCAATTTAACACTGCCCGTGTGTTTTTCTGTTAATATTTCAATATATATCGAAATGCTTAGGATGGACCTTTGAAAATTGGAAATGGAGTATTTAATCGAAGGCTAGGCTTTACTGGTTCTTAATAATTTGTAATTGACGAAGTTGCAATGGTATGTACTTCGCAATTTGTTATGCAAAATTATCATATGGTAAATAAAACATTGGAGAAGAGGTTAACGTTTTGGCATAGCCAAAATAGCTTAATTTTTGGTATGTTAAAGTTCCTTGCCCACTTTTCCAACCGTTGTGTCTGTAATTTGATATTTCTGCCTAATTGAACGACGTTGTTTTACATTTTTTACTCTCCAATATAAATTTGTCAAACTTTCTTCCAAATGAGAAGGTAAATTTTGTCTTTGCCGAAAAAGTGAGATCACGTTCAGTCTCTTTGTTCTACTCGTGCGTGCTGACGTTTTTCCGCGTACATCAAGTGTTTCGATGTTAAATCAATAACAAGTGAAAAAGCGTTAAGTTCGGCCGGGCCGAACTTTGGATACTCTCCACCATAGATATACTAAAAGGTAGTTGAAATGAAAATGTAGGGAAAATACCAAAACCATAATGTCAACCATGTTCCAGAAAATGTTGATTTCATCCAACCTGTGCCTATCTTATTATTCTTCCAAACTTAGTTCAGGTTCGAAAATGTGGACTATCGGTCCACTGCCTCTGATACCTCCCACACAGGTGCTAGGCCTAAATGCGGGTTATAGATCATGTATAGCTCATTACCGAACCTTACGTTCTAACTTTATCTCGATATCCCCCGCAGGTTAAATGATTACTACAGACTCTTAGAACCAAACCCAAAACGAATATAAATAATTTTTGGTAGGAAGATTTGTTACCATATACGACTACAAAATACCGAATTCGGTTGAAAAACGCGCTCAAGAACCCCAAAATACCGAATATTGGGGGTACCCTTATATGGGGGCTACCCGAAAAATGGACCTATATTCATAATTTTTTGTGGAGAAATTTGGTACCTATTAAGAACTCAAAATACTAAATTACAGCCTAATCGGTGGAAAAATACGAAAAATACCAGAAGAAGTGGACCTATACTCATAATTTTTTGTCGGGAAACTTAGTACCCAATAAGAACCCAACGTATCAAATTTCAGCGAATTCAGTTGAAAAACTCGGACAAGAACCCCAAAATACCGAAAATTGGGGGGTACCCTTATATGGGAGCTATGCCTAAACGTGGACCGATATATCCCATCTTCGAACTTGACCTGCCTGCAGACAAAAGACAACCCTATGCAAAATTTCAGCACCCTATCTCAATTCCTTCAGAAGATAGCGTGATTACAACAGACAGACGGACGGACGGACATGGCTGGATCGTCTTAGAATTTTATCCTGATCAAGAATATATATACTTTATAGGGTCGGAAATGAATATTTCGATGAGTTACAAACGGAATGACAAAATTAATATTCCCTCCATACTATAGTGGAGGGTATAAAAAAATGTAGTGGAAATAGTAGGAAATGTTTTCAATTTAATGAGTAATAATAGTTCATCGGTTATTCGCGTATAAGTATCGGTAAATCGAAGTAATTAATAATGACAACAATAAAGACATTTCCGAGTTGCATCGAAGTCAAGTTTTATGTTTCGATTAGTTCATTAAGTGTCTATTCTATCTCGTTAAAAAAAGCTCTTAAAAATGACAATAAAAAGTGCATAAACTTTCTATGCAAAAATGACTATAGCCATTATGGTGGATATATCCACTTCCATAATGTTGTTGTTATTTTTATTTTTGTGTGTATTCGTTAATGTATGATGATCACGTTCGTTTTCCACTTCCTAGAAAGCTCCACGATTTCAATTACAAACAATAGTTTGTTTATCTTAGAAAAAGCTTTTCCCTATCAAAAGTTCGAGTTATGGAATGCGATCCATTTATTATTGCAGGTAATGTCGGTAATATTATCTTTATTTTCGAATAAGTTGTTTTTGTAATGTGACAAATTTAATATTCTCAAAATGGCATGAGGCGGCATCTGTTGTTGCAGTAATGGTTTGTGTCATGGGAGTTGCTGATATCGTGGTGAATTCTAACTTTACTATACGCCTTTCATTCAATTCTTATTACAGTGTTTGACCAGGTTTTAATGGATGGATATTTTAAAGAATATTTTTTAAGGCCTATCATAGGCGTGGGTTTTTTCAAGGCCTATCAAAGACGTGGATTTTTTAAAGAATATTTTTATACCCTATTTTCAAGGCTGTCGAAGACGTGGATTTTTTAAAGAATATTCTTTTCATGGCCTATCATAGGCGTTGATTTTTTAAAGAATAGTTTTTTCATGGCCTGTCATAGGCGCGGATTTTTTAAAGAAATTTTTCTCATGTCATATCGCGTGGATTTTTAAACAATTTTTTATGTCATATCATAGGCGTGGATTTTTTAAACAATAATTTTTTCATGTCCTATCATAGCCGTGGGTTTTTTTAAAGAATATGTTTTTCATGTCATATTATATGCGTGGATTTTTTAAATATTTTTTTCATGGCCTATCATAGGCGTAAATTTTTTATATATGTTTTTCAAGGCTATCAAAGGCGTGGATTTTTTAAAGAATGTTTTTTTCAAGGCCTATCATAGGCGTGGATTTTTTAAATATTTTTTTCAAGGCCTATCATAGGCGTGGATTTTTTAAATATTTTTTCAAGGCCTATCATAGGCGTGGATTTTTTAAATATTTTTTCAAGGCCTATCATAGGCGTAGATTTTTTAAATATTTTTTTCAAGGCCTATCATAGGCGTGGATTTTTTGAGATATTTTTTTCAAGGCCTATCATAGGCGTGGATTTTTTAAATATTTTTTTCAAGGCCTATCATAGGCGTGGTATTTTTAAATATTTTTTTCAAGGCCTATCATAGGCGTGGTATTTTTTTTTAAATATTTTTTTCAAGGCCTATCATAGGCGTGGATTTTTTAAATATTTTTTTCAAGGCCTATCATAGGCGTGGATTTTTTAAATATTTTTTTCAAGGCCTATCATAGGCGTGGATTTTTTAAATATTTTTTTCAAGGCCTATCATAGGCGTGGATTTTTTAAATATTTTTTTCACGGCCTATCATAGGCGTGGATTTTTTAAATATTTTTTTCAAGGCCTATCATAGGCGTGGATTTTTTCGATATTTTTTTCACGGCCTATCATAGGCGTGGATTTTTTCGATATTTTTTTCAAGGCCTATCATAGGCGTGGATTTTTTGGATATTTTTTTCAAGGCCTATCATAGGCGTGGATTTTTTCGATATTTTTTTCAAGGCCTATCATAGGCGTGGATTTTTTCGATATTTTTTTCAAGGCCTATCATAGGCGTGGATTTTTTCGATATTTTTTTCAAGGCCTATCATAGGCGTGGATTTGTTTATACACTTCACCACACTGTGGTATAGGGTATTATGTCTTTGTGCATATGTTTGTAACAGGCAAAACGAAACGAGATAGACAAATGGTTCCTTTTTAGGATATGCATAGAATCATTTTCTAAGTCGATTTATGCATGTCCGTCCGTCCGTCTGACCATGTTAAATTGTAAACAAAGTACAGGTCGCATTTATGATCCGAATTGGATGAAATTTGGCGCAGCTCGACTATTTGGCCCAAGAACGAACCCTATTGAAATTGGGAAAAATCGGTTCAGATTCAGATATAGCTCCCATATGTATTTTCGTCCGATTTAAGGTAAATGGTGTACCAAAGTCCTTATATATCATTCGATTTGCACGAAATTTGACACAGCGTAGTGAGTTAGGTCTAGAATGATTTTTGTTAAGTTTTCTGAAAATCGGTTCAGATTTAGATATAGCTCCCATATGTATTTTCGTTCGATTTTATGTAAATGGTGCACCAAAGTCCCTATATATCTTTCGATATGTACGAAATTTGGCACGGCGTAATGAGTTAGGCCTAGAATGATGTGTGTTAAGTTTTCTGAGAATCGGTTAAGATTTATATATAGCTCCCATATATAATTTCGTCCGATTTAATGTAAATGATGTACCAAAGTCACTATATATCTTTCGATTTGCACAAAATTTGGCATAGCCTAATGAATTAAGTCTAGAATGATGTGTGCTAAGTTTCGTGAAAACCGGTACAGAAATTGTCCGATTGCCAATGCCTGTGACAAGTTTCGATGAAATCGGTTTAGATTTCAATACAGCTTTTATATATATTTTCGTCCAATTTTTAGTAAATGGTTCACCAAACTACTCATATTTATCCAATTGGACATCCGGATTAATATTTGCTTTAAATAGATTTACATAATTTGGTCCCATTGTAAGAAGCAACTCTATATCTGACCAAATGAAAATTTTAGTGTAGGTTGCAGAATGACATGTTTATGGAGTATAGTATAGGTTGCAGAATGACATGTTTATGGAGTATGGATCCATTTTCATATTAATGGTCCTTCAAAAATACGACGTCTGTTAGGATTCATCTATTGAATATACCCGAAGTGGTGAAGAGTATCATAAGTCGGCCCGTCCGACTTTACTACTTTGCTTACTGGTTTTGTTTTTACGCGTGAGAACAATGTAATGGTTGCAATAGTGGATACAAATTGTCCCACCTCTTGTAATTATCCAAAGATTGATCGTATCTCCATTTCAGCACATGCCTTGCAACTGTTTAGGTATCTTTAAATCTCCTGAGTTGTTGCCTAAATGAATCACATTCGTAGGTGTTTTGATAATGACAAATTTCGTGGCCAATTATATTTTTTGTGGTTTATCAATTAATCTCAGGTTAAATCATGATTGAAATTTATTAGACTTCCTTTTTCCGCCCCCTTATGAATAACGACAAAGAATGGTCATTAGATGCCTGTGCCAAAAGTCACCCTAATATGCAAGGCTCGCGAGCACACACTCTCACACACACACCCAATACAACGACATAAATACAAATATGTAAATTAGTTTATGCCTATGCGAGTGCCGGGGACACATTCCAAGCCGTGGGTCTCCTCAGCGGTTGGCATTGAGCTTATGATTTTATTTTTTCTTTCGCTTCTTTCCTTCGTCCCCAGTTGATGGGGGTGGGGATGGTGCGGTTTATGGTTATGTGATTGTGAATGAAGCCTGTTGTAAATGTGCGTATGATACGTTAGCGATTCCCTTGTTAAGGGACTGTTAGAAAACAATAACTGCGTTTAACAATGTGTGCACACAATTCGTTTCATTTACTCACAGGATTCACATTTTTTTTCTTATTTTTCGCTTTATTTTATGAATATTATTTAAACATTTCTGTGAACGAGCGTAACAGTTGTTTTGTTGTTGTTGTCGTCGCTGGTTTTTATTTTGTTTCGTTCGCATATTTTGTTGTTGTTGTGTTCTTCATCTTTTGTTTCACTTAGCATTTACTATGGCTTACCGAATGGATGGCTGTCGGGATGACTGACTGAATGACGGACTAAAGCCGCGTTAAGACATGGTATTTGCCGTATTTAAACAGTAGGCGGAATTTAAATGAAATTTTCTAATTTTGTCTTTAGAAAAAAAGAGAAAATACCATTTTTTTCTTTACTTTGGTATCCATGAACATATGGGTTTTTTGATCTTTAGTAATATACCATGGGTGTGTGTGGGTTACATTTTATTTTTTTTGTATGATGTATGTGGAACATGATGTTAGGACAATTACAAGGCGTGGATTTTTTAAAAAATATTTTTAAGGACTATAAAAGGCATTACAAGGCGTGGATTTTTTAAAGAATATTTTTTTAAGGACAATTACAAGGCGTGGATTTTTTAAAAAATATTTTTAAGGACAATTACAAGGCGTGGATTTTTTAAAAAATATTTTTAAGGACAATTACAAGGCGTGGATTTTTTAAAAAATATTTTTAAGGACAATTACAAGGCGTGGATTTTTTAAAAAATATTTTTAAGGACAATTACAAGGCGTGGATTTTTTAAAGAATATTTTTTCAAGGACCATTACAAGACGTGGATTTTTTAAAAAATATTTTTAAGGACAATTACAAGGCGTGGATTTTTTAAAAAATATTTTTAAGGACAATTACAAGGCGTGGATTTTTTACAAGGCGTGGAAAAATATTTTTAAGGACAATTACAAGGCGTGGATTTTTTAAAAAATATTTTTTAAGGACAATTACAAGGCGTGGATTTTTTAAAAAATATTTTTAAGGACAATTACAAGGCGTGGATTTTTTAAAAAATATTTTTAAGGACAATTACAAGGCGTGGATTTTTTAAAAAATATTTTTAAGGACAATTACAAGGCGTGGATTTTTTAAAAAATATTTTTAAGGACAATTACCTCATTAGCCATAAAGCTGAGGGTTTAGATATCCATTAAAAATTGCTGAAATTTGTATTTGGTATACATTATGGTTTACATAATCAGTTTGTTGAAAGGTCACTTTTTGGTATGCTTGCATTTCAAGTATCTGTCAGTATATCTATGGTGGAGGGTATCCAAAGTTCGGCCCGGCCGAACTTAACGCTTTTTCACTTGTCACTTTTTTAAACATTATGTTTTCAAGGACCATCACCTGGCGTGGATTTTTAAACATTATTTTCAAGGACTATTAAAAGGCGTGTTTTTAAGAATATTTTTTCAAGGACTATTAAAAGGCGTGTTTTTAAGAATATTTTTTCAAGGACTATTTACTAGTTTGGTAGAGATTTATTTTCTTCATATTTCCTTCAGTAAAATAAATCTTATAGACTACTTCCAGGATTTACAAATATCTTAAACATTCCATAATTTTTTAGTTAAATTTACAACATTATATTGTTGCGGTATTTCTTAGATATCCGCCCTAAAATAACTTCGTTAGATGGTAACTTATGTAATGCAACACTCATCCTCTGGTTTTACAACTCAATAAGAAACGAATTTTATAGTACAAGGACTATTTCAAGTTTATGAACCATATTGTTTAATGAATACCATCCATGTGGTCACATATGTATGAGTCTGTGTGTGTCTGTGATTGTGTGTGTATTTATTTTCATTACCATTGACCTGTTTATATTTGGTTTTTTTATTTTTACAACCAATTGGTCACGGAAAGTTGGCTGGCTGGCTGATTATTGGCAAAAGAATTCATGCGACGCGTCATATCAGTTTTTGTCTTAATTATAAATTATGCGCATAATTAGATAAACATAATTTCGTCGCATTATTCTTCAGACAGCCGAGGAGGACAGACAGAAATGTGGGCGCACCTGATTATATTTAAATATTCACCCCTGGCCACAAAATGCTAAACGCACACAAAAAATATGTGGCATAAGGTTACCTCATACACACACACTAATGAGTATGAATTAATGCCACACATCCACACACAAACATATATCTTCATATCATTAAATATTCATAAATTTAATTCAAAAAATTTTGTTTTCCAAAATTGAAAAAAAAGAAACAGAAAAGGAAAATACAAACGAAAAACGAATTCTATTCCTTGGGTTCATTTATTTTGATTTCATCCATTGTGTTTTTGTTTTCGTTCATTCATTCGTCCGCCTGTCTTCTTCTTCTATTCTTATTTTTAAATCTTAATAAAATATGGCCATTTGTCATGCGACAATAAAATACGAGTCATTATTCGCACATTTACTACAGAATAAAAAAATTGCCAACAGAGTATATGAATGAATGTTCTCGCTAATGCACCAAGAAAATATAAAGGTATGAAAAGTAAATTCTGGTTTCAAAAGTAATTTAAATTGTGGCCATTTTGATGTATGCGAATTAAATGATCCGTTTTATTTCTTTGAATTTGGGGTTCTTAAACTAAACCGTAATCGTGGATTTGATTAAATGAAATACATCAGTTATAAGAAAATACATTTTCTTTTTATACCCTTCACCACACTGTCTGTGTACATATGCCTGTAACAGGCAAAGGAAACGAGATAGACACATGGTTACTTTTGAGAATATGCATAGAATCACTTTCTGTGTCGATGTATGCAAGTCCGTCCGTACGTCTGTCCATCCAAAGTACAGGTCGCATTTATTACCCAATTTGGATGAAATTTGGCTCAGGTCACTTATTTAACCCAAGGACAAAATTGGAGAAATTCAGTTCAGATTAAAATATAGCTCCCATATATAGTTTTTAATTTTATGTAAATGGAACACCAAAAAGTCAAATGTAGACCGATTGGCACTACATTTTGCAAAGAGTACTGTAATAGGTCTAGACTAATGTATGCCACGTTTCGTAGAAATCGGTTCAGATTTAGATCTAGCTCCCATATATAGTTTCGTCCGATTAAGACAGAATTTTGCACAGAGTACTGAATTAGGTCAAGACAAATCTTTAATGCAATTTAGAGATTCTTTTACTTTAAAAAATCCACGCCTAGCACAATATGGCTTCAAAGGAACTTTTATATCCTTTTGAAATTTTTTTTGTTTAAAAAAGGCATGTCAAGTATCCTTAATGTCCTTTAAAGGATTTGTAATGTCCTTTAGACTTTTTTCCTTTATATAATCCCTTTGGGAATTATATTTATTCAAAAACCCCACGCCTAGCATCATTAATGTCCTTTAAAGAATTCTAATGTTCTTTAGAGATGAGTTTCTTTAAAAAAAATTCACGTCCAGCATCCTTAATGCCCTTTTCAATGAACTTTAATGTTCTTTAGGGATTTTTTTTCTCTCAAAAAATCCACGACAGGGATCTTTAATGTCCTTTAAAGGAATGTAACATCATTTAGTGATTTTTTTCTCTAAAAATCCACGGTTTACTTCCTTAATGTAGTTGAAATTCCTCTAGAGATATATTTTTCTTTTAAAAAATCCAAGCCTAGCATCCCTAATGTCCTTTGAGGGAACTTTAATGTCCTTTGGGGGATTTTTCAATAGGTCCATATATCCATTTTCAATAAAAACCCGATAACCAATGTAGCCCCTCCTTTGGTTGCTATAGGAGCTGTTTTCAGGTCTTGAAATCCAATTAAATATTTATTTTCAATTACAGCGAAAAAAGATATTTTCAATTATTATATTTTTTCCTCTTTTTCCCAGATCTTTTTTTATTTCAATTTGTATATTTTTCACCTTTTTCTCAGATCCTTTTAGTTCATCCTGCACCTAATGGTGCCATAAGTCCTTGCGGATTTTTTTTTTTTTATTTTTGTTATTCAAATCTAATCAGCAAACAAAATAAATAATTTCCATTTTAATTTCCATTGATTGTGTGTGTGTGTGTATTTGTAAATATATACATATTTCTATATGTGTGTATGTGTGTGTCTGTATATTTTTGCATAAGATAAGTGGCAAATTTTCTAAACGAAATTCTCCAGAGTATTCTTTTTTGTAATTGGGGGGACATCATGGGTCAGGAGCCAGCGAGCAATTCGAAAAGGCCAGTTCCAAAAAATATTTTTTCTCTTTTTTGCTCATGTTGTTGTTGTTAGCAGGTGTTGGTTGTTAACAAGGTTTCCAATTCTTCTTCTTCTTCTTATATATGTTACAAAATTTATGAAGCAACATTTTCAGTTACAGAAATGGTCTCAACCTTTGATGTTTTTGTTGTTTGTCTTTTTTTTTTTGTAAAAAATTGGGGAAAAGAAAGAAAACTTGAGGTAAATTAGGTTGTCTGGCTGGCCAAACAATGTTTTTCTGAAGCAAAAAAGTACCTCCTTTTTTAGTTGTTTTTTCCTTCTAACCTTTATTCTAAACTTTTTCACATCTTATTTTTTTATAGAAGACGTTTTTCCAACTTGTCTGCCTTCTACTTTAGAAGTGGAAAACTTGCTGAACTAGTTTTTTTGCAACTTTGTGTGTGTGTGTTGTTTTTTTTTTTTTTTGCTTTCAGGGGACCTTGTTGCTCAAATTCTTTTTAGAAATAAAAAGCAACAGTTTATCTAGCAGGCTATGCCTTAAAGAGAAGAGCGGACATGCTAAGCAATGGAAATGAATTGAAAGGGGACAAGAGACACAGACTCACACACACACACACAAACAAAATGGAAAACATGTCTTTGAATATTCAAAGGATGTTCATCTTTCAAGGCACAAGAAAAATAAAAGACGACGAAGAAGGATAGGCAGAAGCTGGTCATTTTTTCTGTAGTGGCCTTTTTTGTTCTCCATGGAGCCAAGCCATGGCTGTCATCACTGGTGTTGTTTTTGTTTGGTCTTTAAGTTTTCGAAAATGTGTTTATTTAGGACATGATAGTACCAAACACGAAACTAAATACATTTATTTATTTGCACAGCATCGAAAACTGAACAAGAATTTTAAAAACCATTTGTTTTCTGGGGCGAGCAGACATGGGACACAACCAAACAACCAACAAAAAACTATTCGATGTGATACAGTTATCTATTTGTGTGTGTGTTTTTGAGGATTACAAAGACGTGGCCAAAAATTAATTTCAAGGACAGTTTTTTGGAAAAAAAAATTGTAGAACTTCCTCCCACAAAGGCTTTGAAAGATAAAAAATCCATCATTCCTAAAATAGGGGAGGAAACACCCCCCACCAGCACACCTCCCTGTCATTTATTGTGTTTCTGTGTGTGGTGTCATGTCCTGGCACCATAAAACAACACATCAACTTTCAAAACAGCGAAATAAAAAAAAACAACTGGAAAACTGACACACCACCGTAACAGGAAGGGGCGTATGTTGTCGGAAGTCCAGTACTGATGTCATTGATGTCCTGTTTTTAGTTTGTGTACGGGTGTCCTTTTTTTGCAATAGTTTTTTTTCTCCACATTATTGTTTACCTAGAAACCTGATAATATGTTTGTATTTGTGACATGGTTCTCCGTGTGTTTGCCTAAGGCCAACTGACATCCCCCTTCCCCCCAGACCAACAAACAAACAAAAAATGGTGGCTATTTTTTTTCTCCATTCCAAAATTATTAATTATTTTCCCAGAGAAAACAAAACTTCAACTGTCTTGTAATTGGATACTATTTTCTGTTAAACATCTTTCTTGCTTAATCATGTTTGGTGCAGAGTCTAATTACCAACTGTCAAAATTAATGGTAAATAAGCTGGAAGTTACCTCCACTTTCACTATCATTAATGTTTCCCCAACTCACCGTTTAGACCACATTTTCGTGAGTAAAAAACAACAACAAAGAATGACCATTCATTTGTCATTGTGGCGCCTAAAATTATACACCAAAAATGAAAGTAACGTAATTCTATCCTTTATACCAGTTATTTTCTGTTTTAGTATGCAAGGACTAATTTAATTGCCAACTCATTTTGGGAAAAACTGAAACAAATTGGAATTTCCGGCCAAAAGAAAATACATTTCTTGCCCCCAAAACTAGGCAACACAAATCATAAATAATAATAATTAACAAATTCTAATTAGAATTTCGTAAAAACAGAGTAAGAACGAAATTTTTATAATAGAAAAGTATGAAGAGCATTTTTCAATAAATAATAATATATTTAAAAACTTTTCTATATAGAAATATTAAACCCTAATGAACTTATCTGAATAGAAAAATCTTCACTGATGTGAAATTTGTCTGTACAAAAATCTTGGCAGGCGGAAAATATGTTATAGAAACAAATTTACTGAATGTACTGACTTCGTCACTGATGGAAAAATGTTTAATGGAAAATTTTTCTATAGAAAAATTATATCACTGACTTGGAAAATTTTCAATAGAAAAATTTCCATCAGTGATGATCGAAATTCTTGCATTTTGACAATATTATTGATATAAATTTGAGAAATATATTTGCTGAATACGTTAACCCTCAGTCGACTCTCCAAAAGGAGTCTTTTCGGTCCCCTTTTCCAGAATTAATTAAAAAACTCATTTAAACAGGTCAGAAAATTCTACAAAAATGTTCGGCATAAAGTTTTACTAAAATTCTCAGAATAGACCAAATTTCGAAAACTCAGCGGAAACGTCAAAAATCTTTAAAATATTTAAAGGAACTGTAAAGTCCTTTAAATATTTTTTTTTCACTCGTAGGATCCTTAAGGGCCATTAAAGGAACTTTGATGTCCTTTAAACATTTTTCCTTTCAAAAGACCCTCGCCTAGCTATTTAATGTCCTTTAATGGAACTTTAATGACCTTTAAAGATTTTTCTTTTTAAAAACGACGCCTAGCATTCTTAATGTCCTTTAAAGGAACTTTAAAGTCCTTTAGAGATTTTGTCTCTATCAAATCCACGTCTACGATTCCTAATGTCCTATAAACGGACTTGAATGCCCTTTAGAAATATTTTGATAGAAATGTTTTTTATACAGAAATTTCCATCAGTGAAGATTTTTCTATATCGTCGGTCCTCAATTCTGAGCCGTTTGATCTCAGTTATTTATTTATTATTTTTTTTTTTTTTGTAAAAGACATTCCACTTTGTTCCGAAGATTTTTTTCTATATTCAAAAAAATGTTCATTCTCGGTTTTGAGGCTATTTGACCCATATAAAACATTCCACATATGTTTTGAGGATTTCTTGTAGAAAATAAGAATAGAAATCAACACATTTCTTTTGGTAAAAAAAGACTCGAAGGGTACGATTGTTGTTCTTCAAAAAATATATATACTCCGTTCCGAGAATTTTTTCTGAGAACTTTTTTCCATAGAGAAATAATTCCACCTCAATTCTGAGGCGATTACAGCTACAGACTAAAGTTCTAGGGGATGTTTTTAGAGACAAAAATTCAAACCTCAGTTCTGAGAATTTTTTCTTTAAATAATATCATCCTCATTCTGAGGCAATTTCACTTACAGACAAAAATTCTGGAGGATTTTTTGTAGACAATAAATTACCACCGGTTCTGAGAATTTTTTTCTCTTCAAAAAAATTGAATCATGGATCAGAACTTTTTCAGTAAAAAATGCGAATAATTTTTTTTTCTTTGGAATCAAAGTTCATACTCAATTCTGTGTATCCTCGGTTGTGAGAATTTTTTTATGGAAGAAATTTAAATCTCAGTTCGGAGTCACTTCTGAAATTTTTTCTTTTTGTATAAAAAATACCGCCTACGAGGGTACGATTTTTTCTGTTCTACCAAAAAGAAAAAAAAATAATCCGTCACTCAATTTTTAGCCGATTTCACTTACAGACAATTCTAGACAATTTTTTATATTAAAAATTCTTTCTTAGTTCTGAGAATTTTTTCTGTAAAGAAATATCATCGTCTCTCAATTCTTAGGCTATTTCAGCTATAAACAAAAATTTTAGAAGATTTTTTTTTTAAAACAAAAATTTACCCTCGGTTCTGAATTTTTTTTTTCTATAAAAAGCTATTCTCCGTGACGTTCATTTTCTTTTCCACAAATAAAATTTTACTCAGTTATGAGGATTTTTTCTGAATTCTTTTGTAGAACTATGTTCGTCCTCTGGTCGAAATTCAGCCCCACTTCCGACATTTTTTTCACTGTTAATTATTTTTTCCCAGTTCTTAAGTTTTTTTTCTTTTGAATAAAATTATCCACAGTCTTAAGGATAATACTTAAAGATTTAAAAAAAAAAATTAAGTATAATTCTTAAAAGAAAAAAAAAATAAAAATTCAAGAGGATTTTTTATACAAAAAAATGTACCCAGGTCCTCAGAGAAGAACGATGTTTTTCTACAAAAATTTTACTCAGTTCTTAGGATTTTTTCTGTTGAATTTTGTCCATCCTTTGCTGGAATATTTTTTTCTATGAAAAAATTCAACGTCACTTCCGATATATTTTTGCGAAAGAAAACGTGTATTTTTTCCTGAAAATTTTCTAGTTATAAAAAAAAATTTTTTCTTTTGAATAAAATTATCCTGAGGATAAATTTTTCTTTAATAAAATTTTCCACAGTCCTGAGGAAAACTGTTAAAGAAAAGGAAAATGCCTCAGAACTGAGTGTAAAAAGCTCTAGCGGATCTGAAAACAATTTTTTCTGCAAAAAAATCTTCACCAGCGACATAAAATTTTTTTTCTACAAAAAGAATGACTCAGTTGTGACGTTTTTTCTGAAATTTTTCAATGAAAAATTTTGTTCATCCTCTGCTCGAAATATTTGTTTTTTTTTTTTTGTTTATGAAAAAAAATCAGCCTCACTTCCGATATTTTTTCGAAAGAAAAAATTTGACCTCTGTCCACAGATTTTTTTTATTACAAAAAGTGCCCTCTGTCCAAAGGGGTTTTTCTATTCAAAGGGGATTTATCCACAGTTCTTTCCCATAGAAAAAGTATACCCTTAAAAATGAGGTTGGATTTTCTTCTGTAGACAGAGGTCTATATATTTTTTTCTATAGCAATAATCATTTTGAATTGAAAATGGGTTTTTAATAAAAAAATTCCCTTTTTTTTTTTTTTTTTTTTTTTTGTTTTTTTGTATATAGAAAATTGTTACTTTCTTATTATTATTATTTTTTAATATTATTTTCTTACCCCATTTCCCTTTATTATGTGTCTAGTCTAGCGCCAAGCTTAACTTTTGCTTTGATTATGTTTGTGTATTATTATTATTTTTTTTTTTTGTTTCACCTTATTTCCTGCCATTTCCCTTTTTATGAATGAAAATAAAAAAACCAACAAAAATAAAAAAACTAAAAGGATTGAGCGCAACTAAGCAGGCATTACAAATTGTAGTTGTCTGTAATGGCTGATAGAAGAACTAAAACAAACAAATCGAAAAAAAAACATTATTTACAGTTATTGAAAAAATATGCGACCAAAGGCCAATAAAAGGCAATGAAATAGGGAAATGATATTCCCATTTATTTATTTTTTTCAAAGTCTTTGAAAGAAAATTTGTCTTATATTTTCTTTGTTTAGTAAAAGAAAATCTCAATTTTCTGTTGTTATTTTTTTTTGTCATATCCTGTCCTTTATTATCCTTAATACACACAAATCAATTGCCTTGTAAATCCCTTGTTTTGTCTGGCTGTCATATGTTATATGCATCCCCTTCCCTCTCCATGTCTTTTACTGTCACATTTTTATTATGAAAGAAACATTTTTATTTCTTTACCCCAGCTCCCTCATCCCCTCCTCCCTTTTTCTCGTTATGCATCATTTGCTTTTTTGTTTCATAAAACATTTAATTTTTGGCTTCGATTACTTTTGTGAGTCACTGTTTGTTCTGTGTGTGTCACACACACATACATACCTACACACATATAGAACAGCATCAAAACGATTGAATTCCAAATAGTTGTGATGCCTGAAATCTAGGCTAGAGCGAGAGAGAGAGTGAGCAATGAAAGTGATGAGTGTTGAAGGTATGGAAAAGAGAAAAAAAAAAAAACAAGTTGGGAGTCCTTTGAAGGTCTATTTATCTTGTTTCCTATGATGTGTATGTGAAGATGTAAGCATGTGTGTGAGTGTGTCTCAGTTGATGGGGATATGAGTAAATACAAAAGTTTTTACCACCATTCACAACAACACGGACTATATATGTGAGAATGCCAGTGTTTGTGTCTGTGTGTTGATATAATTTTCGTAAGTCAGTAACATAATCTGGGGATTTTGAATGTTAACCCGTATTTCATGTTGACTGAAGTATAACTTAAGACCATCATATGCTACTGGGGATTAGTTTCTTAATATTCTTTTTTGCACTCTCTCTCTCTTTACTTCGCAGTTCAGTTCAAATAGTTAAGGGATTTGTGACAGAGAAGGACAAGAGGGTAGAGGGAGGAGATTACATGTTACCATAATTCCCTTGTAATAATTTTATGTTTACAAATATTTATCATATTTTCGGTATTTTAATATTAACATTATCAGCATCTTTGGCCAGCAAAAATAATTAACTTCATGGCCATAAAGAAAATCATTCATTTCTATGCAAAAAGAAAAAGCTAACCCAAAAAATATTTTCATTTCAATATTTTTTTCTTTTTTTGAAATATAAATATAAATTTTATGCAAATGAATTACCATCTGCTTAACAGGGAAAAAATACTCCCTCTCTTCATGACTCTGGGTGTGTCTGTTCTTTACTGGCTTTCCAGTTTTTATGTAATGGATTTTTTTTCTTTGCCATTGTCCTGTAAGGTACTCTAACTGTGAGCCGAATAAAAAAATCCACTTGAATATATTTACATTATAACCAAATAACAGACTTAAAACCCTACTAAAACTGTTTATGAAATATGCAAAATTGTAAAGCACTATAAAAAAGCAACAACAACAAGAACAAAAACATCCGAAGCACCAACTATACAATAACATCAAAAACACAGGATGGTGTCAATGTTAAGGTATTGGCACAGTGGGATAAATTAGAAAAATGTTCTGAAAAATATTTTTTTAGTGAGAATGTTTCTTTAGTAAATTTTTATAGAAAAATGAGTGAAGATTATTTTGGGGTCCTACAATAGTCGTGGATTTTTAAAAAGTATTTTTTGAGGCCTAGGAACAACTCTAGTTTAGTAAAAACGATCAGATTTTTGTCAAATTTTTTTCAGAGGTAGGTATTTTTACCCTAATTTGGGGGACGTATACGGTTACTCGTATACTGGGTTTTGGTCCCCGATTTTTTTTAAAGAACTCCCTAAAAGTCGAACTTGGGTCCATTATAGTCCCTCTCCAATCCGGGTCAAATGATAGACCCCAATTTGTTCTTTCCAATATGTGGATATATCTGTTGTGGATCAAAAGACCTTAGACCTTAGTCAGATTGGAAAGGGACTATAATGGACCCAAGTTCGACTTTTAGGAAGTTTCTCAAAAACATCGGGGACCAAAACCCAGTTTTTTTTTTACTGTGTCTCCAAAACGGTTTAGGATAACCCCATCATGTCACAACTCAATGGAAATATATTTTTATAAACATTAAAATGAAAATGATTTTTGTATAGAAAAAATTTTTCATTAATGAAATTTTTCTATAGAAAATTTTTTCATCAATGAAGATCTTCCTTTAGAAATTTTTTTAATCAATGAAGATTTTTCTATAGAAAATTTTTCACATCAGTGAAGATTTTTCTATAGAAAATTTTTCACATCAGTGAAGATTTTTCTATAGAAAATTTTTCACATCAGTGAAGATTTTTCTATAGAAAATTTTTCACATCAGTGAAGATTTTTTTCTATAGAAACATTTTTCATCCGTGAAGATTTTTTATAAAAAAATTGTTCATCCGTGAAGATTTTTACATCAATGAAGATTTTTCTATAGAAAAATTTTCACATCAATGAAGATTTTTCTATAGAAAAATTTTCATCAGTGGGGATTTTTCTATAGAAAATTTTTCACATCAGTGAATATGTTTCTATAGAGAATTTTTCTTCGTTGAATTTTTTCCTATAGAACAATTTTCATCAGTAATTTTTTTCTATAGCACAATATTCATCGGTGAATTTTTTTCTACAGAAAAAGATTCATCTGTGATTTTTTTTTCTATAGAAAAATTTTCATCGGTGATTTTTTTTTCTAATATTCTTCTGAAAAAAAGTATTTCTCTTTTAAAAATCATGCCCACTGTTCCCCTCTCTTTCTCCCTATTGCTTGGTCCCTTTATTTCTAAATGGCCAGTTTAGTTTTTCAATTTTTTGTCATCACCATCATCTGGCCTTAAATATGCTGAATACTTCCGCCGATGCTTATATTCAATGGCCAACATTACCTACAAAAAATCTCTCCTCTCTCCTTGTCCCACCATCCACCTGAAGGCACATTTAACAGCTATAGTATGTTAAATTTTAACTGCAGTTATCCACACAATCAAGTCAAAACGGAACATCCTTTTATTATACACCAACAGCAATGGCAGAAGCTGCAGCAGCAGCTCAGTTCACTACACAAAGTTAAACTGTCAGCCAAGCAGCAGCAACAACAACAAAACACCCACCCACTTTGATGTTATTCATTGCATGCCGATGTTTGTAAAAATGTAACAGAATGAAAGAAAGAAAATAAAAAAATATGAAGATGAAAATTTAAATGGAAACACTAGCACAAGGCTAAATACGTATAAATGGTCACACCCACCCCTCTTAGGGTCTCTCGGAGCGGCATACGCGATTTCCGTCAAGACTTCCTTTCTTTGTACAACAGGCACGAATAGTAATAGCCTCGTCGACGACTTGTGTTACGAATTGTGTTATTTTAATATCAAGAAACAGTAACAACAACGACAACAACAAAAATCATGAAAAAACACAAACGACTTTCTTGTAAACCTAACACGAATGTGTCACAATGTTTGCAAAATGCCAATGTGTTGTAGCTGTTGTTGTTGGTCTCTGTGTGTGTGCATCTCTGTATTAAGGAAGAGAGCAACAGTCATTTTGTTTACTTGTCTGTACCCTGCAAGCATTTGGAAGTGAGTTTCTCACTCCCTCGCCCAATAAGTCACTTCCGCGTCACTTCTTTTCGGATAAAATGCGATAGTTTGTATAATTACAAAAACAAAACTGTTCTTGTCTACTTTATATCGCCTTTGAGTTACTTCTGAGTGACGCCTGGGAAGACAAAAGAAGATTGGTCAAATGCTACAAAAACAATTTGCTCTCTTTCAAGATTGTCTCTCATCAGCTTGAAAAACAGTTAGAGGAGAAAACATATAAATCAACTCAGTTAATGTTAATTTTTCAAAGTGATCTGTGTGTATCAATAGTGTGATATTTAAATAATTAAAAAAGCGTAAACAAAAAACAGAATTTTTTATTTATAATGTGATTGTTAAAAGTTTGTATTTTATAATGTTTTGAATGTGATTGTGTAAAAAAATAAATAAAAGAAGTTGAAAATTGCTAATTTTTTTAATCAATAAGTTGTTTCAGTACATAAATAATGAGATATTGATAATATTATGCCTACTAGAAGTGACGCGGAAGTTAAGTCGAAGTAACGTCAAGGCGATAGAAACAGTCGCGGAAGATAGTCGCATTCTTATCGCGGAAGTCACCTCCTTCGGGAAGAAATGAACCACTTCCGCGTCACTTCCAAGAAGTAACTTATGCGTAGCATCGCGGAAGTTACTTCTAGACGTTACGCAGAAGTTACTTCTTCGAAGTGACGCGGACGTGGTTCATTTCTTCCCGAAGGAGGTGACTTCCGCGATAAGAATTCGACTATCTTCCGCGACTGTTTCTATCGCCTTGACGTTACTTCGACGTAACTTCCGCGATAGTTTTTGCTTGCAGGGTACATTAATAATTGCTGTTGTTGTTGTCGTCGTCGTCGTTTGTTTGTGCTACTCGTACAACTGAACATTGTTGCTCGGATGCTCTCCCACCCACCCATAACAGAAAACTATTCAAAGTCGTGTTGTTCAATGAAAGAGGAAGAGGCCAGCCGATGTCTTCTTCTTCTCATTCTCATTGAAATGTATTTTTTGAGGGGCATTGTATTTTATTTTAAAAGACAGCATCAGTACTAACAACCCGAGCAAGAACAACGAGATAATGAAAGCTAAGCAAAAGTAACTGTAATAAAAGACAACGATACAAGACAAGAGCAACAACATCAACTATTTTAACTTAATGTTAATGGCTTCTATTGTAATTTGGATGGCAACATACTTAAGTTATGACTTGGCTGTTGCTGTTGCCGTTGCCGTTGCCTCTATCTCTATCAGCAACAATGAATTTAGATATTTATCACTATAAGAGTAGGCACCCAGAGAGAGGGGGAGAGAGAGGGCACATAGTGAGTGGTAAAAGAGTGGAACATTTTGTAACATAGCAAATGACTAGAATGATAAATCTTTTAATAAAGATTTATATTCATTGTTTAGCTATTAGAGATTGGCATCAAGTAGAAGAGTCCTTGAGACCTAAACAATGTAAGAGAGTAAATTACGAATTTATACTCTAAACACAAAAGACATTAATTGTGTTATTTTTTCTATAGACAAAAATACATAACAGAAAGATATTTTTCAATGGAAAAAAATAAATAGAGCAAATATTAGAGAGGATTATTTTTATACAAAAACAAATCTCAGATCATGGAAAATATTCTTTTTGTAGTTTGAGATTATTAAGGCATATTCTTCATCAGCAAAAATGTATCACTAATGGTAATTCCCTTAGAAAAAATTATTCTTAATAACAAATTTTACTAAAAATTTATTTTCCGTCTAGACTCATTTTGTGTGTTAAGAACAAAAGTCCCTTCTTCAATACCCAGGGAACAATTGTCGGAAAAATCCTGTCTCCCTTCTCGATCTCACAAATTATTTCATCAAAGAAATTTATGAATAAACTGCATCATTTAGAAAAGCTTTCAACAAATTGTGTCCCCTGCACATCACCTTGCCAAAAATTTGTTCCATTTTTCCTGACATAACCTGACGCAATTGAACTTGAAACTTGAAGAAAATCGACAAGGTCTCCATGGTGTGTGGATCGTGTGATTTATACTTGTCAGACAAGAAGTGTTTGTCGTATTTGACAAATGACAACTACAATATAACAACAGCAACAACAACAAAGTGGTTGCAAACTTTTATCAATGCCAAGAAAAAGAAAAAAACGAAAATTTTCCAACACAATACACAGACACATCAACGCATGAACACATTATCACCACAATGGAACAAACGACGCATACACACATCACCTCAAACACACACACACAAAAGCACACACCTGTTCATATACATAAAGGCAAGTGAATGAAACCCATGTCGAAATTGATTCACATGAATGGATGGCACAACAACAACAACACCTTTGACTGACATTTTTCGTATATTTTTTTGGGTGTACCCCTTACCGAAGCTGGAACCATTTGTCTTTTTTTCAGTTGATGATTAAACACCTCAGATATGGGCCTTAATTGGCGGTCGAAGGGGTGGTGATGAGGGTGTTTGGCATAAACAAATTGTTTTACTATTAAGTATCGTATCGTAGAGATACTTAATAAAAAAAACAACACCAACAACCACAACATTCATAGGAAGTGTTATCAGCAGCAGCTATACGGATCCGATCTCAGTGTAGACCAAAAATTCAATTAAAACATCGTTTTTTCGGCTTGACTGACAGTGGGGAGGGATGGAATCTGTAACTTGATAAATAGATTAAACCACAATGAATGGTGGAAAGATATTAGGGTCGGTATGAGAATTTTTACGATAGAAAAAAGTCATCCTCACTTCTAAAAAATTTCCCATAAGTCCTGAAGATATCTTCCACAGTTTGATGATTTTTCCTATAGAAAAAAAATCATCCAAAGTTCTGAGGATTTTTTTTATCTAAACCTCCATTTTTTTATAGAAAAAAAAGATTCCATAGTTTTCTGAATTTTTCTATAGAAAAAAATGTATCCACAGTTCTCTGACTTTATTCTATAGAAAAAATGCAACCACATTTCTTTGGTTTTTTTCCAGAGAAGCAATTCATCCACAGGTTTGTTGACTTATTTTCTATAGAAAAAAAAATCATCAGACCCCTGAGGATATTTTTTTCTATAGAAAAAAATTCATCCACATTTCTGTGGATATTTTTTTCTATAGAAAAAAATTCATCCACAGTTCTGTGGATATTTTTTTCTATAGAAAAAAATTCATCCACAGTTCTGTGGATATTTTTTCTATAGAAAAAAATTCATCCACAGTTCTGTGGATATTTTTTTCTATAGAAAAAAATTCATCCACAGTTCTGTGGATATTTTTTTCTATAGAAAAAAATTCATCCACAGTTCTGTGGATATTTTTTTCTATAGAAAAAAATTCATCCACAGTTCTGTGGGTATTTTTTCTATAGAAAAAATTCATCCACAGTTCTGTGGATATTTTTTTCTATAGAAAAAAATTCATCCACAGTTCTGTGGATATTTTTTTCTATAGAAAAAAATTCCTCCACAGTTCTGTGGATATTTTTTTCTATAGAAAAAAATTCATCCACAGTTCTGTGGATATTTTTTTCTATAGAAAAAAATTCATCCACAGTTCTGTGGATATTTTTTTCTATAGAAAAAAATTCATCCACAGTTCTGTGGATCTTTTTTCCTATAGAAAAAAAAATCATCCACAGTTCTGGGGATATTTATTTCTATAGAAAAAAATTCATCCACAGTTCTGTGGATATTTTTTTTTCTATAGAAAAAAAATATCCTCTGATATTTTTTTCCTATAGAAAAAAAAATCATCCACAGTTCTGGGGATATTTTTTTCTATAGAAAAAAAAATATCCAAGGGGCTATAGAAATAAAGGGGTCCTAAGTGACCTCTGTGGATATTTGTTTCTATAGAAAAAAAATTCATCCACAGTTCTGTTGATATTTTTTTCTATAGAAAAAACTCCTTAGAGCAGAGGAGGATTTCCTAAAAACTGTGGACTTTTTTCTATAGAAAAAAAATTATTTTTTTTTTCAATAAAAAAATATTCAACTTCAATTGTGAGGAGTTTTCCTGCAGAAACTAATTCTTAGAATTTTTAGTAGGAGATTTTTTCAATTTTTCCTATAGAAGAAGCACATACTCAGTTCTGTGGAAAAAAAATCCTCCTCAATCCGAAGAATATTTTTCAGATTTCATCAACTTTTTACCACCACCCTCATACATAACACCTGAATTACACCAACAGCTTTCAAAGTAATTTTGCTACAAATTTTAACACACTTTCCGAAACACTCACACACACACACACATATATGTATATACATATATAGTGTTCTGTATGTATGTCTGTACGAACAGGATGCGCAACATTGCTTTGTGCACAGCCTTCGGCATTACCTTGAAAAGGGTATTAAAATTCTAATGCCACTCATTTGACAGGATTCTGTTTTTAATGGTGTCAGAGAGCGGGGAAAGCCTGTCTCGTCTATGTGTGTGCGTGCACGTGTGTGTGCGGATGTTTTAATGTGTTTAAACACGTCCATGGTAACGTTCTGCAATAAACGTGTTTGCGTGTGTGCGGTAACTTTTTAATGATAAAAACCAGAAAAAATGCCAAAGTTATCTAAATAATGGTACTGAAACATACACACACATACACACTTTCACATACGTTCACATTAAGGATGCTGGCACATCATCTTGCCATATCATTTGAACTCAATCAACGTGTTGCTAATGCCGCATCTTCTTCACCACACTTATGATTTTTTGTTTCATCTCTCCTGTCTTCTTTTTTGCTTTCCTTCAGGTGGCGGAAGCCTTTGGCCGCTTTGTTTCCTCTTAAGAAGGTGTTTGCCTAACATAAGCGTGTTGTAATTTTTTTTGTTTGTTTGTTCTTCATGGCTCCCGTTGTGGTCTTTTCTTTGAGTGTTAATGTTTATGTGTGTGTGAGTGGTTGTTTGTGTGAGTTGTTGTTAAACCAAACACACACACAGACACACACATACACAAATTATTTCTAAGACACGCAACCTATAGCATAGCAAATAATGTCTAAGAAGTCTGTTGAAGAACATCCTAGTGTTTTGAAGGTGGAGGGGAAGGGAAGCGGATGCCCATAATTTCCAATGGTAGATGCTGCCATCCTCATATCTATTTTGTGGTTCAATATATTAACCAAACTTTCCTTAATGATTTCAAGACAAAGGTATACTCCATTTCAGGAAGAAGTATGGATTTTTTGTAACCGAAGATTCGTGTCACAGCATTCAAAAAACAAAAAATCATTCATGCAAAAAAAAAACTAAGGAAAATCGGAAATGAGGTTGAATTTTTGTATAGATCGACTCAGAACGTTTACACAAAAAAATATTTTTTAAAAATCCACGGAAGTCCTTGGAAAAATTATTTTTCAAAATCCGCGACTCTTAATGGTCTTGAAAAATATATTTTTAAAAAATCGAGCCTCTATAAGGTCTTGGAAACAATATTTTATAATAATTTACTCCTATCCTATTGGGCTATCAAAAATATTTTTAAAAAATCCACGCCTCTGGAGAAATATAAAATACCCACGGTCTTAGAAAAATATGTTAAAAAAATCCACGCCTCTGGAAGGTCTTGGAAAAATATAAAATACCCACCGTCTTAGAAAAATATGTTTCTGATAGACCCATGGAAAAAATATTTTTTTATAAAATCCACTCTCAACTCAGAACTAAGGTTGAATATTTTTTCATGGAAAAAAATATCCTCTTCCACTGAAGACAAAATAACTTATCCCTTTTTCACATTATCCCGATAGTCATGTACATTTACCAACCGCACACACACCCTCACACCTCCACACGAAAAAAAATGAACAACAATTTTGATGGGAATACTTAATGAGGCCACATAACTCAACATTAATGGGTTCTGGTTGTTGTTGTTGTATTACAGTGACCCCATAAATAAATGAGACGTGATACGACACTTCTTGCAAACAGGCTCAAACATGATATACAACTCGCAGGGATGCCAGGAAAAAAATTACTTGTCGGAAAATAAATGAAGCTCATTTGGTGTTCTAAATGAGACGTGTGTGTGTGTAAGTGTGTATGTGGATGCGTGCGTATGTAGTTTTGACTTATTATAACCAAATTAACGCCATGCATGGAGTCAGTACTCCAGTTGGTTTATGTGTGTGTGTGGGTACATCTCTACATATGTGGAGAAAAATATTGATGTCACTGGCAAATGATGGTAATTCGTTTCAAATCTCATTACTCACAAAAAGACAATAAAATTTCCGACCGAGCCCTGGAGAATGTGATAGCTAAGGTTTATCCGAATACAAAAGTCAATAAGCCAAAATATTTACATAAAAGACCCTTCCCCCATATTTTTGCGAAGCAAAATTCTACCCTGCAGCGTTGTACAACCAATTCTTAGCCAACCAATTCCTGCCACAAAATCCCATTAGTCATCCCTTTTATTGAATTCGACACTGACCTCTGACCTTCCCAAACAACAAAATTTGCATTAGTTTCCCTCGAAATATCCTTTTTGGCAGATAATGGAATTATTGATTATCCCGTTCCCAAAGACAGGCAAATTTCCAGCCATGCTAATACGTTTAGTAACCCAACACAAAAGTGAACGCCTCAGGCCAATGCAAGCTTCTGCTAAACCACAAAAATTGCCATTAACTCCTCTATTAAATCCCAGGGTAGCATAAATATTAATAAGGATAGATTTTGTTCGATAACCTTAAAAACGATGACCAATGCGAGGTTTGCAGATCCCCCCCAGAAGGCTAAACTGCTTACTCAGCCACAAAAAGGACGTTGGCAACACAAAGTCATTTGCTGTTTTTTTTTCTAGAACAAACAAATATTAGAGTTGTAAATTTCGATGCTCTGAAACTTCTGCTCTTTCCGCCGCACCGAACAAGTAAATAAATTGAAATAGTTTTTTTCCCCCCAAGTCATGGCCAAATGCATTGCCTATTCATAAACCTTCATGTTTGTACTTTTTTTTGTTTAACTGAAATGCGAGTTATAAACTTTCCATGTAATGCCGCATCATCAGTATAATCCCAAAAAAGTTGCCAGAACCATCATCAGCTTTCCTCTGCCAGGATTGGTTACAATATTTCTGATGCATTATACCCTAGCGAAGTCAAAAAGGGGGAGAGGGTCTGCTTTGCATACTTTTGGTGCTTGGTGTTATTGTTTGTTTTGACACAAAGCGATAAATTAGTGACTGAAAAAATACAGGGTTACCATTTTGGTAGAGATTCAAAAAAAAAAAAAATAATTAAAAAATCTTACGATGGATTTTTTCCTACATCAAAAAAAAAGAACTCAGTTCAGAGATAATATTTCTCTATACGAAAAATTTTGACCTCAGGTCGAAGGAGAATTCTGTTCTATAGAAAAAAATTTCCATAGAACAAAATTCAGACCTCACTTGAGAGGTATTTTAAAATAGAAAAAAATCAAGCCTAAGTTCGTAGAAAAAATTCCGATCTCATTTCTAAAGTTAATTTTATCTATAGGAAAAATTCAGTCATCAGTTCTGAGTCTTTTTTCTAACAAAAAAAAAAAATCAAACATCATTCCTGAGAATTTTAGGATAAGAAGGAAAGTATCCTCAGCCCTGACCTTAGTTCTAATTTTTTTTTCTAAAATAAAGAAGGATTTGGAAAAATTATTTAAAAAACGCCTCTGAAAGATCTTGAGAACATATTTTTAGAAAATTCTGAAACGTCTTGGAAAGAAAAAAATTCGAACCTCAGTTCTGAGGCCACTTTTTTATTAATCAAATTCAGACCTCAGCCCAGAGGTTTAAAATTCTCATTTTAATGTTCTGAGGGTTTTTTCTATTTTGGGATAATTTTTTTTTTTTTTGACGTATGATTAATATTAATTAAAATAACTCATAGCTCAAGGTATGCGTATGATTTACGTTTATTATTTATATCTATTATACGACGCATGGCCTGAGAGATCTTGGAAAACATATTTTTAAAAAATCCAAAATTAAGAGCCTGGGAAAAAATATTTTTAAGAAATCCACACCTCAGAAACGTCTTTTTTAGGTCTTTTTAAACCGGTGAGCGGAGCAGTATAGTCGGACGTTACCGACCATATGATACCCTACACAACTTCCACGAAAATCTAACTTTCTGTGGTTCTATATTCTGAGCTTGGACAATATTTCGCGATATTTGCACCCTCTTGTCACCTCGACTAGAAGTCAATCAATATTACAAATATTGAGTAGAGGAGGGCTGTACTGATATTGGTGATATTGGTCTTTCAATTGAAGCCTATAGATCGACTAAAAAACACAAATTATTAAGTTTTCGCTCCACTTCATCCCAAAATTTTTATCTGATCATCTCCGAAAATTATAGGCGTTGTCCTTGAACATACCTGGATCCTCATTAATTTTTAATTAATTTTTCACACGAAAATCAGGGTCCATATGACCCGCTAAATAATGACCGGTCTTTATCAAACCTGCACATTCGCAATGTTTGGACCATAATTGCAGCCACTGGAGCGATCAGACAAAATTAAAGTTTTAGGTCCATTTCATCCCCTAAATATTAACCGATCTTTACTAAAAACAATAGGGGCCTTCATTGGTCAGAACCCATCCTACATGCAAAATTTCGTGAAGATTGGTCCATAATTATGGCCTGTATCGAGTTTACAAATTATAATGGACAGACGGACGGACACACACGTATAGATCGACTCAGCTAGTCGAGATATGACGATCGGTATACTTAAAGGGTGGTCTAGGACCAATATTTCGCGATCTTTATCAAACCTGGCATGCACATTCGCAATGTTTGGAACATAATTCCGGCCACTGGAGCGATCAGACAAAAATAAATTTTTTGGTCCATTTCATCCCCTAAATATTAACCGATCTTTACCAAAAATAATAGGGACCTTCATTGGTCAGAACCCATCCTACATGCAAAATTTCGTGAAGATTGGTCCATAACTATAGCCTGTATCGTGTTTACAAATTATAATGGACAGACGGATGGACACACACGTATAGATCGACTCAGCTAGTTGAGATATGACGATCGGTATACACAAAGGGTGGTCTAGGGCCAATATTTCGCGGCGTTACAAACTGGGGCTGCACAAAGCTATAATACCCTGACAACATAGTTGTGTAGACGATTCTAAAAATATGTTATAAAAATCCACGCCTATGTAGGGTCTCTAAAAAATATTTTTAAAAACTCCACGCCTCTATAGGCTCTTCAAAAAAATCAAAATTCTTCAAAAGCTGATTTTTTTTTGGAAACCATTTTTTAAAACTGAGATCAGAACCTGGCAACCCATTTTTATTAACCAAGTCTAAAGGGTATTTGTTTATGCAAAGTTTTGTTTGCATTGTTTTTTGGCGTTGTTTGCCCAGATTGAATCCCTTTTTGTGAGCTAAGGCCCTGGCTGCCGAAACCAACACACAGACAGACAGATACACTCGCAACGCTTTTTCTATTGTCACTGGTGTCATTGTTTGCGTCTGATATGCATATTCATTGCGTTTTATCCCCCTTATACCCTATCCCCTCCTCCTCTCCAGCTATTTATCTGCCACTGATAAATGCGTCAAATCTCAGGGAGTCGTCTACCCTCTACACTTGTCCTTTTGTTTTTTTTTTGTGTGGCTGGGGTTTTTAATGAATGCTTATTTGATGATGACGATGACGGAGACGATAATGGGGGATGACAATGGCGATATGATAAATATGTGTAATTGTTTAAATTGTTAGTAAGTAATTGTATGTAAAGTGATCCCCACTCTGGCAGTGGAGTGCTTTCGTGTCAAATCAAACAAAAGGAGCTTAAATAACTGAGGTTATGCATTTGTCACCGGGATTTGTTTTGTGGTGTGTGGATTAAAAAAATTATCTGAAGGGTTTGTCTGAAAAGTCAAATTTTGTGAAGGGAAAATATGAATTATGAGAATGAGGGAGCTTTCTGTAGACTCTATTTTCACAAAAATGAAATATATTTTATTATTGCTTCATATAATTGTTAAAGAGCTCCGAATTATTAACAATAAACTATTTTTGTTTTCCCAATTTAAATGTTCTAAGGAATTCATAAGATTTTCCTCATTTTTTATAAGATTTTCCCTATGGGTCGTATGATTAATATTAATTCAAATAGCTCAAAAGACATGGTTGGCGTATGAGTATTTTTATTTATATGTATATCAATTATACGACCTTACGGAGAATGCTTTCTTTATTGAACAATTTTTCTCCTAAAACCTATAAGTTGATCCCCATATTTCATGTAGATATATTGAAGCTAGCGATTTCTCTTGTTTAGAGACCTATAGTGGAATTTGATGAAGAATATTTCTTTCATTTACATCATATGTTAAAAATTACAAATTAGGCCTAATTATGGTCCAATACCAGAAGTCAGTGAAATATACCCAACAACGACTTATCGGCCTAAATCACCTACGTTCTTCCCCATATTTGATTTGTATATATTGAAGTTAGCGATTTATTTTGTTTGGAGATCTGTAATAGAATTTAATGAAGAACATTTCCCTCATTGACATTATCCGCCTAAAATTCAAACTTAGGGTCAATTTTGGTCATTTGCCAAAATTCCAAAAAAAAAATGACCAAAAAGCAAATTTCCCAAAATAATTTAAGTTGATCGGCATATTTTATGTAGATATATTGAAGCTACTGATTTCTCTTGTTTGAAGACCTATAGTGGAATTTGATGTAGAATATTTCATCCATTGACATCATCCGCCTAAAATTGAAATTCAGCGTCAAATTTGGTCATATATCAAAATACTCAAAAATATACCAATCAAAATCCTCCTAAATCACCTAAGTTGATCCCCATATTTTATGTAGATATATTGAAGCTATCGATTTTTCTTGTTTGAAGACCTATAGTGGAATTTAATCAAGAACATTTCACCCAATGATATCATCCGCCTAAAATAAAAAATTCGCTCAAATTATGATCCAAAGTCCAAACGTCAATAAAATATCCCCAACAATGATTTACGGCCCTAAATCACCTATATTCATCCCCATATTTGATGCGTATATATCGAAGCTATAGATTTCTCGTGTTTGAAGACCTATAGTGGAATTTTATGAAAAACCTTTCACCCATTCACATCAATATCCAAAAATTTATATTTAAGGTCAATTTTAGTCATTTGCCAAAATACGAAAAAAAAGTTACCAAAAATCAAATTTCCCTTAATTATCTATGTTGATCGCTCTATTTTACGAGAACATATTGCAGCTATCGATTTCTCTTGTTGAGATATGTTTTGTGGAATTTTATGATGGATATGTCTTCCATTGACACCATCCGCCTAGGATTAAAATTTGGATCTAATTTGGGTCCAATAATAAAATACCCAAAAATGTAAATAAAATACTAAACATTTTCATTGGGTCGTATAATTAACATTAATTAAAATAACCTAGAGATCCCGGTAGGCGTATGAGTTATATTTTATTCATATCGATTATACGCCCCAATGCGAAATTCCTTTTAAATTCTTCCAGGCCCCTAAAACTTTAATTTTTGTTTTCAATTTAATTTTATTGTAATCTATAATTATTTTCCCAAGCAACAACATCAACAAGAAATGAATAGGAAATTTGATTGGAAATTAGTTTCGTTTGATATTCCCGTTCACTTTTGTGACCAACCACTTCTAAACGACCAGACCAGCCAACAACAACAACAACATCGTCATCCTCATCATCAATAGAATTTTTTCTTTCATTCTTTCGATTAAATCTTTATTGCCATAATTGAAACGAAAATTGAAAATTATATTCATGTCCAAACATTTCAAATGTCTAGAGTTTTTGGTTGCCAAAAAGCAAAAAAACAAAAACAACAACAACGACGAGAAATAAAATATAACAACAATTTACTGGGCGGTATGGGCCATAGTGGCTGGGTGGATGGACTGATGGATGTTTGGTTGGCTGGCTGGATGAATGAACGGACGAACAGCCATGGGCTGTCGTCATCATAAAAATATTTCAAATCGATTGGTTGGCTACTGATGGCGTGGGTCCATCAATCATTATTAACAGACCACCACCAGTACCACCCCGATGAAGAAGGAAGAAAACTGCAATTCATATTGTGGGTATACCTTAAAACAGCAAAAAAATATTTTTTGTGTGAGTCTAGCACCCCCTAGACTTCCCTTCCCCTCGGCTTTTGATTTCAAACTCCCAGCATATGTCATGTTAACTGAGAATATTTACCAGGCTAGTCCCACCAGCAGCTGCTGCTGTTATTATTTTGGAATGCTTTTAACTGATTTTGACCTATGACCGGCAGTCTGGCAGGCAGGCTGGCAGACTAGGCAGGTTGCCAGTTTTTTTCAGTAAAGTGCCTGGCTGAATGATTGCCAACTTTGTAATGAAGAAATTATTCTCTCTATGATTTTTGTTGTTGTATATGTGGGTCCTTTTATGTGTTGTAGTTGTTGTTGTTGCTGTTTACAAACTGCCACTTAATATTATTTTTTTTATTTTATTTTTTGGCAATCACCACCACACACAATAGTAGCAGCATTTCCTTTATAGGTAGCCCCATGTCTGTCATTGTTCGGAATTTTTTACTATCCTCCATAATTGCCGCCAGTCAGGCGCTCAAGCATTTTCATTTTCGCTTTCTCAATTTCTTTCGTTGGTTTTTATTGAATTTTAATTAATTTCATTATCGTCATTATTATCAACAAAAAGTAAACAATAATGGAATGGAACACACACAGAGAAAAATAATTAAAGCGCCAGTCGGCCAGGCATGTGGTTAGCATTGTCGTTTATTGTTGTAGCTTTTTTTATTATTTCTTTCAAAAGGACATTAACAAAATCCTGTGAGAGTAAATTTGAAGCTTATGTGTTGGTGTTGGCGGCACAGATTCATGACTTTGACATTACGGAAAACATCATAAAAAAATTAATGTCCTGAATTTCGTTTTAGTATTCAAGGATTATTGTTTTCGGAGATTTTCTGTGGGTCAATGGGAGTTCAAAGGTCATTTATTTTTTTATGTATTTCCTTTCTCAATGACTTTTCTTCAACGAACGCAATTTCATCTTCTGAAAGTGAGTTTTTTTCTATAGGAAAAATGTCATACTCAAGGATATTTTTTATAAACAAAAATTTTATTCAGGCCTCAGTTTTTTCTATAGAAAAAATATTCAAAGAAGGCGTGGATTTTTTAAATTATTTTTATAAGGTTCTTCACAGGCGTAGATTTTTTTTTAAATATTTTTTAGGGTATAAAAAATATTTAAAAAAAATCGTACATTTTTAGAAATAGACGTAGATTTAAAAAAATATATGTCCTAAGATAGGCGTGAATTCTTTAAAAAATAAATAAAAATATTGTTTTAAGATTCTCCACAGGCAAATGTTTGGATATTTTGATTTTTTAAATGGAAATGGAATAATTTATTAGAGTTCAATTCGTCCGTCGTCTATTGGCGGTAGAAAGGATTGTGTTTTCTGTAGACACGTACTCGTCTACTATAATTTATTTTTATGGCAAAATAATTTCCCTCATATGGGGCCACAATTAATGTGGTAGATATCGAAATGAATTAATTTTAGGGGTTTTTTTGTTTTTATTCGAATTTGAAAAGGTGGAAGCCAAAAACCAAAAATTTAACAGGCCTTGGAAAATTTTTTACAAAAATATTTTTGCTTATGTAGACTTTTGATAAAAATATGGCAAAAATCTATGTTTTGTAGGTCCTTGTCCTCCACGCTTATAAGAGATTCTGTGAAAGTATTTTTAAAACATCCACACCTATTAAAGACCCTATAAAAATATTTTTTAAACCAGTGAGCGGCGCAGTATAGTCGGACGGGGCCGACCATATAATACCCTACACAACTACCACGAAAATCAAACTTTCTGCGGTTCTATATTCTGAGCCTGGGCAATATTTCTGATATTTACACCCTTTTTACCGATTATAGATCAACAACTTGACTTTCTAACCCTGGCATATTTTCCAATTTTTTTTTTCTTGAAGTGATTTTTTACGCCGTAAAATAAAAAAAATTGTCACTTTAGGTTTTGGCGGATTTGACCCTCGGAATATTGACCGATCATCATTTAAACAGCCGCTCTAAGTATTAGGTCAGATCCCCTTCACCTTGTAAAATATTTGATGTTCTGCCTCTAGAGCGACTAGAAAATCTGACAAAATTAAAGTTTTCGGTTCATTGCACCCCCTAAATGAAATTTCAACTTCACCGAATACTAAAGGCCTCGTCCTTGACCATAATCGGAAGTTCATGTACAATTTCAAAGCTATCAGCGCAACATTTCCGTCCTCTAATGGAGTAATAGTAATACTATGTACATAGTCACCTTTACCTAATTACGTATAACTTCCACATCAGAGTACATGCAGCCATAAGTTTGGTATCAATTGGAAGGTCAACAAGGTCTTGGATATACTATCAACTTCTCGGATATATGTCCTACAGGAGCAAGTATATACGCCCCAGAATAAACATTTTGCAATTTTTCACACAAAAGTCAGGGTCCATTTGAACCGCTAAATATTGACCGATTTTTATCAAAACTTCTTTGGCACGATCCTCTTCTCCATGTAAAATTTCACGATGTTCGAACCATAACTGCGACCTCTGGAGCGACCAAAAAACCCGACAAAAATTAAGTACAAATTTGGTCCATTTCATCCCTTAAATATTAACCGATCTCTACCAAAAACAATAGGGGTCTTTATTGGGCCGAACCTATCCTATCCTGAAGATTGGCCCATAACAGTGGCCTGTATCGTGTTTACAAATTATATGGGACAGACGGATGGACAGACGGACACACATGTCTGGATCGAGATATGACGATCGGTATACTTAAAGGTGGGTCTAGGACCAATATTAGGGGTCTTTATTGGGCCGAACCTATCCTCCATACAAAATTTGGTGAAGATTGGTCCATAACTGTGGCCTGTATGGTGTTTACAAATTATAAGGGACAGACGGACGGACGGACACACATGTCTAGATTGACTCAGCTAGTCGAGATATGACGATCGGTATACTTAAAAGTGGGTCTAGGGCCAATATTTCGTGGCGTTACAAACTCTTGGGGCTATACAAAGCTATAATACCCTGACAAAATAGTTGTGTAGCGTATAAAAATTCACACCTATGGAGTAACTTGGAAAAATAGAGGAACTTAAAATAATATTTTTAAAAAATCATCATTGATTTTTTTCTCTTCATCATTAAAATACCTTGGAAGCGTATATTTAAATTTAAATATTGTTATGTATACGCATTCAGTTCCTATTCACAAAAATCATACGCCACAAAAGCCTTCGATTAAATATGACTTTTAAAATTTAAACAAATCGAGAAATCAATGAAAACGAACATATTTCGCTTTGGAGTCGTATTGTCTAATACAATCCTACTTCCCATTATGCGCAGCCTAAATAATTTAAAATATGAAAGTTTAAATTTCTATTCTCTCCCAGAACTTCCAATGGTTATTGGCATTGACCTAGTTTAGATGTCAATAAAATTTCTATGTGCTGCTGATTGCTGTGTTGTTGTTGTAGTATTGCATATTTTAAGTTAATTTCAATTCATATTTACAGTTTACCAAAAAGCGAAACAACAAAAAAATATTTAATTGTATTATCATTGAAATTGCATTTAATTAAGCATTCAGCCATCAGCTTGCTCGGCAATCCACAACCCTTACCACGCTACAATTTTTTTCGTTTGCTTCCAAACCCAGGCACTTAGTGATTATTACAATGCGGTTTTTGAGGGTGTAATGTGTGCGTGTGAGAGGGTTTGGGTGTGGGTGTGTGTGTGTGTGTGTGACTATGTGTTTGTATATATTTACTCAAATTATGTAGATGGCAAACATTTAAGTAGAGATATTAACATACAAATTGCTTGGCAAATTACAATAATGTTTAGGTGTATGAAAGGGAAGGTAAGACTGCGAGAGATGGAGGGAGAGAGAGAGAGTGATGGTGGAAAGAGGGCGCTGGCTTGTGGTACATTAAACAGCATTTAAAATACAAATAGTTTGGCGGGGAGGGGGACTCATGGCGTCGTTGTCACAAGGGCAAAAACAGGTGTTTTTGTTTTCCAGTTAAACGTTTAGCACTTTCAAAACCAAAAAAAAAAAAACAACAACAAGAATAACATATGGAAACTGGGGAGCGAAAAATAAGGGCGAAGAATTGTAAATTTTGATCTGATGCTAATCTATGCCAGCGAACTTGCCATACAAATTGAAATAAATAGTTTCAGCCAAACACACACACACAAAAAGTGTGTGTGTTGAAAACCTCGAGTATTGTAATTTAAATAATCTGGGCACGAACCAATGCTTGGTCGTTCGGTCGCTTGTTCCTTTGGCCTCAGAGGCATTCACACAATGAGAATGGCATTTACAAATTTGTATTTACTGTGAAATGCAAACAAAACAAAAAATTGTTGTGGCGCTAAAATTGGCGAGGGACCTTACTTCGTGTTTTGTATCGACACAACAATAGCAGCTTGTGGCATTCTATTAAATTATATGCGTTTTTAGATAATAATGGAGATAAATGTTTTAGATAGTAATTGATGTAACCTTAACCCTTATATGGGAAGGTAGAATGGAAAAAAATTAAAAGAAGTGTGGATTTTTATACCCTACACAACTATGTTGTCAGGGTATTATAGCTTTGTGCAGCCCCAAAAGTTTGTAACGTCGCAAAATATTGGTCCTAGACCCACTTTTAAGTATACCGATCGTCATATCTCGTCTAGCAGAGTCGATCTAGACATGTGTGTCCGTCCGTCTATCCATTATAATTTGTAAACACCATACAGGCCACAGTTATGGAGCAATCTTCACCAAATTTTGCTTGGAGGATAGGTTCGGCCCAATAAAGACCCCTATTGTTTTTGGTAAAGATCGGTTAGTATTTAAGGGATGCAATGGACAAAATACTTAATTTTTGTCGGTTTTTCTGGTCGCTCCAGAGGCCGCAGTTATGGACCGAACATCGTGAAATTTTGCATGGAGAAGGGGGTCGGGCCAATTATATTGTTGCATGTGCTCTGATGTGTGAGTTACACCTAAATATTTAGAAGTATCTCCGTATTTGTATGTTATTTAGTAACCCATTATCACTCTAGAGAGCCGAACATAGCGCTGATCGCTTTGAAATGTTTCATGAGGTTCCAGTTATGGTCAAGGACAACGCCTATAATTTTCGGTGATGATCAGATAATAATTTTCGAATGAAGTGGACCGAAAACTTAATGTTTTGTGTTATTTTCGAGTCGATCTACAACAACACAACCCACGGTGAAGGGAATCTGGACAATAACTGTAATGGTCCCGTCCGAATAAAAATATTTTTAAACCAGTTAGCGGAGCAGTATACCGCTCACTGGTTTAAAAATATTTTTATAGGGTCGTAAATTTTTAAAAATAATTTTACAGAATATCTTATAAGCGTGGAGGACAAGGACCTACAAAACATAGATTTTTGCAATATTTTTTAAGAGCTTACATAAGCGAAAATATTTTTGTAAAAAAAATTTCCAAGGATAGTCAATTTTTTTGGTTTTCGGCTTCCTGCTTTCCAAATTCCTATAAAAACAAAATACCCCTTAAAACTAATTCACTTCGATACCTACCATATTGCCGAATGATAATCTCCTGCTACCCATAACCATTAATTATGGCCACATATGAGGGAAATTATTTTGCCATAAAAATAAATTATAGTAGACGAGTACGTGTCGACAGAAAACACAATCCTTTCTCTCCCACCAATAGACGACGGACGCATTGAACTCTAATAAATTATTCCATTTGGGAAATCGATAAAGAACACCATGAAGAGGAAGAAGAAGAAAATATTAAAAGGGTGTTATTTGTGGTGGCTTACAAATATTAAATAAACGTCACTGTTTGCCAAGTAGTGATTAGCAGTGGCGGTTACTTTCATTCATTTTATTAGTTTAGTTTCCTGCTTTGTTGTAGTTCGTGTTGTTGTGGTTTGTTATTTTTTGGTGGATCCAACTACGTGCAATGATTTCATAATTCCAATTTCGCCCTTTCCCCCACCCCGTCCTTCTCTGTGGCCAAATAACAAAACCACAAATTCAATACTTGTTGTTATAACCTCGGGGCCATGTTTGAACACCCCAAATTACAGTTTGAGTACTTCCGAATATTTTGGTTATTTCTTTTTTTTTTTGGTGGCGATTGGGTGCAAATGTTTTGGTGACATGCAAATATTTATTCGGTCACAAAGGATGGGGGGAAAATTATTAACCAAAAAAATTGAAATTCGTGTTGCACGTATAAATTTCTTTTGTGGTAAATTTCAATATGAAAGGGTGTTAACTAAATACAGGTGCCACAGACTTCATTTATTACATAGACGATAATAATCAGTGGTTATTTATCATTGCAGTCGTCAAGAAATGGGAATTGCTTTCGTTTTTTTTTTTTTTTTTTTTTTTGACAAAGTAAAGGACCTGAAGGTACTTAGGGAAGTAATAAAAAAGGATATTTTTAGATTCGTTATGAGGACAACTTAAAATGAGATTGCCACTGGACTGACGATATTTTTTCAGGAAAAACAATTTTTTGAGGCTGTTTTTGAAACACGCACGCTAACGTGTGATGAAAGAAATATGTTGCTGAAAGAAATATTTTTCCAAAATCCAAAATCTACAGTTATTGTAGCTATCTCAAAAAATATTTTTAAAAATTTCACTCCTATTATAGCTACTTAAAAAAAATACCAACATATCTTAGCCTTGGAAAAATCCTTTTTGATAATCCACACATGCTACCTCACAAAAAAACAGTGAGCGGAGCAGTATAGTCGGACGTGGCCGACCATATGATACCCTACACAACTTCCACGAAAATCTAACTTTCTGTGGCACTACATTCTGAGCTACGGAAATATTTCGCGATATTTGGAATCTCTTGACCGCCTAAAGGTCAACAAATACCAATAATATTCAGTACAGCCCTTCTAATTACTTGTCCAGATTTCCTTTACCCTGGGTTGCGTTGTGATATTCGGCATTCAATTGCGGCCTATAAATCGACTCGAAAAAACACAACAAATTAAATTTTCGATCCACTTCATCCCACTATTATTATCTGATCATCCTCGAAAATTATAGGCGTTGCCTTGACCATAACTGGAACCTCATGGAACATTTCAAAGCGATCAGCGCTATATTTCCACCCTCTAGTGTGGTATTGGGTTACTAAATGATATGTGAACACGTAACCACCTGTAAATATTTAAGTGTAACTCCCACATCCGAGTACATACGACAATATAATTGGTATCAATTTAAATGTCAACCACTACTCTTGGATATACTATCAACTTCTTGGGTCTATGTCCTTCAGGGGTAAATATATACGCTATAGAATACGCATTTTGTAATTTTTCACACAAAAGTCAGGGTCCATTTGACCGGCTAAATATTGACCAATCTTAATTAAAACAGGCATGTTTTTCTTTGGCCCGATCCCCTTCTTCATGGGCCATAATTGAGGCCTGTGGAGCGACCAGAAAATCAGACAAAAATAAAGTTTTTGGTCCATTTCATCCCCTAAATATTAACCGATCTTTCCCAAAAACAATAGGGGTCTTCATTGGCCAGAACCCATCCTACATGCAAAATTTCGTAAAGATTGGTCCATAACTGTGGCCTGTATTGTGTTTACAAATTATAATGGACAGGCGGACGGACGGACACACATGTCTAGATCGACTCAGCTAGTCGAGATATGACGATCGGTAAACTTAAAGGTGGCTTTACAACTTTTGGGGCTGCACAAAGTTATAATACCCTGACAACATAGTTGTGTAGGATATAAAAAGTTACTATAAAGATATTAGAACTTAGGTAAGGTATTCGAAAACATTTTCAAACAAATCAGGCTTTATTAGGTTCTTGGAAAAATATTTTTAAAAATTTAACGCCAATAGAGATCGCTCGATTTTTGAAAAATCGATACCCTGGAAAAATATGTTTAACAATCTACGACTATGTTTACCTTTTATTTTACAAACTCCAATAGCATGTGACCTCACCAAAAAAAACCTAAAATTTAAATCATACCTCTGGTAGGGGTTCTTAAACAAAAGGATCAAAGGCTTTCTTGTCATTACTATTGTAAAAGTTTGTTTTCCCGCAAACATTTTTTTTTTGCAAAACTTTTGCAAATATTTGTCAATATCTGTTTTTTGTTTTTCTTTTCAGGAAATTCTCATGAATCATAAATATGGAAATATTATAACCCATAAAATGGCTTGTTTATTCAACATTTCTGAAATGTCATGACATATTTTTTATTATTTCAAAAAACCCCTTCCCGCCATAAAAAAAGGAATTCAATTGTCATTTGTTGTTGTGTTGTTTTGAAAAGAGACATTTGCAAAAATTTAAAAGACTTTTGTTTTCCTCGTTGTTATTTTCATCTTCTTATCCCATTTTAAATTGGAAAATCTTTTTGCTAAGCCAAAAATATGCCAAACACACAAACGCACGCACATACATATCTACATACACACATTCTCTAAACAAATAGGAAATCCCAAACAACAAAGCAAAGCAAGCCCATCCAAAAAACATTTCGGAAATTTCAACAAAAAAACTACAACAACAATTTTCAACAATGCGATAGTACCACACAATATTGAAATGTTTCGATTCGTTTCGTATCTTTGCCACTGCTGCTGCTTCATCGCAGGCTTTGCCACAGTCTATAGAAATTTATTAATTCATATGAAAACAAACAGAATCTCCAAAGCACACAATGAGGAGAAGAGGAAGCAGAAAACGAAATAAGTTCCATGTGTTCGATTTCGACGATTCGATTTTGTTGCGGTGATTATCTCTACGACTGGCATTTGCTTTCGCTGTTTTTTTTTTCTTCATTTGTTTCTTTGGCATATTTATATACAATAAAAATAAAGACACGTACAGGCATTGCTTATTGGAAAAGTGCTACGGATTTTCATTACGCGCACACACACACAGACACATACATCCAGTGGTACTCACATGTATGTATGTACGTGTTGTGTACTTATTTCAAATCGATAGTAAATATTCGTTTGGAAATTTCTTGTAAACAAAAAATCCGTTTTTATTTTGTATTGATCGCATCATGGGTTTGTCTATCTAGTGGGAGAGTGGGAGGAAACATGGACCTGTGGGAAAATTTGCTTACATTTTTATGTGCTTTCATCGTTGTAGTCATCGTCGCCGGCATTTTGCTATTGGCCCCGCCACCAAAGACACCTCATATAACAATCAACAAAATAATTTCAAATATTTGCTAACACTTGAATGGCCCCGTACTTGCCGCTTGACTTAGTTGAAGATTTCTGTTGTTGTTGTTGTTTTTATTTTATTTTATTTTTTGGCTTTGTTTTGGAAGCTGCCAAATGATAGCATCGAAGCGTGAATTTTGTTTTCTTGACTTTTAGAGTCACTCACACCCCACACAATTTTTATTTTTCATTTATTATTTTCTAATTTATATTAAATAAAAAAAATAAATCGAATTGTTTTAATTTTTTGTTTTTAATTTTTTTTAATATTGCAATGTTAAGAACAAAAAATTCACGGACACATGGATTTTTCGTCAGTTCCAACTGGAATTTATTTTAAATATTGTTTTTTTTAAAAGCCAACACATTCGCATTTGGATTTTATAAAAATATGTTTTCAAATACCAAAATAAGCGTCGAAGTTTTAAAAATATTTTTTCTCGTATCAAAATAGGCGTGGATTGGAAAAAATACGTTTCTTGGTACCTACATAGGTGTGGATTTTTTTAAATATTTTTTCTGAGTATCCAAATAGACGTGGATTTTAAAAATATTTTATCGAGGGCTTACTTATGCCAGTATTAAAAAAAATTCGATGTCCTATTTATAACAGTTTTTTATATTTTTCCAAAGGTCCTACATAGGCCCGGAATATTTTAATGTTTTAAAGAATATTTTTTGTAGGACTGTATTAAAACCAGTAAGGAAAGTAGTAAAGTCGGTCGGGGTGCACCATTCACCTAAAATCGGACGAAAATATATATGAGAGCTATATCTAAATCTGAATCGATTTCCACGAAACTTAACACACATCATTCTGGACCTAATTCATTACGCTGTGCCAAATTTCGTGCAAATCGAAAGATATATAGGGACTTTGGTACACCATTTACCTTAAATCGGACGAAAATATATATGGGAGCTATATCTAAATCTGAACCGATTTTCACGAAACTTAGCACACGTTATTCTAGACTTAATTCAGAATGCTATGACAAATTTCGTGCTAATCGAATGATTTTCAGAGACTTTGGTGCGCCATTTATCTAAAATCGGGCGAAACTATATATGAGAGCTATATCTAAATCTGAACCCATTTTCATGAAACTTAGCACACATTATTATAGACACAATTCAGTACACTATGCCAAATTTCGTGGAAATCGAAAGATATATAGGGACATTGGTGCACCATTTACCTTAAATCGGACGAAAATATATATTTGAGCTATATCTAAATCTGAAGCGATTTTCACGAAACTTAGCACACATCATTCTAGACTTAATTCATTACGCTGTGCCAAATTTCGTGCAAATCGAAAGATATATAGGGACTTTGTTTGCATCAATTACATTAAATCGGAGGAAATATATGTGGGAGCTATATCTAAATCTGAACCGATTTTCAGGAAACTTAACAGACATCATTGTAGACCTAATTCATTACGCTGTGCCAAATTTCGTGGAAATCGAAAGATATATAGGTACTTTGGTGCACCATTTACATTAAATCGGACGAAAAATATATATGAGAGCTATATCTAAATCTGAACCGATTTTCTCGAAACTTTGCGCACATCATTCTAGACCTAATTCATTACGCTGTGCCAAATTTCGTGGAAATCGAAAGATATATAGGTACTTTGGTGCACCATTTACATTAAATCGGACGAAAAATATATATGAGAGCTATATCTAAATCTGAACCGATTTTCTCGAAACTTTGCGCACATCATTCTAGACCTAATTCATTACGCTGTGCCAAATTTCGTGCAAATCGAAAGATATATAGGGGCTTTTGTGCACCGTTTACCTAAAATCGGACGAAAATATATATGAGAGCTATATCTAAATCTGAACCGATTTTCACGAAACTTAACACACATCATTCAAGACCCAAATCATTAGGCTGTGCCAAATTTCGTGCAAATCGAAAGATATATAGGGGCTTTGGTGCACCATTTACCTAAAATCGGACAAAACTATGTATGGGAGTTATATCTAAATCTGAACGGATTTTCAGGAAACTTAATACACATCATTCTAGTCCTAATTCATTACGCTGTGCCAAATTTCGTGCAAATCGAAAGATATATAGGGGCTTTTGTGCACCGTTTACCTAAAATCGGACGAAAATATATATGAGAGCTATATCTAAATCTGAACCGATTTTCACGAAACTTAACACACATCATTCAAGACCCAAATCATTAGGCTGTGCCAAATTTCGTGCAAATCGAAAGATATATAGGGGCTTTGGTGCACCATTTACCTAAAATCGGACAAAACTATGTATGGGAGTTATATCTAAATCTGAACGGATTTTCAGGAAACTTAATACACATCATTCTAGTCCTAATTCATTACGCTGTGCCAAATTTCGTGCAAATCGAAAGATATATAGGGGCTTTTGTGCACCGTTTACCTAAAATCGGACGAAAATATATATGAGAGCTATATCTAAATCTGAACCGATTTTCACGAAACTTAACACACATCATTCAAGACCCAAATCATAAGGCTGTGCCAAATTTCGTGCAAATCGAAAGATATATAGGAACTTTGGTGCACCATTTACCATAAATCGGACGGAAATATATATGGGAGCTATATCTAAATCTGAACCGATTTTTCCCAATTTCATTAGGGTTTGTCCTTGAGCCAAATAAGTGACCTATGCCAAATTTCATCCAATTCGGATCATAAATGCGACCTGTACTTTGTTTACAATTTAACATCGACAGACAGACGGACGGACGGACGGACATGCATAAATCGACTCAGAAAGTGTTTCTTTGCATATTCATAAAAGGAACCATGGATCTATCACGATTATTTTTGCCTGTTACAAACATATGCACAAAGACATAATACCCTGTACCACAGTGTGGTGAAGGGTATACAAATAGAAAATCAGGACTCGGGGAAAAATATTTATTCAAATATCCAGTTCTTTCTGGGTCAGTTCTTTTTGGCTATGAAAATTAATTTTTTTTTTTTAATCTACGTCTTGTTCTGTTTGGAAAAAATATTTTTTTAAAAAATCTTCGCTCTGTTGTGTTTAGTATTTTTTATACCCTACACAACTATGTTGTCAGGGTATTATAGCTTTGTGCAGCCCCAAAAGTTTGTAACGCCGCGAAATATTGGTCCTAGACCCACCTTTAAGTATACCGATCGTCATATCTCGACTAGCTGAGTCGATCTAGACATGTGTGTCCGTCCGTCCGTCCGTCCGTCTGTCCATTATAATTTGTAAACACGATACAGGCCACAGTTATGAACCAATCTTCACGAAATTTTGCATGTAGGATGGGTTCTGGCCAATGAAGACCCCTATTGTTTTTGGGAAAGATCGGTTAATATTTAGGGGATGAAATGGACCAAATACTAAATTTTTGTCGGTTTTTCTGGTCGCTCCAGAGGCCGCAATAATGGCCCGAACATCGTGAAATTTTGCATGGAGAAGGGGATCGGGCCAAAGAATAAGCATGCCTGTTTTGATAAAGATAGGTCAATATTTAGCGGGTCAAATGGACCCTGACTTTTGTGTGAAAAATGACAAAATTTGTATTCTATAGCGTATATATTTACTCCTGAAGGACATAGATCCGAGAAGTTGATATTTTATCATAGAGGAGTGGTTGACCTTTAAATTAATACCAATTATGTTGTTGTATGTTCCCGGATGTTGGAGTTACACCTAAATATTTACAGGTATCTCCGTATTCGTATATTATTTAATAACCCATTATCACTCTAGAGAGCGGAACTATAGCGCTGATCGCTTTGAAATGTTCCATGAGGTTCCAGTTATGGTCAAGGACAACGCCGAACATCACAATACAACCCACGGTGAAAGAAAATCTGGACAATAGCTGTACTGAATACTCGTAATATTCGGAAAATATGTATGTGTGAGGAAGAGGTGCTGTTTATCTCTAATCGGGCAAGAGGGTGCAAATATCACTAAATATTGCCCAGGCTCGGAATAAAAATCCGCAGAAAATTTGAGTTCCGTGGTAGTTGTGTAGGGTATCGTATGGTCGGCCCCGTCCGACTATACTGCTCCGCTCACTGGTTTATATCTACGCCTTGTTCTGGTGAGGATAAATGTTGTCTAGAAAAATATTTTTTAAAAAATCTGCGCATTGTCGTAGCTAGGAAAAATATTGTTTTATTAAATCTACTCCTTGCTCTACCGCATATGAAAAAAAATCCACGCCTATGTAGATTTAAAAATAAATCATTTGAATAAAATTCTTGCATGAAATTTAATTTCGGCCATAAGAAACATTTCACCAAAATCGTTATTTTTTGTAAAATTGTCCCCTTTGGATTCTTTGCTTAATTTATTAGTCCTTGGCCTTTCAAATGCAAGGCAGTCCCAGAACAATATCAACACAATTTTGTATTATGACATAGATGTATTTCATTTCATTTTCCCATTTGTTTTGTTATGATTTTCTTGGAATGGAAATCATAAGATGTCTGTCTGTCTAGACGCAATAAATACCTCTGCATACAAATAAGTTTCAGCATCATAGGCGTATGATTAACATAAATCCATATAATTGTGCATAATATTACGTATACGTATGCTTGTTTCTTTTTTTTCGAAGGCAGTTTGGATTTCGTTATGATTTTTATTTACATCCATTCCATTCTTAATATTTTCCAATAAAATTATTAACTTATTCAAATTAAGAAAATGCTTTCGACTTATTCAAATGTTATGACAAAAATCATTTGTGGTATATCAATGAACTGAACTGCACACAGACACACACACACAGGCAGACATCGCCTCCATCCATCCATGTGTACAATTTCCAGTTCATAATCGAGTGCAGACAAGTTTTCAATTTTGTTCGTTTCCACTCGTTTAAATTGATTTCAGGCAAACTGAACTGAAGCGAACGATCGATTTGTATAATGCCAATGTTTATTTTACAATTTTCTTCCAATATACAATTTTCCGAATATTTTCTTTTTTTTTTGCTTCACTTGACTACATCATAGGTGTAGTACAACTCACAGAAAAAGAGAGGGGGAGTGTGTGGGTATTTTTTTCTACATGTGTGCGTGCGTGTGTCAGTTGCAAAAGCCATGTATGTTTACATCTTTTCACAGAAGCTGTGGAAAAAAAATTAAAAGAAAACTCAATTTTTGTTTGGTTGGCTGTATATCTTCTGTCTGCCAGCCTGCTGACAGTGCACAAAAAGTAAAGAGTGTGTTAGTGGCTTTTGTTGTTGTTGTTATTATATTTTCCTTTTTGTTATTGTGCCGAAGACTTATTGTTTTTATAAGCAAAATAACAGAAAATAAAAAAATACAGCCTTAAGCTTTTAAAGAAAATTGAATATGGAAATAAAATACAATTTTGTTTTTTGGAATATAACTCCAGCAGAAATGCTTGTGGGTAATAAAAAACGAAAAGGAAAGGCAGCACATTTTATAACTCCATGTGCCATAACTTCATTAAAAGGCACGTACATTGACATCTTCAAAAGCCTAAGGCCCATAAAAAATATTAAACGGCAAACATCTTAAAATAATTAGTCTTTTTTGTTTATTTGAATATGCATCTGCATTTGCCACATAAAAAGGCAAATATATGGAAACAAAATTCAAGCTAATGTGGATCTTTAAAAAAAATCGGTCCTAGAAAAAAAAATATTTTAAAAAATCCACGTCTCTAGAAAAACATGTTTTTTATACCCTTCACCACACTGTGGTACAGGGTATTATGACTTTGTGCATGTGTTTGTAACAGGCAAAAGGAAACGAGATAGACACATGGTTCTTTTTGACAATATGCATAGAATCACTTTCTGAGTCGATTTACGCATGTCCGTCCGTCCGTCCGTCTGTCTATGTTAAATTGTAAATAAAGTACAGATCGCGTTTATGATCCGAATTGGATGAAATTTGGCACAACGCATTTGTTTGGCCCAAGGACGAACCCTATTGAAATTGGGAAAAATCGGTTCAGATTTAGATATAGCTCCCGTATATATTTTCGTCCGATTTAAGGTAAATGGTATACCAAAGTCCCTATATATCTTTCGATTTGCACGAAATTTGGCACAGCTTAATGAATAAGGTCTAGAATGATGTGTGTTAAGTTTCGTGAAAATCGGTTGAGATTTAGATACAGCTCCCATATATATTTTCGTCCGATTTAAGGTAAATGGTGTTCCAAAGTCCCTATGCATCTTTCGATTTGCACGAAATTTGGCACAGCGTAATGAATAAGTTCTAGAATGATGTGTGTTAAGTTTCGTGAAAATCGATTTAGATTTAGATATAGCTCCCATATATATCTTCGTCCGATTTAAGGTAAATGGTGCACCGAAGTCCCTATATATCTTTCGATTTGCACGAATTTTGGCATAGCGTAATGAATAAGGTCTAGAATGATGTGTGTTAAGTTTCATGAAAATCGGTTCAGATTTACATATAGCTGCCATATATATTTTCATCCGATTTTACGTAATTTTTGCACCAAAGTCCCTGGAAATCTTTTCATTTGCACGAATTTTGGCATAGCGTAATGAATTAAGTATAGAATGATGTGTGCAAAGTTTCGTGAAAATCGGTTCAGATTTAGATATAGCTCCCATATATATTTTCATCCGATTTTAGGTTATTGGTGCACCAAAGTCTCTGAAAATCATTCGATTTGCACAAATTTTGGTATAGGGTACGGAATTAAGTCTAGAATGATGTTGCTAAGCTTCGTGAAAAGATCCATAGCTAGGCCGATTGACACAACGTACTGAAGTAATAAAAATTAGTCTCTAGCAAGTTTCCCTGAAATCGGTTCAGATGTAGATATATAACAAAAAACGCTATGTCTGTTAGGATACATATGTAGAATATAGCCAAAGTGGTGAATGGTATCATATAGTCGGCCCAGTTCGACTTTACTACTTCCGTTACTGGTTTATTTTTGAATAACTTCTATAAAGTCCCACATGACGTATACGTATTATCTTCCAAATTATCACCAATACGTAATTTACATAAATATTCATCATACGCCCCCGCATTCTTTCAATATTATTTTATTTGCTAAATTTTCTTCAATATTCCGAATCATTCCCAAAATAATAATTATTTTAATTTCCTCCCACAAATAATTTTACATTTGGCAATTTTTTCCACATGCTAGTGAAATACTTTTTTATTGTTGTTTTTGTAATTTATTATACGATTAATGAAAACATATTCCACTTCAAAAACACTCAATTTATCATCTTAACTACTGCTACAAACTGTTGGATATTCGACTGTTGCGGAACTTGTTTATTTGGTTTTCATTTCTTGTGGTTTAATTTTTTGTTCGGATTTATTTATTTATTTAAAAATATTTAATAAACTATCCAGGGATATTTATTTTCTGATTTTATATTTATTTCTATTTTTTTTTTTTTTTGTGGTTGTAAATACCCACCTTTGATAGCGTTGTTGTTGTCGCTGCTGCGGCCTCTGCTGCTGCTACTTCTGCTTCCAATTTATTTATTATTTATTCAACTTTGGGTTTCAAACTAAATTTTTATTTATGCACTCTGAACACTTACACACACTCACTCACATACACTAACACATAAATACGTACGTAGACACACATACACACACATATATTGCTTATTTTCTCACAATTTGTGTTGTTGTTTGAATTGAATAGAATTTTTTCCTTTTGCTACTTGATAATTTTCTGTGGTTTTGTTTTATTTTGTTGTTATTATTGTTTTGTTTTTCTGCAGGTTTCTTTTTCTCAGGTAAAGTATTTTATTATGCTTTTGTACTTTGTTTCGCTAGTTGCTGTTGTGGTTGTTGTTGCTGTTCCGAGAGAGTAGGCGGATTTCTGAAAACAAAGTTGAAAAGAACAACTTATTAATGAAAGACATTAGTTGGGAAAATATAAGGAAATATTAAAAGGACACAAAGGGAGTTAAAAATAGTCTGTCTTGGATGGGAAATATCTTGGGGAAAATTGCTATCTAGGGCCCAAAAAGAGTCCAAATTTTTAGAACCAAAAATACATTTTTCAAAAAATGTATTTGGTGGTCCTCAGAAGGAGTAGAATAAAAAAACATTTTTCTAGAGTTTAACAAAGCGTAGATTTTATACCCTACACCACACTTTTGGGCCTTCAAAAAGTGTAAATTTTTTCAACCTACTTATACCCTTCACCACACTGTGGTACAGGGTATTATGTCTTTGTGCATGTGTTTGTAACAGGCAAAAGGAAACGAGATAGACACATGGTTCCTTTTGAGAATATGCATAGAATCACTTTCAGATTCGATTTATGCATGGTTTTTTTTCCATGTTAAATTGTAAACAAAGTACAGGTCGCATTTATTATAATTGAATGAAATTTGGCATAGGTCACTTATTCGGCCCAAGGATGAACCCTATTGAAATTGGGAAAAATCGATTCAGACTTAGATATAGCTCTCATATATATTTTCGTCCGATTCTATGTAAATGGTGTACCAAAGTCCCTATATAACTTTCCATTTTCACGATATTTGGCATAGAGTACTGAATCAGGTCCACACTGTGTGTACAGGTTTGTATACAGGCAAAAGGAAACGAGATAGACATATACATGGTTCCTTTTGAGGTAAATGGTGAACCATATAATCACTTTGCACGACATTTGGCTGAATTCGATTGTGTGCAAATGACAAATCCAGTCTGTCTCCCACATCTGTCCATGTTAATGTAAGCAAACAAAGTCCCTATATATCTATCCAAATTGAATGAAATTTGGCATAGGTCACTGAATTAAGTCTAGAATGAATGTGTGAAATTGGTGACAAATCGGTTCAGATTTAGATATAGCTCCCATATATATATTTAACCGATTTAATGTAAACGGTCCCTATATAACTTTCCATTTTCACGATATTTGGCATAGAGTACTGAATCAGGTCCAGAATGATGTGTGCTAAGTTTCGTGATAATCGGTTCAGATTTAGATATAGCTCCCATATATATTTTCGTCCGATTTAAGGTAAATGGTGAACAAAAGTCCCTATATATCTTTCGATTTTCACGAAATTTGGCATAGAGTACTGAATCAGGTCCAGAATGATGTGTGCTAAGTTTCGTGAAAATTGGTTCAGATACAGATATAGCTCCCATATATTTTTTCGTCCGATTTAATGTAAATGGTGCACCAAAGTCCCTATATATCTTTCGATTTCCACGAAATTTGGCATAGCGTACTGAATTAGTTCTAGAATGATGTGTGTTAAGTTTCATGAAAATCGGTTCAATTTTGATATAGATCTCATATATATTTTCTTCCGATTTTATGTAAATGGTGTACCATAGACCCTATATAACTTTCGATTTGCACGAAATTTGTCATAAAGTACTGAATTAGATTAGTTTCGTGAAAATCGGTTCAGATTTGGACTTTACCAGCCGTAGATTTAAAAAAATAAACATTTTTTTACCAGGCGTAGACTTTTTAAAAATTTGTTTTTTAACGACCATTTTACATAGATTTTTAAATTTTTTAACGTTTAACAAACGACGTCGATTTTATTAAATATAAAATATTTTTTCCGATTTTTGTTATGGACAGCCTTTAGAACGTAGTTTAAAATTTTTTGCTATGTCCATTAGGTTTATTGCAGATTCAAATGCATTTTTTTATCTGCAGAAGCAACATTGTCAATAAAATCAACAATTGTTGACGAAAAAACAACAACAATAAAACGAATATTGCGTTCATTTAAATTCCATACCTGACATGTTTGCTATATGAATATTGGGGTGGGGAGGGAGAGAAATTGCTGTACAAAGTGAATGACATTTCGACATATGTATATATAAACACACAAGCACACACATCTACTGTCACATATGCCATTTGTAACGTCATTGTTTTGTCCAGTTTCCATTGTATTTTCTCTATGTGGCTAGGCTTGTGTGTATTGAAAATTATACAAACGAACACACACACAAACACACTCACACACATTTTGGGCAATTTTTGTGTGTTTACTAGTTTACTAACAGTTATTGCTGTTGCTTTCTTTCTGTGTTATTTTTCGTCTTTTTTTGTTGTTGTTGCTTTTGTTTTCTAGTTTTTTGTTGTTCTCTGTTATTACAGCTGATGTTAATCTCTCAAGGTTTTGTACAACATAGACACACCAACAACTACAGCACGTGTAATTGTGTAGGTGTGCTTGATGTTTCCAAAAACACACAAACACACTGGCAAAATCTTTAAACAAAACAGATGCATTTCCAGTATCGACAAGAACAAATAAATCTTCGTGCTCCCACTATTCAGCCATGTTTTCAGTGTTTTTTTTTTTTTCATTTTCTGAACTCTGCTGGCCCATTATTACTACGACTGTATTTTTTGTTTCATTTGTTATTTCTTTTATTGTTGTAGTTGATGTTGTGTTTTTTCTTGTTGTTGTTGTTGCTTTCTAATGGCAATTATTTGCTGTGTTTGCTTTTAATTTCGCAACAATTGGTGGCAAATTAATTAATGTACTTGTTTTGGTTCCCTCTGGCCACTTGATGTTCCACCTCCACTTCTCGTTACTGCCTGCCTCTCTTCTCCTCTACTCTCTCCTCTTCCCCTCCCTCTCGTTAAATCACTCTATTGCTCATTAGTAACGATTTGTATGACTGTAAATAGTTTTTTTTCTTTGGTCGTGGAATGTTTTATGGCTTAATTTATGGACTACTATTTGTTATTATATTGTTTTTGTTTCTTTTTTTGGTTTGACCAACAAATTTATATATGATAACGACATTCTTGTACTTACTTATACTCCTACCTAAATCGAATAATAACAAAAACAACAAAGCAACAATTAAATATTGCGAAATTTGCTTAGGATTTATGTAGTAATGAGTAGCTCTATGTACCTCTAGTCTGTAGTAGGCACAAATTCTACAATCAATTCACTATTTTCTTCTAACTATACTAGAGTTTTTCTATAACAAAAATTGAAAGATATATTTCTTCTCCAAAAAATATTTGACCCCGTACTATTTTTTCAAAGTTCAGCTAATATTGTTTTTACATTTTTCTTTGGCATCACAGTCCTTTGAGGTTTTACAAATATCCTTCAGAGTCCCAGCAAGGCATGAACTTAAAAAATATATTATTTGTCGAGAGGCGATGATTTCTTTAAAAATTATTTTTTATGCCCAGGAAAAATGTGTCTTCTTATGACTACAAAACGAAGATTTAAAATATATTTATAAACCTAAAGGGCTGGAATATAATTTACATATATTCCTAGGGCTAAAAAGACCTGGAACTAAAAAGACATGGAATATTTGTTCTGAGGCCCAGAAAAACGAAGATGTTTCAATTTTTGTTGAGACCCAGAAATTTGGGAATTGATTTTTTTCTCCTAGACACTGTCTGTGTATATTTGTTTACTTTCGAATAAATAATTTTCATACTAAGCCTAATTTTTCGTGTGTGGAAAATATTTTATTCAAGCCTAAAAAAATTAAGATTTGTTGATTGGATTATAGACCGTCCCTTTAGAAAAAACTCTCTACGTAAGAATAGAATGGAGAAATTTTTACTTCAGGAATAAATATCGAATTATAGAATTTATTAATTTTTTTAAGAAAAAAAATATTGCCAATTCTCAGCACAGAAAGCATAAGAAAAAAGTTCTGACCGTCTTCAATTGTTCGTAGACTATCAGACAAATAGTCGTGACTTTTTAAAGATTATTTCTTCGTAGACTATCGGACAAATAGGTGTGGATTTTTAACACTGTTTTTTCTTTAAGAAAGAAATTGTCTCAACCCAAAGACCAGACTTTTCTCTTTGAAAAAACTTCTTCAAACCCAGGCATCACAGTCCTTTCCGGTTTTAAAAAAATCCTTCAGAGTCCCAGGCATGGTCTTAAAATATATATATATATATATATATATATTATTTGTCGAGGGCCTGAGAGGCGAGGATTTCTTTAAATAATATTTTTTATGCCCAGGAAAAATGTGTCTTCTTCTGCCTACAAGACGAGGATATATATATATATATATATATAATCCTAAAGGGCTGCAATATAATTTACATATATTCCTAGGGCTAAAAATACCTGCAGTTATTAAAAAAATATTTGTTCTGAGACCCAGAAAAACGAAGATGTTTAAATTTTTTTAGACCCAGAAAGTTAGGGATGGATTTTTTTCTCCTAGACACTGCCTGTGTATATTTGTTTACTTTCGAATAAAAAAATTCTGACCGTCTTCAATTGTTCGTAAACTATAGTCGTGAATTTTTAAAGATTATTTCTTCGTAGACTATCGGACAAATAGGAGTGGATTTTTAACACTATTTTTTCTTTAAGAAAGAAATTGTCTCAACCCAAAGACCAGACTTTTCTCTTTGAAAAAAAAAAACTTTTTCTAACCTATAATGGAGAATATTTGTATTAAAAAATCCCCAGATCAGTGTATCAATTTTGCTATATAAACATATCTCCTATTGCAAAAATTCCATATTCGGTAATATATTTTCATTTATTTATTTATTATATTTTTTAACCATTTATTTATTTGTAAATTTATTTATTGTTTTAATAATAGCCTCTGCTTTATGGCGTATGCTTAATTTTATTAAACGTATGATGATTGACGTTAAGTATACGTCGATTTTTGTCGGTAATATTATATTGTATAAAAATTAGATATGCAAAAAACGATTTCAATAAAATAAACGTATTGAATTTTACTTCAAAATACTTAGGTCCATATATTTTGTTTTATGAAGAAAAAATGTTATGAGACCAGCGGGAAAATGTCCAGGGATATGAATTGTGATATGGAATCCATTCCTATCCTTTAGCCTGAATATACGATGGTACAATTTGTGAAAAGTTTTAATATAATCGTTAAAAAAATTATGAGAAAAATATCTTACGCTTGAGCACATTTTTAAAACAGAAATTTCTACCTAAGTTCTCAACAAAGAAAAATATTTTGAAAATTCCGTGTAATGTGCCCTTAAAATGTGTATACATATTTAAAATATAATTCCAATTTTTATTTCTATCTTTTTCGTAAAAGGTGGCGTATGATTTATATTTATTTTTAGGAAAAAATGCGTATGATTATTCCCGTTACGTATACGCTGAATTAAATCGATAAATTGAGTATATTTGTGTGAGAGAAATTTTGTAATCCTCCTTGATAAAACGGAAAATATTTTTCAACTCCTTGGAATGTTTTTATAAAAAAAAATCAGAAAATGATTTTCAAATAACAAATTTATTTTTTTATGGATTGAGGATTTCCTCAATCCATAAAAAAATAAATTTGTTCAATTTAATTTCTTTCTAAATTTTTATGATATTAATTTTTTAATTTTAATCTCTTGTGATGTGACCTTAGAATTTGTATTCATATTTAAAATATAATGGAAATTTAACTTCCTTCTCTCGAAAAAGGTGGCGTATAATTTATATTAATTATAACATAAACGTATGATTATTCATGTTACGTATACGCTGAATTTTAGTGGTAAATTATTTCATTATATTTTTTTAATAAAAATATCTTTTAACTTCTGGGAATACTTTAAAAAAAAATTCGGAAAATGTCTTTGAAATGACAAAAATCATCAAATTTTTCAAAATTAAAATTTTTCTAACTAAATTAAAATTTTTCGCTTTAAAAATATATTTTTAAAATCCCAAAAAAAAAAAAATACATTTTTCGATTTAAAAAATATTTTTTAAAACCCATGTGTGCCCTGAACTTGAATTAATATTTAAAATATAATTCCAATACGCATTTCACATACACTCTCTCTCTCTCTCCCTCTCTTAAAAAAAGGTGGCGTATGATTTATGTTAATTGAAATAAAAGCGTATGAGTATTAACGTTACGTATACGCAGAATTTCGTTAAAAACGAAAAATATGTTTTAACTCCTGGGAATCTTTTATAAAAAATCTTCAGAAAACGTTTTAGTACACACAAAAAATTCTCAATCCGTAACAAAAAATTTTAATTTTTCCATTTATTTTTTAATTCTTTATGCCATTAAAAAAATATATTTTAAAAATTCAGTATGATATGCCCTGAATTATTCATATTTAAAATGCAATTGCAATTTATATTTCTATGTCTCTCGTAAAAGCTGGCGTATGATTTATATTAATTGAAATACTAAACGTATGATTATTCACGTTACGTATACGCATTGGTAAACTGTGTGAAGGAATTTTTTAATCCTCGTTGAAAAAATGAAAAATATTTTTAATTTCTAGCAAATGTTTTTGTAAAAAAATGTCTTCAACATTATTTTTTGTGAAAAAATAAAAAAATGTTTTAATTATTTATAAAAAAAAAATTCAATAATTGTTTTCAATATTTTTGAAATCTTTCATAATATGCTTTGAATTTTATTGGATTTTTTATTCTAATACAAATTTATATATTATTTTTATTTTATTATTATCATTATTATTATAATTTTTTTTAAATGTCGTATGATTAATTTGAATTTTTAACGTATGATTATTCTCATTACTTATACGTGGAATTCCATAGACATATTTCGAAGGCGTGTGAGTGAGTATAAAAAATGCTGTGTCATTTTCAAATCGGTCATTGAAGAAAAATGCCAAAAAAAAAACAAATTTCCCCAATAAAATAGCTATGACTAAGAAAAATAGCTCATCTTTACAAAGTTTAATTGTTTCATCTCATTGCCATATTTCTCATTTAATTCTCATTTAAAACTTCTCAATTCGCCCATGAAGAAAGTGTAAAATTAATTACTTTTTAAATAAGTTTTGATAAAGAAAAAAAAATAATAAAATTTAATTTTCTTTAGAACTGATTTCAGGTAAGTAGCTCAGCTAGCTGGGTGGAGAGGTAAAGGTGAGAGAGGGGGTGTGTAGAAGACAGAGGGAGTAATTTATTATAATTATTTTTGTTTTTTTTTTCAAACATTAAAGAGAAAATTATATACTTTTGAAAATATACAAACGAACATACAAACACACACACATATATACAGATATGTATATATGTATATAAAGTACTTGCTGCTATATAACTTAAAAGTACACATGGTCGTATATCTGTGAGTGTCTGTGTGCAAATAACTGCGAAGGTGTGTGCGTGTTGCGTACTAGTAGGTCCGTTGATGTATATATGAAGCTCGTTCCCGATCGTTTAACGAATGTACAGACAAAAGTTTTTTCATTTAATTTTTTTTTGTTTTTATAAAATTCCTCTGAAGATGATGGAAAAAATAACAGCAGGAAAATGTATCCGAAAAATATACAATATCAAGGTTTTTTCTTTCCCACAAAAAATTGGAAACCCTCAAGGGGCGGTAGGTAGGCGTGGCCATAAATTAATACCTTTTTTAACTGGGGTTTGTGTTTTCCTTGTAGATGGTTGGTGTTGTTATTGTAGAATCCCAATTGGTTAAAAGTTGCAGCTGCTAACTTTTATTATATTTTAAGACTTAAGTTAAATTTATTTTATTTTTATTTTTTTAATAATTTTTCACTTAACTCATATTCACAATTACCACTACATTTTATTTTTTTTTTTTTTTTTTTTTTTTTTTTGTTAATTTATTTTTCCTTTTTTGGTTGTTAATTATTTTTTTTGGTTTTTCTTATCAATTTTTTTTTTAATTTTTTCATAAATAATTTGGCACAATTTTTTTTCTCAAACGTTAACCCGAAAAAATTGCTTTCCGTTTTATTTTTTGTTGTAATTTCTTCCCCCACTTTTGTGTTGGGGCTGGGGGGTTTATTATTTTTTGTTTAAACAAATTCTGTGAAAAATTGAACTGAAAATGCTTGAATTTTCTTTATTTCTGGCTTTTCTTTTCCAATTTTTTTTTTTACTTTTTGAATTTTTTATAAGTTAACAACTCTCTCTTTCTTTCTATCTCTATCTGTGTACACCATTAACACATCTGTCAGGACTGTCAGGAATAGAAACACTGCGCTTTCGTGAAAATCGTATAGTTATCCGCTCGGAGGCTAAAAGCCTACTGGATTTTCATCAATACACCAGCAGAGGAATTTTCTTTTAGTTGTTCTTCGACATGGAAAACCCCCCCGAACGAAGGTGAATGAATGGCAATGATGTGGCTCGTGTGTGCATGTTCTCTTTAGAGATTATGGAAATGAGAGCTAGTCGCTCTCTTCCTCTCAGTTGTTTGTGTGGTCTCTTTAACAGTGTAGAGTTTTGAAAGAAAATGTTAAAGATAACGGTAGTGTGAAGGAATTCTGTAATTTTTGGATGTTAATGAATTTTTCGACCAAAAATATTAAAAAAAATTTGGTTTTTGCTCAATTTTTTAAATAAAATGTTGATATAAAAATTACCAATTATAAATTTTTTTTCTTGGACATTGAAAATTTTCAAAAATTTCCGACAATTTTTTATTTTTTAACAATTTTTTTATTTTGTATTTTTTTATAAAGATTTCTAGTTTTGTGGTTTATACGTCAATAATAAATTTTTGATTTTTTTTTTAATTTCCAGTCAAAATTATTTGGGATTTTTCGACCAAATTCCTGTTTTTATTTGTTTTGGTATTTTCTTAATAAGTGACCGATTTAGAAAAAAAAGAAAAAAATGGTCGAAAAATCAAAAAGGGTCAAAAAATCCAAATTCCAATTTAGAAAAAATTGGTCGAAAAATAAAAAATGGTCGAAGAACCCAAAAAAGAATCAATAATCAAATAAAAAAGATTGATTTTTTGGAAAAAGGAAATATACAAAAATCAAAATGGAAATACAATTGAGATATTAATAAAAAATACCAAAAATTTTAAATTTCAAATTTTTTCATAAACTGTTTCGATTACCAAAAATTTATCAATTTCATTGTCATTTTTTTCAAAATTGATTTTTTTCCAAATTTTTCTTAGATTTTTCGACCATTTTTTCTAAATTGGTCGATTTCAATTTTCATTAAGGTAAGTTTTTTTTCTATAAATTTATTAATATTTCTTCGAAAAATAATTTTCCGACCAAAAATTTTGAGGTGTTCTTCAACCATGTTTTTTCCGACCAAACTAATAAAACAAAAACTATCATTCCATTTTGGCTTACTTTTAATGTTACCGTATTATTATTTTATTTATGTTATAGAAAATATTATTTTAAAATTTTCGACAAAAAAATAATAAGATTTTTTCGACCACCTTTTTGTTCATTTTCTAAATTAGTCGATTGTATTCTATTTCAATTTTTAGTATATTTGCCCTGATTATAATTATTTTGGTATTTTTGACCAATTTTTAGGTATATTTTCTAAATTGGTCCAAAATTTTTTTCGATTATATTTTCTAAATTGGTCGATTTTATTTCAGTTCCCATTTTAAATTTTTACAGTTATGGTAAAGAAAATAGGAATATATCTTTTTTTAACATTTCCGACTAAAAATTTTTTTTTCCGAATATTTTCTTTGCATATTATTAAAATCGGAGGTTTATATGCATATTTCCACTTTTTCCCAATTTGTTGGTATATTTTTATACCCTTCACCACACTGTGGTACAGGGTATTAATTTTGTGCATATGTTTGTAACAGGCAAAAGGAAACGATATAGACATATGGTTCCTTTTGAGAAAATGCATAGAATCACTTTCTGAGTCGATTTACGCATGTCTTTCTGTCCGTCCGTCCATGTATTTTTACAGGTCGCATTTATGATCCGATTTGGATGAAATTTGGCATAGGTCACTTATTCGGCCCAAGGACGAACCCTATTGAAATTGGGAAAAATCGGTTCAGATTTAGATATAGCTCCCATATATATATTTAACCGATTTAATGTAAACGGCGAAATTTGGTACAGCCTAATCATTTAGGCCTAGAATGATGTCTGCCAAGTTTCGTGAAAATCGGTCCAGATTTAGATATAGCTCCTATATATAGTTTTCTCCGATTTCATGTAAATGGTGCCCCAAATTCCCTATATATCTTTTGATTTGCACGAAATTTGGCATAACGTACTGATTAAAGCGAAGAGTGATGTCTGCCAAATTTTCAGATTTAGATATTCCCATATATAGTTTCGTCCGATTTCATGTAAATGGTGCACCAAAGTCCCTATATATCTTTCGATTTGCACGAAATTTGGCATAAGGTACTGAATTGAGCCTAGAATGATGTCTGCCAAGTTTCGAGAAAATCGGTCCAGATTTAGATATAGCTCCCATATATAGTTTCGTCCGATTTCATGTAAATGGTGCACCAAAGTCCCTATATATCTTTCGATGTGCACGAAATTTGGCAGAACGTACTGAATTGAGCCTAGAATGATGTCTGCTAAGTTTCGAGAAAATCGGTCCAGATTTAGATATAGCTCCCATACAAAGTTTCGTCCGATTTCATGTAAATGGTGCACCAAAGTCCCTATATATCTTTCGATGTGCACGAAATTTGGCAGAACGTACTGAATTGAGCCTAGAGTGATGTCTGCCAAGTTTCGAGAAAATCGGTCTAGATTTAGATATAGCTCCCATATATAATTTCGTCCGATTTCATGTAAATGGTGCACCAAAGTCCAATATATCCTCCAATTTTCACGAAATTTGGCATGGTGTACTGAATTGAGCCTAGAGTGATGTCTGCAAGGTTTCGAGAACATCGGTCCATATTTCTATATAGCTCCCACATATAGTTTCGTCCGATTTCATGTAAATGGTGCACAAAAGTCCCTATATATCTTTCGATTTGCACGAAAGTTGGCATAACGTACTGAATTGAGCCTAGAGTGATGTCTGCCTTGTTTCCTGAAAATCGGTCTAGATTTAGATATAGCTCCCTTTTATTATAGATTGATTTTAAGTAATTGACGCACCAAGGAACCAATAGGAACAAAACGTTCTGAAATTAGTATAACCTAACCTGTGACAAGTTTGTTTGAAATCGCTTAATATTTGGATAGAGCTTCCATATATATTTTCGCCCGATTGATGTCAGATTGACATCAAATTTTGCACAACGTACAAAAAGCATAGAATTACGTAGTTGCGTTTTCTAGAAGCATAGACATAGCCCAACGGATGACCTCTTTATATTTGTTTGAAGTCGATTTACATACTTTATCGATAGATCTAGGTGGATTCACATTTAGATAACTATCACATATTTTATTTCATCCAATTTCATGTTAATAGCCCTGTTTAATATACCCATAGTGGTGAAGGGTATCATATAGTCGGCCCCGTCCGACTTTACTACTTTCCTTACTGGTTTCTATTGTTTTTGTCTGTTATTAATTTTTCGACCAATATTTTTTGGGACTTTTTGAAATTTTTTGGTAAATCTTCTGAATTGGTCGATTATCTACAACAATTTTTGGTATATTATCCTCCTATCATTTATTTTGGTCGATATTTTTCCTATTTTGGGTATTTTTTATAACCATTTCTGGTTGTCTTTAATGTAGTGGATACCCTATGAAAAACAATGTAATTTTAACAGGTGTGCTCTGTTATGTTTGGAGATTATAGCTGTGTAACGGTTTAATCTCCTATATTACTCTCTCATTTCTATTTATTTCTCCAGTGTGCTTTTTCGCTCTCTCACCCCCAACAAACGATTCTTTCTCTCTTTACCGACAAAAACAAAGAAGCAAAAAATAACAGTTTGTTGCATGTTGTTGATTGAGTGAGTGGACGCGTCTCATTTGAAATGCTAACAAGTGGAGCAACAGTTGAAATGAATGAAATATTTTTCGGGTGTTCTGTTCTGTTTTGTTTTTCGTTTTTTTATTTTCTTATTGGTGTTGTTGGAAAACTGGGGAATTGGGGAATGTAGTTGTTTTTTGCTAAACATTGAGAGTTAGAGAGTAGTACTTCGTACTTGGCCTGCATTAGGTGACTGTTGTTCTCCTATTCTCTGTATGGAAACTAATGTTTACACGAGGCATCAAGTGTTATGGGGCATACTTACCTATATAACTTAGTTGGGATAGATTTGTGTGTTTTTAAGGTGTTGCTTTGCACAGTGGGTTGGGCAAAAATAAAAATAACATAAAAATGAAATGATACAAAAAATTTAAAAAATAAACATTTAAATAATTTTACGAAATCAGGGTCTACATTAGCTATTCCTGTTGGAGAAAATTGATAGACAATTTTTAAAAGAAACTTCCAGTAACTCCCTCCCCGGAGTATAATAATTTTCAACATCAGCAAATACCTATCCAATATGACATTCTGCCACGTTGGCCTTATGACCAACATCTATGGCAGTTTATCATCTTTCATTTCGTTTTATTTATTTTAAAATGTATATGTATATACGTTGTTTTTTGTTGCTGCTTAAAATTTATTTGTGCGTGCCATCTTCCTTGACACTCACACCAACACACAAACAATTCGCTGTTGTTTCATATCAAAAAATCCTCCAGCACACAGGTACAGAGCAGTGGTTGATGATTTGTTGTTTTTATCTTTTGGTACCTTCATTGTCTTCCTCTTCTGTGGAGTTCGTTTGTTTTTGTTGTTGTTGTTTTTGGCCTTCTAGGTCGTGTTGTTATCTGTTGTATGCTGTTGCTTCTGTTCTGTGTTTTGGTCCTGCTGTTTGAACAACCAGCGCCTTGTTGCTGTTGTATTTTCGGGGGATTTTTTTTTTTGGTGATGAAGCATAAGTGGAGGGTAGAGTTGACTGCTTGATATGCTGCTGACCTTATGGTAAGAGTGCGGGGGTGGTGTTGGGCAAAGAATGAGTGATGTTTGCTTGATTTTTTAAAATTTACAATAACTATATGGGAAATAGGGTTGACGTTTTGGTATTATTTTTTTTTATTTTACCAAAAAATTGGTCGATTATTATTTTGGAAATTTTCAGAATATATTTTTTAAATTACAAAATTAATGATTTTTTAAAAATTTACAATACCATTTCGGGGTTGACATTTTGTTTTTTTTATACCAAAAAAAAATGGTCAATTTTTTTGGAAATTTTAAAAATATTTTCTTTTTAAAAAATAAAAAAATTAAATTACTAAAATATGATTCTTTTTAATATTTGATACCAAAAAATTGGTCGGTTTTTAATTTGGGATTTTATTTATTTAATTTTATTTTCTACAAAGTAAATAAGTGTAAAAATTAACAAATAAGAAATTGGTTACCAAAAAATTTTGACCGGTTTTGAATTTTGATTTTTTATGAAAAAAACATTAACCAAAAAAAAATTAACCAAATTTCGGATATTCGAAAAAAAATATTTTTCTTATAGAAATAAATATATTTTTGTGTGCTTGACTAAAAAATGATACCAAAAAATTGGTCTTTTATTATTTCGGATTATCTGAGTTTTTTTAAAAAAAAAATAATTTTGAAATTTTTACTTGTGAAAATCAATTTGGAACACTTCTAAATTTTTTTTTTATAATTTTTTTCTAAAATTTTTTTTCTGAAGTTTTTTTTTTAAATATATTTCCCTGACTTTTTTGGTCGAATTTGCTGTAAATCCACTCCTTGCCTATCTATATATATATTTATATAAACGTGTGTTTGTCTGTATACATTTGTGTATTCATGTGCGTATGCTCCTCTTGATGGCCGACCTTGTTAAAGTTTTTTTCAACAAAAAAGGACTCTTCTTCTTTACAACTTGTTTTTTTCATTTTTTTTTTTTTTTTTTGGTTAACGCCAAACAAAAATCTCTCAAACATTTCGTTTCTTTTCATATAGCAACAACAAAACTCAACACACGCTGTGCTGTGCTTGGCTACCTGCTGATGATGCTGCTACTGCCATTCATCCAACCATTCATCCATTCATTCATATCCTTTAGAAAAAAACTTTTGGTTTTTGACATAACAATCCGTAGACTGTCGAAAGGTTTTTGATTTTTTTGAAAACATTTTTTTTTGGGTATCATTTTGTCATCATTAAAAGATTTTCCAATAACAATAATAATAAGGATTTCATTTTAAGCATGAAATTTGGGGGGAAATCTGGGAGACTGGGTATTTATTTAATAAGGGGTGTGTCATTAGTCCGGAGCAAAATACAAACAAAGGAAGGGATGAAAAGGAAAAACGATTGATTGCAATTAATTGTCTATAAATGTTTGAGGGGTGGAGGGTGCAGGAAATCTCGAGAACAATGATTTTGGATTTTAAATTAATGTTTTTAAAGGCCTAAAAATTGATTATAAATTTTAAATTAAATTTAAAGAGATTTTAAAACAATTTTTTTTGTTTATTGTAAAATCTTTTTGAAAAATGGAATAGAATTTTAAAAATGTCTTAAAAAGAATAAAAAGAAAATTCCAAAATTAGAAAAAAATATTAAACAAAAGATTAATTAAAGTTGGATCGCTTTTAAACTTTAAAAAACTTTTAAACTTAAATAAAATAATTATAATTTCAAATTAAAGTTAAAAAAATTAAAACAATAAATTCCTAAAGTTGAAAAAAATATTTCAAAATAAAATTTTAAAATTTTATATTGAAATATTTTTTTTAAATTTTAGAATTTATTTTTTAAATTTTATTTTTTTTTACTACCACAAAAAATTTCATATACAAAAGATTATTACCAAATATTTATTATAAATTTTGTATCAAATTTAAAGAAATTTTAATACAAAAATTTTTTTATTTTAGCTGAAGTACTTTTATAAGCGGAATGGAATTTTTAAAAATTTTAATAAAAATATAAAATAAAAAAATCCAAAATTGAAAAAAAATAATAATAAACAAAAAATATTATTTACATATAATTAAATTCATGTTTGAAATAAGTAAATTTGCCACTACATACATATGTATTATCTACATAGGAACTGAATACTTTTTTCCATAGCTTAATTTACATTTTTTTCTTTGTAGAAAAATTTCCATAATTTGTTTTTGGATTCAAAATTCACCACTGAATATTTTATAATACGAAACAGCTATGCCAACCAAGCATAGACCCAAAATTTTACTCGCGGCAATTGAGCCAACACCTGAATCGTAATAATTAGCATAAATACCAAATGTCATAATATTTCGGCGGTCAGCTGTTAACCAAATATCAAAATAAATGTGTTTACTATATGACAAAAAAAAAAAAAACAAATAAAAAAACATGATTAATTTTTTTCAAAACAAAAATAAAAAACTTCTTACTTTTGTGGTTCATTTTTCCATCCCACCTCCTGGCCCCCCAAGGGATTTAAATCCGCATCCAATGTACTGGGCATTATCAACAATTCACGGGCCTTAGGGAATTTACCCTTAACCATTATATAGTCCATATACAAATCCGTATAAAATTCATTTGATTCCAATAACTCACCACAACTGGCGGGATCTTCATTGCGACAAGTGTAAATGGCACAAACTTTAATATTATTACGTTGATCTTTTTCATAGGTGCGGCTACCGGAAAATACACCCATGCGATATTTGTAGGCAGTTTTATTACTTGGCACTTGCAGTGGTTGTGTCCAAATTGAGAATTCACAGCAAAAATCGTCATGGCAGATTTTTTCAAAAATCTTTGTGTCATTTGTCAGTAGTATTGACTGGAAACTTTCTATTTGGGGATCTTTGAGAAGGCGTATACCCGGCAAATGGCCAGAGGTTGAGGGTACTTGAATTGGCTGCTCATCTCTGTGAGGTAAATGGGTATCTGATTGAGCTAATTTTTCTTCTTCTTTAAAATCCCCAGTTGCAATTTTCCTCACCCGGGCCTTATATAATTTCCGCTCACCATCACCTGATGTTACCATTACCGACATCGCTTCTCTATCGGGGCCCGAGTAAATTCCCGTTCCCGTTGTACCAGTTCTTGGAAAACTGGCACCAGCTGCCAATAAATTAACATTGTTACCCCATGCCCAGCCCTGTTGTAGTTGAGTGGCTGAAAACGAACGAGATTAATTTATTATCAGACAATCAGGCCATAGACCATAATAAACACAGTGATAAAGAAGAAGGCAACAAAACACAACACTTTGTTTGCTATCCTCCTCCACAACAACTCACCTGATAGAAACGGCAACTCCGAATAGAAGAGACTGGTGAAAATAAAATCTGTTAGGCCATAGCGCTGTACCAACTCCTCGGCCGGGGTATAGAACAACATATCAAAGCATATAAAATGGCCAAAGCGTACACCAAAATCTGTATCGAATATGGCATACTCCGGCTGCAGGGTGGTGTTTTTATTCTCTACATAAACATTGACTTTGCGATAGCGTGATATTACACGACCCTCACGGTCAAAGACCACATTTGTGTTGAATATGTTCAGGCCATTTGTGGCACAAGGCCGGGGATCCAAATGCGGCGGTAGGCAATCTTGCTTTTCGGTTAAATTAATAACCAAATATTTGCGGACTTTTTGGGCCGTACACGACAGTTGTATGAAAAAGTCAGCATACAAGGATGATGACTCGTTGCCACTGTGTAAACATGGTATGATGTTTTGCCCGGGCGATGGTACATAAGTTAAGTGGAAGTTGTTATTTAAAGTACCCTCAGGAAAGACAATTATGTCAAGATCATTTGCCTCCGGGGATGTTATTATGTCGATATAGGCATTTAAATGGTCGGCTAATATTTCAGAAGATGTTCCAACTAAAGTGGGACGGAATTCCACAACTCCAGCTGAGTAAAATAAACTACTGTCCACATTTTGGGCTTCCTAAAATGATATATAATTGAAATTAAAATCCCAGAATTGTTTATTTATTAAATTCCAATAAAAAACAATCGCTCTAGGTCAGTACCATAAACAAAACACTTTGCGCTACTCACCGATTTGATAACAAGCTGCAACAACAACAACAGCTGGGCCGCACGCCAAAGACTCAATGATTTCGAGCATTGTCCCAAGTCAGCAAATACCGTGGAGAGCTGCATTTTAACCCTTTGTCTTAAGAGGCACACAAAACGTTCACAATACCCCCGTGCTTGCTTGTCCAGTGTTTGGGTAATACTAAACCTGAAATGATGGGAACGTACTTTTCTAATAGCCCCAAAGCAAATGCATTCCATTTCTCTTTTCCGATAATTGTTTTGATACTCTCTGTCTCATTCCCGCCAAAAAATAAACTAATTAACTTTCTTGGAGACTTTTAAATGCCCTTACTTGAATTGAAGAAATTTAAAGCATACTTTTAGGCGTTAACAAAGAAATCGGGCTTGGCATTAAGTTGCCCAACAAATCGTTAATTTTGGGGCCAATATTTAAGGAAAATAATAGTTTAAATTATGGGAATTGGAGTGTGGACCCACTAGAGGCCAGATGTTATATTGTTTTATAAAAATTAATTAATAGAACCATAGAAAATGTAATAAAAAATGGAATTATTAAAAAAAATATATTTTTTGATGATATTTTCATATTTTTCATAGATTATTCACATTGTATTTTATTCATATTTATAAAATATAATTCAACAATAACGCCATGAGTCCACACAGTAGTGAAATGCTAATTGTTGCTGCACCATCACCTTCCACAGGAACAAAATTATCATAATAATTACCATAAATTGAAAAGGCCAAGAGGTTACTGATGGTTGTGTTCAAGCTGTGGCGTACCTTTATTTGATTGCTAAAATATAAAAAAATTAAAGAAAATTGTAAAATTTAAAAATAAATTAAAAATAAATTCTTGTAACCAAGACTTACTTTTTCGTCACCTCCTCGGACCACTCAAATTCGCCCACTGCAACCGGCATCAAATCATCACCCCTTAAACTATTCGGCATCAAGAGGAAACCTTCCGTGGTCTTTGGGAATGTTGCCGTAATGGTAACATTTTCAAATATCACATCTGTATCGACGTCATATGTTTTACCACAATCCATAATATCCTCACCCACACAACTAAACAATGCACAATTTTTTAAGAAATTTGTTTCCGCTGCCACTTCATTGCGCAAACCATCATAAACACCCAAACGATAGTGGTAATGTACTGAATTCTCCTTCAAGGCCAGTGACTGCCATTTCAAATCAAAAGAACAACAGAAGGAAGTATTTGTATAGCATAGATCTTGTTTCAAGCTATTACCCTTGCTCAAATCCACCACTACACTTTCATAGTTTTGCAAATAATCACGTTTTAAAAAGATATTTGGTTTTGTTAGACGACTAATTACTCCAGGTTCTACGGATCTTTTTTGCCTTAATTTTGCAGTTTGGTATTTTGGCACCCTGGCCGTATAGATTTTGCGTTGTCCCACTCCGGTTGTCATTGTGGCCACTATTATACCCTTACGTCCATTATAGATACCAGAACCGGTGCTGCCAACCAGCGGATTTGAGGAACCGGCAGCTAGAAAATTAACATCATTGGCATAGGACCAGCCTTGGTGAACCTGAACAGCTGAAATGAGACAACAGAAGTAAAATTTTTTGTGTACTGTAACAAGTTTCAATTTCAATCAGCTGATTCCTTAAAACAGCTGTTTGAAATCACTTATTTATTAATTCGATTTTAAAGCCGTGTTTACAGGTCCTCAAAAATATCTAAAATTATGTCACAAATCTAATTAGAATGGGAATATGAATACCAGATGGAAATTTTTTGCTAATAATCTGTGTTAATAGTTTGATCTTTGACCCTAAGATCTAATCCTAGACCTAGGTCGTTATGAATTTTCAATTGCCTATATTAAGAGCCGTATTTACATTATAACATAATGACATAAAGGTACCTGGTCACACATCAAATTATTTGATTTGAATAATAATTTAAAGTTGTGGTATTGGTATTCTGACCTTTTATGGGCTTTAATGAGCGGCAAAAAAAAGTTCTTTGTCGGAAATGATTTTTTTTTATTATTGTTTATCAAATGGATTTGCCATACTTTGGATTTGAAGCCGATTAAGGCAACTGGTCACAGATGAAATTAAGTTATGTCAAGAAGAGGTGCATCACAGGTGACCTTTTGGTCAAAATACCAATTTAAAGTTCCGGTGTATTGTGTTATTTTTTCCAGATTGATAGTTTGAACTTTGACCTCATGTACTTATCTACGATATAAAGGAGATATTTTTTATTTATTATTATAACTGAAACATATAGCCGAGATTACACGAACAAGTTTACTGGTCACACGACAAATTAATTTATGTAAAGAGGCGATCTTTTTGGTTTGAATCGCCTTTTAAAGTTCCGCTACAATTTTTTTTATTTCCATATTTTTGATTTATTGACCTTTGACCCCTTTTATTCTATTATTAATTATGTGTGTTATAAAAAGACATTTCGAGATGAATATCGCAAACAAACAAAAACTTGGCCCACAAATAATCAGTTTTATAAGGCACTCCTCCCCTGGAAACAAACAATATATTTTTTTTATTTCCCGACAATAATGCAAACGTCACTTTCCATCACCTCATTAACACCTTTTTAGACAGACAGACAGACAAACAACTAACGCGTCAATGACTAGACGCTTATCGTTCATATCGCATTCTAAAATATTGACTATGTTTTCTTTCTTAGATTTAGATAAGATTCCGATGCAAACAGATGGCCGGTCAGTACACCCAGCGTTTCTATTTTTAATTTTTTCCAACTTACCGGTCAAAAATGGCAGCTGCGAAAACCACATAGTTGTAAATATGAAATCCTTGATGCCATGTTTATCGACCATTTCTTGGGCCGGGGTATAAAACAAAATATCAAAACATATAAAGTGGCCGAAGCGTACCCCAAAATCGGTATCGAACCAACCATATTCCGGCAGCAATGTGGAATTTTTATTTTCACCATATAAATGGACTTTGCGATAACGTGATACTACCTGACCTTTACGATCAAATACCACATTGGTGTTGTAAATATTTAAACCATTCGAGGCACAGGGTCTGGGATCTTCGGGTACACTTGAACATAATTCTTTTTCGGTGAGATTTATAACCAAATAACGGTTGTATTTACGGGCAGCACAGGATAATTGTTTGAGCAGGTTGTGATAAATATCTTCGGCATCATCACAGAGTGCTATTAGCGATTTCTGGGGATCCGGTACAAAGGTCGCTTGATCATTGCTGTTTAAGGTGCTCTCGGGAAATACAACAATATCGAGATTTTCGGCTTCTTGGGAAGCCAAAATATCCAAATAACCATTTAGGTTGTCATTTACACGTCCCGCGGAGGTCAAAGCTGCCGAAGAGCGGAATTCCACTACACCAGCATTATAAAATAAATCACTTGGCAAACTGGCCTATGAAATAAACCGAAAAACAAACACTCATAAATTAATTACAATTTGCAAACTTTGTTTTTGATCTTCTTATCATTAGTTCAATAAAATTTTTATAACGCGTTTTCATTTTTTTTTAGCGCAAAATTTAATCACAACGACTTCTTGTTTGCAAAATATTTCTATCTACTTTTTGTTTTGTTTCTAAACAATCAACCAGCCAGCCAGCTAGCCAGACCACCAACCTGTACTGATAACTGCACCAGCAATGTTAGCCCCAAAATAACTGTGGACTTTATGGACATTATTCCGTTCTTTTCTATTTAAAAATAGAAAAATGCTTCCGTATATCTTTCTTATTTTTCTTTGAACACAACCACTTAACGTTACCAATACTAGAATCTAATTGTCAGGTAATTGGTCAGTGCTAAGCCATTTAAATCTCACGGCATGGGCCAAAGCTTTTTTTCCCCCAGTTCACTTGTGTTTCCTTAGATACGTCTAATCTAATCAGAAAATGATTTGTAATTTCAATACAAGTAAAGAAATCTTATTGAAGATTTATAAAGGAGAGTTTATAAATAAAAAAGTGTAGCATATTTTAGGGGGTTCTAATTAGAGGAAGTTTAAAGAGGAAGAGAAATATCATTGACAAATTAGACCACAGTCGGGCGAACCACCGCACGTGTGCACTCTCGCGAGAGTAAGTATAACTATTCTCTCACAGACATTCAACTGAACCAATTGAAAAACCATTGACACACACACACAAAGACAAGTGCGTGAGAATAGAATTTTTTATGCTCTGCCCGTGCCTGAATTAGACCGTAAAAAATTGGTTTTCACGCATTTGTCTTTGTGTGTGTGTGTCATTGATTTTTCCGTTGGTTCAGTTGAATGTGTGTGAGAGAATAGTGATATTTACTCTTGCGAGAGTGCACGCGTGCGGTGATTCGCCAGATACTGAATTAGAGTCTTCAGTGAACTGAGGAATTTTTTTTCCTATAGAAAAAAGAGTCATCAGCGAACAAAGTATTTTTTTCTATAAAAAAAAGTCCTCAGTGAAGTGAGGAATTTAGGATTTTATTTTGAAGGGGATTCTGGGGATAATAAATTTCTTTGCAGACAATTTTTAATATAGCTTTGGTATTAGCTGTAATAAAAAAGTGGCTGAAATTTGGATATCGGGTTCTTGGAGGGTAAATAACTTTCCAATCCTGATTCATATTCAAAGAAGAGCTGTAAATTGGTATTTCGTTCATTCAGAAGATAAAAAATCTCCAGACTGATAATTTGCAATGACTGGTTCTTCATATAAAAGATTTAGCCAATCTTAAGTAATTTTCTTGGCTCCTTAGAACTTAAAGCCGTTTTTATTAGTTTTTTATAATTAAATAATTTTAATATTTATTATTTTATATATAAAATTTTTGTACTAATTTTATAATTATTTTAAAATGTTTTTTTTAATAAAAAAGTATCCTTATAAACATGAAATAAATCACCATTTTTATAAATCAGACTGGGGTGCGTATACATAATGTCATTACATATACGAACTATGGTACGGATTTGTATTTTCAAATATTTCTGAGTTTCTTTTATTTATTTTCATTTCTTTTTTATTTTATTATATATTTATTTTCTATTCTTTCTATCTCTCTGATAGCTTAATACTACTTCCAAAATATTATCTCTTAATAACGAATCACAACGTAAATAAAAACAATGTAATCAAAATATTTGTTTATGTAGTTGTAATCTAGTAGACAAAATCTCTCGTTTCTCCTTCTCTCTTCCTCCCCTCCCCTCTTTCTCTATTTAAGACCACGTCTAAACATAATCTAGATTAGCTTCCTTAAGATAATAATAAAAACATTTGGAAGATGACATACTTCCTTCCCTCCTTACCACCGGTCACAAACAGTGAGTCACACACACACACACAAGAGATTATTTTTTTATTTTTCGGCCACTTAGTTTTCTGGTCGTTACCATTACAAAATGTCTTGGTTGGGAAATGGGAAACGTCACATTTCGGGGCTAACAAGCATCACAAGTTGGATATAATTAACATTGCCTGTGTGTGAGTTTGAGTGTGTGTGTGTTTCTGTCTCCTTGCCTCGGTTTTTTTGTTGTTGAGTAGATAAGTGACAATGACAGTGAGGCGTGTCGAGTTGATGCCCTCTTGACCAACCTCAATCTAAGATTTTTGGGCGAGTGTGTGTGTGTGTTTGGAAACACTTAATGTCAAACAGAAAACCAAGACATTTCACCAGCCCTCCACCAGCACATCCTCTTGATCCAAGCACACACTCTCACACCCCTAGAAGTTGTAGACAGCCACTTAACTAAACGCACATTCTAATGGCCTTAAATAGTTGCTCCCCAGAGTGACATAACAGTGAATGGCAAATGTGGAGTTGATAAATTCTAATATTGCCCAGTCAACCACCGAACTACCTCCAAGAAAAAAACGGGAGCGAGAACTGTATTTCTTGCAAATATTGTGGGAATTAAAGCTGTAACAATCAAAATCCCTTGATGGACACGCAAAGCCAATAAAATTTAGGTGAAATGTCAGATGGTTTTATTGCATTTTTTTTAAATGCTAATGGGTGTTTTAACGAAAATGTTGTAAACAAATAGCAAAAAAATCCCCTGTACCCTGAGGACACAATAAAAATTCCTATAGAAAAAATTCCTCAGTTCACTGAGACTTCTTATTTCTATCGAAAAAATTTCCTCAGTTCACTGAGTATTTTTTTTCAATAGAAAAAAAAATTCCTCAATTCACTAAGTATTTTTTTTTCTATAGAAAAAAATCCTCAATTCGCTAAGGATTCTTTTTTCTATAGAAAAAAATTCCTCGGTTCGCTGAAGACTCTCTTTTTTATAGAAAAAGATTCCTCAGTTCACCTGAGGGCTCTTTTTTCAAGATTCCTCAGTACACCTGAGGACTCTTTTTTCTATAGAAAAGAATTCCTCAGTTCGCTGAGGACTCTTTTTTCCGATAGATCATTAGCTTGATTAAAAAGACTCGCAGAGCTTCATCTCTTCTCTAAGATCCCAATAAGTTTCAAATTTAAAATACACTCCACCTTCTGGTGCCTAATTATGAAATGTGTACCAGAGGTCGTAGCAGTAACGACAACATGTATACGCACCCTAGGTCAATTAATAAATATACATGACTGTAGGGTTATTTAGTATAAAGTATCCCTTTAGAACTTTTTTAAGGCATTCTAAATCTTCAGTTCGTTCATAAAGACTACTTGTGCTTCAGTTCACGTATAAAGATGCCTCCGACCTTTGCCTTTTAGATCATCCTGAGCTCCTCTATAAATCATAAAGTTTATCTGAGCTTCAGCTGGTCGGCAAAAACTTCCACAGATTTAGTTCAGTTCAAAAATACTCCTGAGCATCATCAGTTATAAAGACTCCCCAAGCTTCACGTCCTCTATAAAGACTACCAAAGCTTCAGATTCTCTATAAAGAAACCCTAAGCTTCCGCTTTTCCATAAAGACTCTCTGTTCCACTAGAAGACCCCCTGTGTTTCGGCTCGTCTATAAATAATCCTTGAATATAGATTAAAAATTCACTTCCCGAACTCAACTATAAAAATTCTCCAAACTTTTGCTCTTCTATAAAGACCATCTTTGCTCCGGCTTGTCCATCTAAGTTTCAATTCATCTATGAATAATCCTTGAAATTCAGGTCTACAGATGTAAATAAAAAACTACAAAAAGTCCATAATATTTTCTAACAAAATACGTACCCTAGATCGCATCAGTAACGACAACATGTATACGCACCCTAGTCCAATGTAGCAAAAAGAAATGATTAATAATTATTTTAAAGGTAATTTGGGAGTAAAATAAAATTTGTAAACTAATAAAAAAAAATTAAAAAATGATTTTATATCCTGTATCACACTTATCAATCCCATTTCCCATTGAAGTGAGCCATATATGTTTCTTAGATATCCTTCTGAGATTGTTTATATGCCTTCAGGGGACACACACACACACTTTATTTATGTCTCACATTCATTAGTGTCACCAGAGATTTGAGAAGAAAAAAAAAAATAATGACAACATATCACAATACCTACTAGGCCTTGGGGGCTGACTTCCTTCTAAAAACTAGAAAAAATCACTCTCATCATAAATTTCTTCCCATTAAGTAGGGAGAACAAGAAAAAATCGCATGAAAACATGAAAATATGATTTATGATAGCATTTCCCATGATCCAACCTTAAAATATCAAAAACCAAAAAAGCCCTCCACTGAATTATTGCCATTTATGGCAATTTCCATCAATTCAATTTTGACATGAATGATATCCTTTTCATCATCAGCAAGTGGGGGCCAAGCAGCACTACCCTGCACCACAAAAAAATATATATAAATGACGGAAATGAAAATGTTGCGTCTGAAAAGAAATCGTAATCACATCATCATTGTTTGGATAAGTGGAAAATTCAATTTGCATAAAGACATAGACACACAAACCCAGCCAAAGCAACCAACCAAACTGGCAGATCCGTGGTTCCTTGGTTCAACAGTAGCGAAATGTATTCACAAGTAACAAATTGATATACAGTTTTACAACCAAGAAACCCGGGGAGAGAGTGAGAACGGAACACACTCACACACACACATAAAATCGTTGCAATCGTTAAACCACAACAAACTATGCCACCATTTGACTGGAAAAAAGAAGAAGCAGAAGAATATGACGAAAACTTACAGCATGATGAAAGAAAATCTGTCATCACACCACCATTACCATCAGGATGCAATGCTTGTAAAATATCATCAGCAATACAAATGGAGTAGTGTCTTCAACTCACAGTCGAACCCGACAGCCAAGCCAGTCGAACAGCTTTGCCATCCAGCCAGCATAACAATTCAAATGTAATTTGCCCTGTATCGAGGGGTAACATCAACATCAAATGCACCACAAACGCGCACGCTGCCAGCATCCGCACTACAAACTTAATGGCCGTAAGCACAATCATCAGCAGCAGCATCACTCATCGTAATACACAAGGAAATACTGTCATAAACATGAACACCCCTGGACGTCAGGCACACAACAATAATAAAAACAACAAAAAATACAACAACAACAGTAGTACAAATTGCCATACATTCATAGAAGCGTAGAGTGAATTCATAGCTATGCATGAAATAATTTTCTCCCCCGAAATAGTATAGGGAGGACGTTTTTGGGATTCTTGGAGGGTTCTCGTGAATTCCAAGAAATGGTAAAACAAGTTCTCTGCCCAATGGATCTGTTTGAAGGTCGATGAAGACCTCAGAAAAGGGAAAATACATCAGAGGGCTACATATGTACGGGAGAATAACTAAGAAGTTCGATATATACGAGAGAAGAACTTAGAGGTCTCCAAGAAAACTTCCGAAGCCTCCATCCAACGGGAGAAGACCTGCGAGTCCTCCATCTCTATGGGATATGGCCTCAGATCCTCGATATATATAAAGAGAAGACGTTATAAGACCTCGATATATACAGAAGAAGACCCCAGAGGCCTCGATATGAACAGAAAAAGACTTCAGAGGCCACCATCTATAAGGGACATGACCTTAGATGCCTCCATCTATTAGAAAGAAGACTTCAGAGATCTCCATCTACACAGGAGAAGACCTCAGAGGCCTCAAAATACTCAGAAGAAGGCCTCAGAGGTCTTCATCTATACGAGTGTAGACCTCAGAGGCCTTCATATATACGGTATAAGACCTGAAACGACTCGATATATGAGGGAGAAGACCTCAGAAGCTTCCATCTATACGGGCCACCATATATAAGGGACATGACCTTAGATGCCTTCATCTATAAGAAAGAAGACCTCAGAGGTCTCCATCTATACAGGAAAAGACCTCAGAGGCCTCAAAATACTCAGAAGAAGGCCTCAGAGGTCTCCATCTATACGAGTGTGGACCACAGAGGCCTTCACAAATACGGTATAACGTATTAGATGCCTGATATAAGCGAAAGAAGACCTCCATATATACGGGAGAAGACCTCAGAAGCCATAATCTATACCAGTGAAGACCTTAGAGACATCCATCTATAAGAAAGAAGTCCTCACAGGCCTTAATATATACATGAAAAGACCTCCGATGCCGCCATCTATACGGGAGAAGATCTCCGAGGTATCCATATTACATAAGAAGGCCTGCGAGGCCTCCATCTATATAGGAGATGACCTCAGAGCCTCGTTATATTCGGGAGAAAACCATCTTAGGGTTTTTCGATATATGCGGAAAAATACCTCAGAGGCTTTCATCTATACGGCAAAGGACCTCAGAGACATACAATACGTCTTTATAACTCCCTGAGCTTCAGCTGGTGTATATAGGCTCCCAGACTCTCCCCAATACGCTTCAGCTCATCTATAAAGTCTTGCCGAATCTTCAGTTCGCCTGCCTAAGCACCAGCTTGCTAATAAAACTCTCTGACTTTCAGCTTACCTATAAAGATGTCATAAACTTCAGCTCGCCTATAAAGACTACCAGAACTTCCGGCACCTCGATAACGACTCTACAGTAAAGATTCCTATAACAAGAGTTCCTCCATAAAGATTCACTGATGCTCGCATTGACACAAAAATCTCTCAGACCTTTCAGGTCATCTATAAGTTCGTCTCCAAGACACCCCGGGTCTCAAGTGGTCAAGAAAGACTCTCCGACCCTTTCGGCTTGCCTATAAATAATCTCTTCTTCTCTATAGGGCACAATGAGCTCGTCTACAAAGACTCTCGGAGCTTCGGTTCGCTCCCAGACTCCCTTGGATTCAAGTCGTCAGTAAAGACTCAAGAACCCCTTCAGCTCTATCCATACAGAATATCTTCTACTCTATAGGGCCACATGTCCTCTTCCATAAAGTCTCCGTGAATATTTAATTTTTCAGCTTCAGCTGATACTTCCTGATCTTCCAACACGCCTATAAAATCTATTTCAATGCCACCTTTTCCTACAGCATAGTGTCTACTGTAATGACTCCCTGAATCTCCAGGTCTTCCATGTAGACTTCTTGAACGGCATTTATAAAAATTCCTGGGCTTCAATTCGTCAATAAAGATTCTTTAAGCTTAAGCTTTTCTATAGAAGCCTTCCGGAACTTTGGTTCATCTATATACATCATGTTCCTCTCGTCAGATTACATTGTACCCTGTTCTTCTATAAATACTCCCTTCACCTCTTCTTTAAAATGCTGCCTTCTACTCTTCCCTAAAGACTCTGTTTCCTATAACCCCCTATACCAAACCTCGTTGAAGATTAATATTTCGTATTATTTCCCATCCTCGTCCGCTCCACCCTACTGACAGTATTTATTTGAATGTCATGCAATATTGGCGCGATTTGTTGTTGCTGTTGTTATTCTTGCTAACATCATAGATTTTCCAGTACGATTTTCATATTTTTTCTATCCTCTTGGATGGATTTGTGGTGGTAGTGCAAATGGTTGGAAATTTGTTTACGACACTAACCTGGCAGCAACAGTCGTTATTCAACTATATGCAATCACAAAAACACACACACACCCATATTCAAACATGCACACACACACTCATACATATACTCATATAGCTATGTTTGCATAGACCACCAAATAAATAAAAAAAATCTAAAGTTCGCAGTTACCTTGCTTTGGGTGTTCATTCCTCTTTCAAGTTTTTTTTTTTCAATGGAATTGAATGCACTCACTCACACATACATATGTATTGCAAATAATGATGTCTCTCTGTGTGTGTGTTTTTTTCTGCTTGGTACATGAAATTTGCATTTGCACTCGCTGTGAACGAACACACACGCATACCAAGGCACAGACAGAAAATATGATCACAGGATGAGCTCTCAAGGTTCTGTATAACAAACTTCGATGCACTTGGATTTTCCTGCTTTTTTTTGGAGGACATCACACACAAAAAAACTACTAAGAAGAAGAACAAGAGCTGAAAGAAGAACTAAAATAAAAAAGAAGACCTGAAAACCCCCTGCAGAACTTTTTTGTTGCTGTTGCTGCTTTATTTCCCAAGTAGTCTTGTGAGTATATTTCCTTGTAATGCCATTATTAAATTTGCATTACTCCAGCTGCCATTTGCTTATCTATGCCACCTTTAAGTGCTGTAAAGCAGAAAACGAAGAAGAAGAATGGATTTTTATAAAGTAATAATTTCCATATGAACTTATATTCGTCTCAAGTTATTTATGGCTGCAGAACAAAAAAAATGAAGACAGAGTTAAGCATGATGTTCCACCATAGCAAAAATAAACCAAATTTCATGGGAATGTAAGTGGAAAATTTTGTTAACAACAACAGTAGCATATATCACATAGGAATAATCAAGGATATTAAAAAGAAGATTGGAATAAGGATTTATCTTTGGATATTTTTGAAGAAATAATCGATCTATCTTACAAATAAATAAGGAGTACAGTAGAGCGTATGATGGACGACAGCATGTATACGCATCTCTGGAGAAGAGAGGAGAGGAGTATCAATCAAGAGGACGGATAATATTTTATATTACCTTTGTTACTCAAATATAACTTGCTGGTACTTCAGGGCGTATGATGGACGACAGCATGTATACGCATCATTGACCTTTATAGTAGAAATTTAAAGTAGTCATATTTAAGATAGGAAATTTTCAACGACTGGAATAAAAACCAATAAATTATAGAATCTTTTACTATAAAAAATAATTTAATAGAATATTGTGCGCCTCTTAAAAAGTTAGCTTTAGAACATTTTTATTATAGCCCTTTATATGGCTCGTATAATCAATTTTTTTCACTTAAGATAAGTATACGCAACATAACAAAAACACATTCCCTAAACATTTTGTGTTTTTTCCTTTATTTTATAATATTTTATCTATCAAACCTCCCCCCTCAAAATCTCCTTTTTGAAACTAAATTTTATCACCTTTTTTCTGCTGCGTTGACTACAAAATTTTGTTAGAGAACAAAAAAAAGGTCAATACTCAATCAATCTTGTTTATTTGTGAATTTTGATGACTAACTTGAGACCATAACTCACTCAAAATGCTGTGTGAGCGAGGTTGTTTTTATGGCCAACATTTGAAAGTTTTATGTCGAATGAGGGAGAGGGCAGACGAAATAAAAATGTTAATAGCGGAAGTTTTAAAACATATATAATATTTATCCGACTAGAATATTTATTTGTTTATTGTAAATAAAAATGGATCATCTCGTAAAGTGGGGAATGGTAGGGGGAATTGGCACGTGTTTTTTTATTTATCGGTGAGAGGAAAAAAACAAAATAATAAAAACTATTAAAATTAAATCTCCTTGAATGGCTTCGTGGTGTTTGCAGGATAATATAGGAATACCTGTTTTATTTGGAAAAATAAACAATATTAAAACAAAAATGTGAATGAAAAAAATAAAAATTTTCTCCTCTAATCGACTGTAAATACCCACGACAATTGTGTCTAAAGAATCCTAGTATAGGAGCTTCAACACAATAAAAAAGACTTCCTGAACTTCAGACTGTTTAAAATGATATCCTGGTCAACAAAAAAAATATCCCTGAACTTCAGTTTGCCTTCCATAACCATCAGGCCGTCTATAGGGTGTTAGGTTACTTCTATAGAGTTCCAGCTTGTCTAGAAAGACATTCAGAGCTTCAGCTCGTGTATAAAGACCCATTGAGCATCAGTTCACCTATAAAGACTCCGTTAGATGCAGCTCAACTCTACAAACCTCCTAACACTGAGCTTCAAGTAACCTATAAAGACTCTCTGAGCTGTAGCTCGCCAATAAAAACCTTCTAGGTTTAAGTTCGTCTATAAAGACTGCCTGATCTCGCATTATAGACCTTCTTAGTATCAGCACCTTCAGCTCATTCATTAATACGTCCTAAGTTTCATCTCGCATAATGAAACTCCTTGTGTTTGTCAAACTCATGAAGTTTCTTCAGCTCGCCTTTAAAAACATTCGCAATTTCGGTTCGCTTATACAGACTTCAAGTCCTCCATAAAGTCTCCCTGAGCTTCAGATCATTTATAAAAACTGCTGAATATTTAGCTCTCCTTTAAAGACAACGCGTCTGAAAAGACTACCTGTGCTTCAACTCGTCTATAAAAATGTCCTGTTCCTTTAGTCTCCCTTTACTTTTAGACCCTCCTATAAAAATGTCTAAGCTTCAGCTCATCTGAAAGGACTCTCTGTTCTTCATTTAAAAAGACTCACTGAGCTCCCACTTTACTATAGAAAACTGTCTGAGGTTCTGTGCGCCTAATCATCTAAAAGATAGTCTGTGAAGTACCTCTGAGTTACTGACTTGCCGACCTTCCGCTCCTCTATTAATTCTCCATTAGCTCAATTTCGCCTTGAAGATTTTCTGAGTTTCTACTTCTGTTCGTATAACGGAACTACCATAACTTCAAGGCTTCTAAAAAAGATTATTTGAGCTTCAACTCATCTAAAAACATTTTCTGACTTTTTAGCTGGACTATATTGAATTTCCAAACCGCCAGCCCCTCTTATACATATTAACTGAGCTTCACTGGTCTGAAAAAGACTGTCAATCTTCATAGCGTCTATAAACCAACACTGAGCTCCAGCTCATCTATAAGAACTGCCTATACTTCTGTTCGCCTAAAGTCCGTCTATAAAGTCTCTTTGAATTTCTGACTTCCTGCCATTTAGCTCCTCTATTAAAACTCCCTGATTTCCAGTTTAGATGTTTGGTGGCGTATAATTATTTATTAGAAAAGTAATAAAGTATACGTCCCATATACCAAATGTGTTTGTACAATTTTCAGCTCATCTACAAAAACTACGATCTGAGAGCCTAAAAACTTTCCATTCACCTTTTTTTCTATTCATCCTGAAGTATTTGGAGTTGTGTACTTGGTGGCGTATAATTATTTTTATTTAATAGATTATTGGGGCGTATAATTAATTTTCGCACTGACATCAAGTATTCTGTCTGAATTTTCCCATTATAAACATTCATCATAACCTCAAATAAAAATATTTAATGAAACACAAAAATGTTTACAGCTTAACTTCTATAGAATAAAATAAGAATTCTTTAATGAATTCCCGTTGAAAACCGCACAATGACTTTATCAAACAAAATAAATTGGTCTGCTGAATTATTATCTGCGCTGACCTCATTTAAAATAAAAACAAATGGAACGAAGCTCTTCACAAAAATAAACTTTTTTATGATCGGCCTTTTCGCAATGATTACAAACAATTATTTTAACAATGGCTGTTGTTGTTGTTCTTGTTTTTGTATTTTTGGCAAAGGTACATTTTTTTGAAGATTATCATAATAAACTTTGTTTTTGATTTACTTTTTTTATGGGCTGTCATTATTGCCTCCGGCAAAAAAAGAGAGTCATGATTGCAGTCACTAAGAGATGAGTGAAAGAGAGTGAGGGAGAAGGAGTCAGGTGAATGTTAAAATAATGGCCTGCTTGGGTAAAAAAATTATGCATAAAATAGCCATTATAACAATATGACACCAGACCAGAAAAGGACCTTAACAAGAACAACAGCAACACAACAAGAATCGGCAAATTATCATGCACACAGGAAGAACAAACCGAAGCTGTGACAATGTATTAATCGAAATTAACAAAGGTTATATGGACCATGAAAGGATCCAAAGAAAAAAAAACAAAGAAAAAACACATATGGCACCTGGTAATGTTTTTGGCCATTAGGACAAAAATACAAAAAAATGTCCCAAACATTTTTTTTTTCAAATATTATTCCGAATTGTTCGGTCACGTTTTAAGGACCAGCATTGTTTGCATACTAGTCACACCTATTAACATACGAAAAATGAATTTCCTCCCTGCTGCCGGGGTTGTTTTTTTCCTTGCCATAAAAAAGAAATTTGTATTCTAGGCTTAGGCCAAAAGAAATAACCATTGTCTACGTCTGCCAGGATGTAAGTTTATGCTTGACTAAAATTGCAAGGGATTTTTTTTGGGTGTGACATGAGGGGAGGGAGAGAATGTCAACAAAAAAATAAAAAAAACTACGGAACACAAGCAGCTGCCTTGCGACGTGCAAAATCACATTTTTTTAAAAGGACCTTAACGGAAATTAAATTCGCTTTTAAGTCCTTAAATAAAAGGAATCCCCTTTTCTGTGTTTACTCTACTTGTTGCCCCTTTCATTCGAAGAACTTTTAGATTTGAGATTTAGATTTTCCTTTTCATTTCGTTTAAATAAATATTTCTGGTCATCGAAATTCCAATTTACAGAAACTGATAGCAAATAGTATCAATGATTTCCTAATTTTATAGAAAATGTTTTTGGGAAAAGGAAACCCCTTTTCGAATAACAAATTAGACATTTCCTTGAAAGATAGATTAAGGATTTAATTTTTGGATGGGGTTAACCAATGTAAATTTTGAATTATTTGATATTACTTGGCTCATTTCTTAATAAATTATTGGTAATTTCCTTAGGCATCTAAGAGGAATGAAGATATTTTTTATTGTGGAGTATGGGAGCGTATGATTATTTTTATTTATTAAATTCAGGGTAAGGAGGGTCGTATGATTTATTTTCCTTTCAAAATAAATTATACGTAAAATTGAAAATAATGTGTAATTTATGGGTGTGGAAGTTTAACAACATTTTCATGGTTTATTAGAAGCTTGGGGTTGGAAAAATTTGTAGAGTATAAAAATGTGCCGAGTCCTGATGTTATAGAAAAATATTTTTCCAAAAGTTATCAAAACTTTAGCTTTTGTTAACATAGACCAAAACTTTTATAAGAATATTTTTCCGATTATTGTATTTGAGAGTCCCGTTTTTTTAGAAAAATATTTTTCTATGGATTAGCAGAAATAATAGTGGCTAGGAATTTAAAAAAAATCAGGGCATACAAATTCTATGACTTTTTAAAAAATCTAAATATTATTTAAAAATATTTTCCAACATTCCAAGGGTTTCCAACATTTTTAAGGGTTATTAAAGGCAGTGATTTTTTCGAGTATCGGGCTGTGTGTCGTATAATTATTATTATTTAGCAGGTGTTTGGTGGCGTATAATTATTTATCTCAGAGAAATAAAGTATACGTCCCATATACCAAATGTGTGTGTGTGCACATTTTCAGCCCATCTCTCAAGCTATGTCAAAACAATGACTTAAATTTTCTGCCAAAACCCACCAAAAACCCGGTTTGCCCGGAATACAGCTACATTGGAAATTGGCTAAAGAACATAAAAATATCTTAATTTTGGTGGAATCTTTATATCAGTGCTGGACCTTTATATCGATGCTGGATCTTTATATCGGTGCCATAAAAAAACCTATAATGAAATATTGTCTTTCAAGAACTTTTTTATTCACAAAGAACCTTAAAACCCCAAATTAGCGCATATTAGTTCGAATCTTGGAAATAGACTATAGAAATATTCTGTAAATAATTATTTGCTCACCAGTAATCTCCAATGACAAATTACCGCTTCTTTATTTGAAAATTATTTTCATTACAAATTGAAAATTACTTTTCGGGATATTTCACTTCAATACATTTTTTACTGAGATTTGTAAAAATATGACAACCTCATGATTTTCATGCATAAATAAAAAAATTCCCCATTTTCGAAACAAATCTGCAAACCTTGAAATTGTTTAAAGCTTTAACAAAAATTCCCATTAATTTTGTTCATCTTTTCAATTTAGCAACAATTTTTCATCATTGTTTCGCATTTAAAATAAAAAACCAAAAAAGAAAAAACAACATGAAGACAAATATTACGCTAGAGAATAGCTACCCGCAAAAAAATACAAAAATCCCTTGGCCACTATGTATTTCAATACCTCCAAGTGTTGTTGTTATTTCATATTTTTTCTCTTTCTTCTTTTGTCCACTAAAGTTATGAAGCGAGTGAACGAACATCCGCATCCGTTTAAAGTGTTGTTGGCTGTTCAGAAAAAAAAATAAATAAAAGAACAAAAAAAAAGCACCAGCAACGCTTGTTGCTGATAACCAACCAAAAATACAAAAAACTACAGTGCAAGTGAATGTATAACAAACATTTGTGTGAGTGCCTACGTGTGTGTGTTTGTATTTTTTTTATAAATATAGTCGTTGTTATCCAGGCACCATCAGGCATCAAAATGAACAGAATATGAATAAAACAGAAAGGACAACAAGCATAGACCTATACTACACAGCGCGCGCACACACACACAAACATACATGTACATCCATACGCACTCTTCGGCCACCCCTCACATTTGTTCATATCATATCATCATTTTGTAGGCCTACTTTATAGTCAACATTTAAAGCGAGCTGCTGTTTCAAGTACTCAACAGCCGTGATGTTAACGAATGAACAGCAAAAACAACACCAACGACAACAACATATCGCACAGGCTCGGCGACCTAGTTTATATTGAAAGTATTTCCTTCGTGTCATATTCGTAACTTCATGTTTACATACACGCAGGTATAACTATGTGTGCGTATACATTTCAACCTCACACACACACACACATACACATGCAATAAATTTTATGTTAGGCCTTTAAATATTTAAACTACATGAGAAAACGAAGAAGAAGCAGGACGCGAAAAAACAACAGCAGCATCCTTCAGGACCAACATCATAATTCTATATGTTAAAAAAATACCTGTTGGAAAAACATTTGAAATTCAAACTCCACAAAATTTTATTATCTCATTCATAATGTTTTGGAGACTTGCTCTTGTTACACTTTCTCTCTCTCTCCCTCACTCTCTATTTATTGCTCTTTAATGGAAAATCACCAATGTTCTGGCCAGCGCATGCCTTGGAAAAGCTACAAGTTATTCAATGTTGTTATTGTTGTCTTACCTTCTTCCTTTTTTTTCGTAAACGAAGCAACAGTCTAGCATTTACTCTCACTTAGAGAGCCACTGAAAAAGAGAGACTCATGATGCTGCTGTTGCCGATGATGATATTCTTATCAGACTTCCCATTGGTGGCGTCCTTTCGCACATTTTTTTACATCAGGTGGCCGCCAACAGACGTGATGGTTGTTGTTGGTGTTATAATGGTGATGCTGTTGCTGCTGCCACGTCTAGTAACCTACCCGTTGCACATTAATTATTGATGATAGTTGAAGAACAAAAAACAAATACAGAACAAAAGCAGCAACATTCCACTCCACAATGAAGGAACAATAACATTGCAATTATTGTTGTTGTTGCTATTCGTTCACATTCCTTTTTTTGCCTCGTTCACTCGCCACAGTTCGGCTAGTTGCTGGCATCGTTTGCAAAAGTAAGGTTAACATTGATTTCCAACTTTAATAGAACAATGCCAGTATTTAGCAAAGAAATTAAATATTAGGGTGCTTCAGTTTGATACTCTTCATCATAAGTTGTTTTTAATACCTAGACTTTAGCCGATAATTTTTCAACAGAACTGGCATTAATTTGGCATTCCGGGTAACTGGAGGGCAACTAATATCTTAGTAATAAATGTTCTATATAGATCTTTGACACAAAGCTCCAATATAAAGGTCCCACATTGTTAAATATATTTTGATGTTCCAGGCGCATTTCAAACCAAATGGCTAAAATTTGTCATTTCGAGTTCTTGGAGCAATATAATGGTTCCTCTTCTCAATAATGTTCCCGTCCCTTGTTAAGTATATTGATGATCCTATACACACTTTCCTGCAAAGAGGCTGTAATTTGGCATCTGTAATTTGGCGCATTTTCCTAACGGAAGTGACTGTAATTTAGTATTCTGTTCTCTTAAAATGTTCTATATGGGCCTATTTTTAACCGGAAGTCAATTTTCATGCCACTTTGATTCTGAAAATGTTCTCTAAAGCCTCCTTTCGGCCCATCAATAAAATAACTCACTTTATTAAACAAATATTCCTAGGGGTTGCCTTCAGCTCGTTTACAAAAACTCCCTTCATTCCGTCTATAAACTGACTACCCTCAGATCATCGATATAATAATCCCTCCAGTTTGGTTAAAACCTTCCATACAGCCAATCGTGGCTGCCTTCAGAGCGTCCATAACTGTATCTTTCACCTCATTCATTTCTTGCCGTTTTCTATAGAGGCTTCCTGTTGCGTATAAAATTATTTTCGACACCTTTGCTGGTCTTTAAATATTACGTTTAGTTAGGCTATTAAAACTCATATCTGTCCGACTATAATCCCCATCACTCCCTCTCCATAAAATCGTCTGTAAAGACTTCTTCCGATTTGTCAATAAAAACTCCCTCTACTGACCAAAAAATTCGATCTGCTTCGTCTACAAAGACTACCTTCAGCTTATATAAAAATGTTTTCAGGCCGTCTGTAGGGACTACCATTAGATCGCCAAAAAAATACTTTCAGAAACACTCCATACAGCCAATCAATAATGGCTGTCTTCCGAGCGGCCATATTAAAACTCATGGCAGCCCGTCTCTAATCCCCATATCTCCCTCCCCATCAAATCATCTTTAAAAACATCTGTTTTTCAATAAAAACATCCTCTACTGACTAAAAAATATAAATACTCTCTTCAGCTCGTCTATAAGACCCCCCTTCAGTTCGACTTTAAAGACACCCTTCAACTCATATTTACGGACTCCATTTAGCTTGTCAAAAAGTAACCTCATCAGATCGACAATATGTACTATTTTAGTTCCTCTATAAACAGTTTAGTCAGCTGTGTTATTAAGTCTCCCTTATACACCAACAGATCAAATCGGCAATATCTACCCTTTTTCAGGTCTTCTATAAACATTTCCGTCTGTTTGTTTATTGAAACTCCTCTCTATCCATCTATTAAAACTGTATAAAGCTCGTCTGTAAAGACTTCCTTCAGCTGGCCTGTAAATGCACCATCATATTTCTTTCAGATATTCTCCGAAGATTCCCTTTATATTGCCTATAAAGGCCCTATTCAATTATTCCCTAAAGAATCAATTTCCCACTTACTTACCCATCCACCCTAATACGCTTCCACCTTCAAAAACAATAATGAATTAAAAAAGCACACACACACATACATGTATATTATTATTTTGACCATACATCGTGTCAAGGTACAAGGATAAATATATACAACAACAACAATTATACATATATTAACACGTGCATATGTAAACGTTTTACTAGGCGTTTTATGTATCTCACATACACACAGCCGAACAAAATTCCGCTACAAACGCTTTCAAAACCTTGTGAAGTAAAACGTCCACTTACTCTTGTACAAACATGGATGGATGGATGGACATGAGGTAAATACAAAGAAGTAGAAATGTTGAAAAAAATAATTATTCAATTAATATTTTAATAGCAATGCAACAAACAGTGGCAACATGGAGGCTACATAGGCCACACGATTGACTCCATTTAGTTTAGCTGAAGTTACAGCATTTGTTGTGGAATTTGATGGTGGATATGGCACATAAGGTACAGGCTCATCAAGGTTATGAGTATTTTGCACATAGCTATAGTAATTTGCCCAGATACCAAAGGTGAGCAGATCTTGTTGAGGGGAAGTTAGATCCATTTCAATACGGATTGTTTGATTACTTTAAACAAAAGAAGTCGAATTGTAATTGTAATTTTCAAATTATTATTTCAATCACTTACCCCTCCACCTCCAACCAATCAAAGCTATCCACATTCAAAGGCATCATCACAGCATTAACCGTGCTGGGCATTATAACACTCCTATCCGACTTGACAAAATCTCCCGTAACATTAATCCGATTAAAATAGTATTTATTTCCCACGGCAACATTTTCGGGGAAAATATAACCACAGGTATATAGTTCCTCACCGGTACAACTAATCACGGCACACACACTTTGATTGCTATTATCGACTCGCTGGAATGTTGTCTCATCGCCGCTGTAGGCAGCCAAACGATAACGATAGGCTTCGTGATATGGAGAATCCTGCACCAGCTTACGTTCAATATCGAAATAACAACAGAAATCATTGTGACATAGCTGCTCATTGACGCTGATAAACGTTTCATCCAATAATTTTGTTGTGAAAATATCCACATTATAATCACGCAACAGAGACATTTTTGTAAAACGTGGGGTCTCCAATTGTGGACTGAATAGGGGTTTAACTGTGGTGGGTAATTGGTATGTGCCTTGGAAATTACGTTTGGGAACTTGGGCTGTAAGTAACTTGGTTGTTGGTTCTTCATGTATAACACCAGTTAGGCGACCCAAACGTCCAGCATATATACCAGAACCAGTGTTTTGTCCTTGTGGATAGCTGGCATCGGCTGCTAGGAGATTAACGTTGTTGCCAAACGACCAACCCTGTTGAAGTTGAACGGCTGTAAGGGAAAGGAGAAATTATACCAAATCAATTCTAATCTAAGGGAGTTGACAATGTTTTTTTGTATACAAAAACCCTATTTGGGTCGAGTATAAATAATCGATTTTAATGGCAATTTATTTACTGGCCTGGAAATTCCGCTTTCTTTAAGGGCTAAGCAGAATGCTCGCGTTGAGTCATCCGTCGCGTTATGTATTATCGAAAATACAACAACCACAAGCGCTGCGCTTCGGAGTTAAATATATTTTAACTTTTCGCGTGCGTTAACGCGATACAAAAACGCTCAACGCGAACATTCTGTTTAGCCCTTTACTCTTCCACAAATATTCAAAATCGTTTGTCTTTTAATCGATAAGGGTTCAGACTTTTTATTTCAGTCAATAATAAATTCCTTCAGACCGTCTAAAGTCACCCCAGCTTGTTTGCAAATATTCCATTTATTTCATCTATAAAGACTTCTATTATATCACCTATAAAACGTTTTCCATATCCTTTATAAAAATTCCGTTCAGCCTGTCTTTTAAGATCATGTTCTCATATTAAGACTCCTTACTCTTTCTCTAATAAGATCCCATACGTCTTCTCTATTCCATACATTTCGCATATGAAGACTACCCTCAGATCGTCTATGAAAGCCTTCTCCATCTTGTCCATGAAAGTTCCCTTCATTCATATTTCATTCCCTGGCTATTTATATTTAGTCCCTATACATATTACTGTTTCCATAAAATTATCCAGCTTGTTAAATAATACTCCATTCATCTTTTGTGTAAAGATCATATCCTAAAATTCCCTTCAGCATTTCTATTAAGACTCTATACTGTCCCTCTAATAAAAACACTGTTCCTCCTTTAAGACTGTGTGCAGCCTGTCTATAAAATCTACAAATTTCCCCTGCAAATCGACTATAAGTACAATTTCCCACTTACCCGTTAAAAATGGCAATTCCGAAAACCAATATGTCGGATATATAATATCCGTGATATTCAACTGATCGATCAGCATCTGAGCCGGTTTATAGAACAGCATATCAAAACATATAAAATGACCAAAGGTTACACCAAAATCTGTTGTAAATGTTGCCAATTCAGGTTCGGCTAAAACATTCGTTGAACGCCATTCATAACGATACAAATGGGTTTTACGATAACGTGATATAACACGGCCCTCACGATCCAATACAACATTTGTATTGTAGATTTTCAAGCCGTTTTTACAATCCGTATCGCCAGTATTACATTTCGCCTTTTCCATAAGATTCAATACAACATACAGTTTACGACTGCGGGCAGCACATGACAATTCCGTTAAAAACCAATCGTAATTGGCCACAACACAGGGGGCAATTTTATCCTTGGGATCGGGTACATATGTCATTACATCCATATTATTTAAAACATATTCGGGAAAAACTAAAATATCCAGATCGAGGGTAGCATTCGATTCGATTATGGCTTTCATGCGTTCCATATTATCCCTTACTCGGGCTTTGGGTGAGCCCTCCATGGCGGGGGCGAATTCCACAACACCAGCATTGTAGGTGGGGTCAGTGGGCAGAGATAACTGTGAAAATAATTAAACATAAAAATTAAGTTTTTAAAAGGGTATTTTCCCCTTTCTGCCTTTATTTATCCCTCTTCATACCTCTTCAGATCCTGGCAATGAAACCCCAATTAGGCACACAAATAAAAACCACTTGACACTGTACCGCTCCATTCTGTTCGGACGTCTTCGCAATACTGCAATTTCATTGTACTTTTTGTTAGCACAATACTTTTGCTTTCAAAATTGCAACCGGCGGGGCATAATTTCCGAATAAAAAAATAAAGAAATAAAAAATCATCATATTATCTTTATGGCGTTTTAAACATCAATATATGTAAGTAAATTCATGATTTTTTTCTTTTATTATTTACCCCCATTATATTTGAGAATCTCATATAAACAAGAATATATTGTTTTTCGACAGATTGAAGTGATCTTTGTAGAGGTCTTATCAGGGATTTTATATATTACCACCTTATGTACATATCAATTATAAATGCAAAAATGCTAATAAACAAGAAAAACAGATAAACTTGCATTTTAATCAACAAGGGGCATTGTCGTCCCGGGTAATAATTATTTTTTGGTGTAAATTTTTGTGATTTATTTGTAAGAGTCTCACAGTGGATGTTCCAAATTTCTATTTATTATATACATTTTATATTTTGTTTTTCATTTTGTAATGATTCATAATGCAAATAATAAAAAGGGAACAGATAACCCTACATATATTGCCCCGGGTAATAATTATGCCATCTGTAAAATATTGAATTATTTTAAAAGAGACTATTTTTTTGTTTTTTATCTCCTTTGGTTGTTTATTAATTTCAGAAGTCGTCCTTATCAAGTATATATCCCTTTCAGTTAATTTATAAATAATTTAAACAAAAATGTTTTCTGCAACTCATTGTCGCCTTTTAATATATCCATAGATTGACTGAAGAGACTTCAATTTGGGCATATAAAAATGCTTATTTAAAGACAGTTTTGCCCTCCATAAAAAGAATTGTAATCCTAGCCTAAAAAGTCACTCGTCATGTCATCCATAAAACCGCCTTTTAATCATCTTCCGTTGGCTTTAAATAAAAAAATGCTATGATCACATATAAAATGAGTCCTAAGAGCCCTACACTGATTGTCTGTACTGTAAATTTTAAACGGAGACCAGTTTTGGCCTCCATAAAAAGAATCGTAATCCTAGCCTATAAAGTCACTCGTCATGTCATCCATAAAATCGCTTCTAATCATTTCCCTTTGACTTTAAATAAAAAAATGCTATGATCGCATATAAAATGAGTCCTAAGAATCTTATTTTGATTGTATGTACTATAAATTTTAATCGATTATGAAGACTTCATTTTCGAAAAATGTTTGGCCTTTAACTTCATATCGTTTACAAACCCTATATTCTAGTTTTATGGTCTCCTTACTGTCTCCTATAAAATATACCCCGATTATATTACAATATGAAAGATAGATAAATAATATGACACACTTGTAATCTGAATATATATATAATTCCCACTATAGTAGTCCAATAGACTGTGATAATTTTTTTGTAATCACCTTGTAATGTACACACCCATTTTCAGTTAAATGCTACCATCATTGATATATTAAAATATTTAATAATAAAGCAACAACAAAACGTCATATAAACCCGCAACAACCACTATTACTGGCTGTCAGTGCAAAACCTTCAGAGGGTGAATGCCAAATTGTTAGTACGTGTTTTACTATGTCTTCTTTAATTTTTGTTGTTGTTGTTCTTGTTGCTATTTGTTTGTTTGCAACCGGAAAGCAAGCAACAGTTCTGTATTATTTCCGCTTAAATGATTGCTTGTCTTCCGGCTATTTTCCACAGACACACACAACAACAAACATTTACTATATGTGTGTGTGAGAATGTGAAAAAACAGACAGGATATTTTTTGCTATAAAAACATGAATGAAAATCCTTGTTGTTAAAGAACACCAGCTGCAATGTCACTACCATCATATCACACAATTTTGTATACTCTCCTCATTCCTCTTCTTCCCTCCTTGCTTCCTTCTGCCCGGCAATCAAAGAAATTGTCTATTATATTATAGTCACGTAAATGTAATTTTCTCGCATGAGTTTTTCGTTTCGTTTGTTTCTGCGACAGGATGCCAATGATAATTGAAGCATATATGTTGTACAATTTTAAGTAGTGCTCAAATAAAAATCGTGTTTCTTTAAACGGAAATCTATGAAAACAACTATCTAACCATGAGTATGCAGCAACGTTTATTGAATAGCAATTTCGTATGGAGGGGGAAAAAAATCAAACAAATCTAAAATGGATTTATGATTTGTTTTTCCAACTTGTTTTAATTGAAAGGAAATATCCAAATATCGTTTTTACCTTGAAACAGTTTTTGATTTAATAAAAAAACACAATCTTTTTTTCGAAGAACTTAGTTTGTATTTCGATTTCAATTAGTATGTTATATGCAATAGCACATATACTCAAGTAACTTAAACTAATAAACAAATACAATTAAAATGTAATTTCTTCTTTTTTATCTTTTTGTAATAAAATACGAAAAAAATAAAACCTATATAAATTATTCTGTTATTGCTGTATCGTTCATATCATTTTCTACTTCCTCCAAAACCTCTTCAGCAGCCTTGGCAACATCCTCGGCTACATCTTCGGCAGCAGCCAAGGCAGCGGCAGCTTCTCTGGCTTTTTCATATTTGTTAACCTCTGTAAAATCAAATAATAAACAAATTAGTAACTGCCTGATAGCTAATCTCAAAACAACTTACCAAATTTACTAATATCAGCACCAAGTAAACGTAAAATATGCAAGGTTTCACTGCTATCAACATAGGCACGTAAACTGGAGGTACCACGCCAGCCAACAATGTGTAGGGTAAAGCGTTCATCACTATATTTCAAAATGCAACTACCCACACCTAGAAGAGATTACAAAAGAAATTATAAAAATCGTTCCCAATACTAATTTGGTCTACCCTTCAACTTACTCAATTCCTTACACCTCTGCTGGGTTGCTTCTTTCAGCTCTGTTGTCGAGGGAGGTTTTGTTGGATCTGTACAATTTAACTGTAAAATTAAATCTTCCTTTTCCACCACAATACGACGACTGGGTCCCACAAAGGCATTTGTTGTCTGTAAACCTTCCTGAGCCAAACGGAATGGATGTTGGGTATGACGATTTTCACAGCGTACAAATGATTTCACACCCGTATTGATAATTTTAATATTATTCTCGTTGAGTAATACCAAATCCCTAATTAATTCCGAACAATAGTAAATGTTTTTCTTTTTCTCGGTAATACAACGTGTCAGCAGGCAACGACTATTAAATGAATCGTCCAAGTCATAGAATTTCTTAATTTCCAACCAATCAGCATCATTCTCCTCGAAGAAAACATAAGGATCTTCTTTGTAGCCATGTAGACGTCTACGTTTGCGTTGGGGTCCCCAGGGTACAGATTTCTCTTCAATGGGCTTGCCCTCTTCATCGAGTTTTACTTCAGGTTTGGGTTTATCCACCAAATCTTTAACATCGTTTTTCTCAAATGGCAGCTGGGATTTTTTGTGTAAAACAGCTACGAAAAATCCACCAGAATTTTGTAAATGAGGTAAGACACGAATACTGTGAAAAACAAAGAAAAATATTTTAATATTTGTTTTTCGAAGAATTTTATAAATTACTTACCACTTCTCTAAACCATATTTCTCTATGTCTGGCAATGGGAACATATTTGGCCTAATAATGGTGTGATATTTTTCAGGAACTTCTTCGAAACTGCTGTAGGTTTCATCAACCTCTTTGGAAGCCAATTTCCATTTAGTCATGCCGGGTATGTATTTCAAACCAGGCACTAAATGTGAGGCATCTACAATTTCCAAAGCACCATTGGAATCGGCAATAATACGCTGCAGCACAGCCTCATTTTCAATGGGATTCAGGGAGCAGGTGGAATATACTAGACGGCCGCCAACTTCCAACATTTCAGCACCACGGCGGGTGATGCGGTATTGAACACTGCAAGAAATTTTAATATTTATTTTTTTATTCCTGAATAAAAACCATATTCAAACTTACCCATGCAAATTATAGGCTTGGCCCAAATTCCATTTTCCCCAAATATCAGGATTTTTACGTAGAGTACCATCACCGGAACAGGGTACATCACAAAGGATTTTATCAAATTTCAAAATAGATTTGCTGCCATCACTTTCAGTTTGCTGTGAAGAAACGCAGTTAATAAAATAATTCAGGAAATAAAAAATTAGTTCACAAACATACCAACAAATTCGGGAAGAATGCACTATCATGATTTGTGACAACAAAACAAGGTGAATTCAAACGTTTGGCCTGATGCACCAACATATAGCAGCGATTATTGTCCACATCATTGGCCAAAACAAAACCAGGTGGTATTTTATATTTCTCCGGTTCGGCATGCAGAGCCTCAATCAATTGGGCTGTCTTTGAGCCAGGTGCAGCACACATATCCAAAACCTTATCGGTGGGTTTAACATCCAATACAAGTGGTGGAATCATAGATACCGCCTCTTGACGACTAATGGCACCGGCATTTGTCTCATTAATAAGGAAATTATGCAGGCGATACAAAGGTTCTGATCTTCTGATATCTTTGCGGGTTAAATCCAATTGATATGCCATGCCATTGGGATACCAGGGCAAACACAATGGTTTCTCTACTTCATCTACGGATTTTCCACGTAACTCTGCCACACCTTTAATGTACTCGGTAAACAAATCTTTTTCAATTATGTCCAACAAGGCTTTGGCTTCACCCTTGAAACCTGTTACACGGAAGGTAGCCGGCAAATTATCACGTATGGAAGCCAAAAATTGCTGCCATTCCTGTTCATCGGCACATATGTTTTGCATGTGATAGTACTTGAGGAAGGCTTCATTGTCCCGTACAATTTCCTCATATGGTCCTTGGGGACGTGTGTCTTTACCTTGCTATGGAGGCAATACAATGGGTTTGGATTAGATTAGATTTACAGGATTCCGAAAAACTTATGCTTACATTTTCACGCCTTTGACGTTTTTTAGCAGCAAAAGGATTAGCTTTACCCTTACGACCCATGTTTAGAATATTTTTCACACAAAATCAAATGACAAACTGGCGGAAAATTAAAAAAAGAAAATGTTTCTCCTCCAAGACCAAACTACACAACACGTGTAGCTTACTGAATGAACCGACCTAATTTAAAGACGTTCCACACGAAACGAATATGGAGAGAAAACAGAGAACGGGCAATACAAAATGAACTCGAACCAAAATAGTCCAAAACCATATTGTTTACGAATGAGGGTAATGAGTAACACAGTACAGAGATGCATTTAATGTTATGCTGATGATGCAGGGTGGGTACCCATGGATTGCAGAATTTTTATTAATTAAATTTTTAAAACCTATTCAAAATTAAAACAATCTATTGGCCTGCATGGACAACAGTTATTATGTGTTAAAATTACTTCCAAAAAATATTATTATCCCATTATATTTCCATGTAATTGTCTTCTTGCAGTTTCACATCATTCAGCTTTCATATATCTATTTCCAAAGGCAGTCAAAAGTCAAACTATAAATCCCTAACCACTTGCAGACATTTTTCAATTTCTAGAAACCTATTTCAGTCCTTGCAAAAAGAAAATAAACAAACGAAATCATCTAAATCATGAAACAAAAAACGGACATTGACGAGGATGTCTCATCCATATGTGAATCAACGGTATGCCATAATGCAGCACCAATTTCTTCACGCATATAATCACCAATTCCATTTTTAGGCTTCCTTGACGGAGGGCTGTAGGCTATCGGTGCGTATGCACAAAACGGACGATTGGCCACTGGCTGAGATCGTTAGCATTAAGGAGCACGAAGGCAAACGACAGTTTTATGTTCATTATGTCGATTGTAAGTATTGGGCATAAGGATTCCATCACATAGTCCACTAATCACACTTCTTTGCAGTCAACAAACGTCTGGATGAATGGGTAACTGAAGAAGATTTGGACACACGCAAGGTACAATTCCCCCGGCGAGATGGTACCCAAACTGGAGCTAGTACCGGGGTGACAACACCCAAGAAATTACTTTCGGTTACAGGTAGTGCTTCGAGACCCACCTCACCACAACCCGGTGCTGGTGAAGTGGTTAATGGTAATGCCGTGTTAGCGGCAGCATTACAGAAGAAAATTAACCGTAAACGAAAGGTAGATAAAGTCGGTATTCCTGCACATCCAAATACTTCGTGTATTACTAATATTCCATGTTTATTGCAGATTATACCCACACCTTTGCCACCAGCCCCACCTGTTGTACCAGAAGCTGCTCCGCCTGCGGCGGCACCAGTTGTAGTCCCAGCCGCCGAAGAGGTTTCTCAAGATGGCAAAAGTGCCACACCACGACAATCCGGTAGTATGGTTAGCATACATCAAGACGATGTAGTAACACGTATGAAAAATATCGAAATGATAGAACTGGGTAAACATCGTATCAAACCTTGGTATTTCTCACCCTACCCTCAGGAAATCTGTCAAATGCCCTGCATTTATATCTGTGAATTTTGTCTGAAATATCGTAAAAGTCGAAAATGCCTAGAACGACATTTGGTAAAGTGTAATCTACGTCATCCGCCTGGTAATGAAATTTATCGCAAGAATACGATATCCTTCTTCGAAATTGATGGGCGCAAAAACAAAGTTTATGCCCAAAATTTATGTTTACTGGCCAAGCTATTCCTCGATCACAAAACGTTGTATTATGACACAGATCCGTTTCTGTTCTATGTAATGACAGAATACGATAGCAGAGGTTTTCATATAGTTGGTTATTTCTCCAAGGAAAAGGAAAGTACAGAAGATTACAATGTTGCCTGTATTCTGACAATGCCTCCGTATCAACGCAAGGGTTATGGCAAATTGTTAATAGAATTTAGTTATGAGTTATCGAAATTTGAAGGTAAGACAGGGTCACCGGAGAAACCTCTATCGGATTTGGGTCTGCTGTCATATCGTTCATACTGGGCTCAGACAATACTAGAGATATTTATCAGTCAAAAGCCAAATAGTGATGGAGAGAAACCCACAATAACCATAAAGTAAGGAAAAGTTTAATTTCATTTAGATTATATGTGTTACCAAATGTCTCCTCTTTTTAGTGACATATGCGAAGTGACCTCCATTAAAAAGGAAGATGTCATCTCCACGTTACAAAACCTCAACCTGATAAATTATTACAAGGGCCAGTATATTGTGTGCATAAATCGTGAAACAATAGACCAACATAAAAAAGCCATGGAGAAACGCAAAATACGCATCGACTCGAAATGCCTGCACTGGACTCCCAAAGACTGGTCGAAACGTTCAAAGTGGTAAATGTCTTGAAAACATCTTTAGAACCTAAACCTTTTCTAGACTTCTCCCTACCACCAACTCCTCCTCTGTAAAAACTCCCAATCATCCTTTCTTCTTCTTCAAACTCATTTTTCCAAAATTCATTTCATTGATTTGTAATTCTTCCATTCTCTTCATTGTTTGTAGAAAATCAATCAACGCATCTCCCTAACATTATTGTGCGCCCATATAAACCAGGCTGGCAAATGAAAAAAAAATGCTACAATTCCGCATCTAACACACTTCCTTGTAGAAAAATAAACAAATAAAAACAGAAAAATTAATTCAAACGTGTTTTTTAATTTTCCATTTCATGCATTCTATACAAATTGGGGAAATTTTCCATATCCAACTCTTCGGTGAAAAGATCTAAACTCTGATTTGTACCATTATCAAGGGCCGCTTCTGTAGATTCAATCGACGTCTGGATAGCTTTGGTGGCAATTTTCAAATCTGTAATTTCCATACGCAATTGTTTAAGATTTTCATGTTTACTTCCCGAAGACAGCAGTTTCTTGAACTTCTCCAACTCTTCCTTATCAATGTAGTCGGTGGCACTGCCACTGTTAAGTTTATCCTTAATGTTGCGGGCATCTTCCATGGCCTTTGCAAGATTCATATTTTCCCCCAAGCAATGTTCCTTTAGCACACGACGAGTGCCAGCCTTTTTCAGTAGTTCCACATAGCGTGAATACAAATGGGTATATTCGTGACGTCTTTTCTGATAGATTTTGTAGGATTCTTCGATTTTTTGCATTACAGCATTTTCATTGTCCGTCTTGCGTTTCAAGGCATCCAGATAGAGTAACATGTTGATGTCATCCAAATTATGGTGCTGTTGAGCAGCTGTGACGGATGTCTGCAATTGGCTGGTATTAGGTTTGCTTTTGGTTGGAGTTGATGGAGTAACGAAAGACATTTTTAAGGTTTTTTTAATTAAATCTAATTCCAAAGACTCTTCTGCGCGCCTTTTGATTTTTTCTGAATAAACCGACCTAATTTAAAAACGTTCCACTTGCAACGAATAGAGGGAGCGAGGAGATAATGGGTGATAAATTAAAAAATGGCCGTTATATGTTTTGTTTACGAATGAAGATGATGTATAACACCAATATCATCGTTTTGTTTAGAAAATGACATAAAGGGATGGAAATTGTTCGAAGGGAAGTAAGTGACTAGATAGAGGCCATTGAGTGCGCCATTTACTGATCATTTCGGGCGCTGTACATTATTGTGAATTGTCACTGTTTACGAGGTTAGGTGTACAAAAGCTATTTGCTATGAAAAATGTATTTAAATAGAATTAGTAAGGAACGTAACGTAGAGGTGCTACGAATGGATTTTTTCTAAATTCAGGTTATTTCTTTGTGGAACTCCATACATACTAAGAAATGAGTTTCCAAAATTCCATTGGGACCACGGGTTTCATCAATGGATCTTATTGGTTTTTAATTAAACGTTAACAATGTGGTTAACATTTTGATCTATGCATTTTCATTTAAAATAAAATTATATTGCGTAGCTGGTATTATGCGCAGCGGAATTTTAGAGCAGCGTCTAAGAGCCAGTGATCCTTTGGATTGACGAGGCGATCATAAACCTGTAATCATGTACATCTATATGAAGCCTTGTATTAACTTTTGTAACTAGTCTTTGCCACAACCGAGATAAGGCAATTACTGTCGACAATCACGCAAAAACCATAGCCTATGGCAATAAAACCCTGAAGATTCTTCCTCACGCTTTCAAAATTTTTGGAATACAGGCCATATAAAATACAATTATATCTTCGTAGCCCAATTTTCTGTCCATAGGCATTCTCCCAAAGACCACAATTAAACCTCTGGCATGCCTCAACCCCAAATAACTTATCATCGACTTCTTTACGTATATTAAAATATAATTAAAATCAAATGTATTTAATAAAAATGAAATCTATGAAAATTATAAATTAAACATATTTTTGTTATGAAGACGAACTACGCTACACAGAAACAAAAAACAAATAAATAAAATAAAGGTTGAGAAAAATGAAATCATTACTTCTAGAAATCACCAAAATCTGGCAATTCATCCATCATGCAAGGTGAAAAATTCATCAAGGAAGGTGGAGTTATCATCTCTTCAATATCCACATCTTTAGCGAGATAATTAAAACATTTCGAATTGTCGAAATCAAGAAGATCTTCACAACCCGAATCATCTGAATCGAAATCTTTGAATGTTTCATTAGTACGACGAACTTCCTCCTCATCCTCCGTATCGGCATAGGCACCTTTTATTAGATTGTCCATCATGGAATCATCGAAAATGTTATCATACCAAATTTCACGATCACCTTTGAAAAACAAACAATAAAAAATTAGATCTATATCAGAGAAAAAAGTATACAAAACCATACTCACTTTTGTAGGGTTTAGCACAACATTTGGGAGCAAAATCAAAATATTCCAACAACTCCAATTCAGCGTCATTGCATTGTGCAGCTTTGGATGTTACTTTGCTGGATTGTTTTGTGGCCTTGAGCAATTGGGGCTGTTTCTGTACGGTTGGACGTAGTTCAGTACATTTTTGGGCTTTGTTAATGCGTACTTCGTCAAATTTCAAGGATTTGGGCTGCAATTGATTGTGTATGACATTTTTCAGCTCGCCAAATGCTTGTTTCTTAACTGTATGCTTGCGAGCCTGATCCATAATATTTTTGGAGGCATGATAAGTGTCTATACAAAAAAAAAAATGATACAAATATTTCATCATTTATCCATAAGGACATTAAAATTAACTTACTCTGATTTTCATTGTTAATTTGGAAATCGATCTTGTAATTCGCCATTTTGTGCGCCAATGAATACAATCTCTAGCTCTGGTAAAACAATCTTAAATATCCCGCTTTCTTCAAAGGCGAAACAACGAATGATGGTCGACAGTATAGGGATAAATAGGTCGACTTTTGACTAATCAAGTAATTTACAAATGATTGATGACACTCATAATGAATTGATAGCTCAACTCATAGACTGTACACACAGCAAAGACAAGAAAAGAATTTCATTTTATTGAATTTTAGACTATTTTTAATATCTATATGATCCTGTTTAATCAATTAAAAATAAATGGCATTGTTTATTCTACATTTTGCTGAATATATTCGAACATTTCTAAGCAATATAAGCAATTCTAAGAAAATAAATTTAGAAAATCCTATATCTAATTATTCTTCCACAAATCATTATTTAAAAAATACGCTCTGATTATCCTTTTTCAAAACTATTATTAAAAAATCTAGGATCTGAGCTACAATCAAATAATGTTATTAATCTCTGAGCATTTCCATCTAATGGTGTTTTTGGCAAAGAAAAATTTGGCAAAGAAAAATTTACTAATGGAAAAGCAAGCGAAAATTTCAAAAGAGAAAACAAAAAATTTGCCAAATAAAAATCTGCCTGTGGAAAAGCGGACTTATAGCCATATAAGTTATTTTTGTCCTTCAAAATAACATTATATATTCATCAGAATCCGAAAATCTTACGTACGTGTTACGCCTATTCCACGTTCGCCTTACAACCACCTTGACACATACAAAAGCTCACCGCTATGAAATCATACACTACACAATGATATCATTGCACAAAAAAGAAGAAGCACAACGTTGACATTTTCTTTTTTGCAATTCTATCGATTTTGCTTAACTCGTGGCGTAAAATTTGGTGATATTTTTGTGTAAAATTAATTAATAACAATAAGGTTTGTCATTAAACTATTATGTAAATTGTTATTTAGCCGCTAATGTGTTTATTTTTATCAAAAAATCTGTATACAGATGCCTGCACCTGACATTAAATCTTCTTGGGCTGATGAGGTTGAGCTAGATTACGGCGGTCTGCCACCAACTACCGAAGTGATTGAGAATGGCTTCAAATACGTCACAGAGTATAAATACAACAAAGATGACAAGAAAACCAAGGTAGTACGCACATATAAAATCACCAAAGAAGTCGTACCCAAGACAGTGGCCAAGCGTCGTACATGGTCAAAATTTGGCGAATCCAAGAACGACAAGCCCGGTCCCAACTCCCAGACCACAATGGTGGCCGAAGAAATCTTTATGCAATTCCTCAACACCAAGGAAGAAGAAAAGGCCAATGATAATCTATTGGATCTGACCAAAAATATTGCCAAATGTCGTATCTGTAACGGTGAGCATTGGTCTGTCAATTGTCCCTACAAGGGTACATCTATGGATACAAATCTGATGGAGAAGAAGGCCTCGGCTGCTGCAGCTGCTGCCACGGAAGCACCCAAACCCGGCAAATATGTACCTCCCTTCCTTAAGGACAGCCAGAAAGGTGGTATGGGTGGTATTCGTGGTCGTGACGATACAGCTGCCATTCGCATTTCCAACTTGTCTGAATCGATGACCGAACAAGATTTGGAAGAACTTATCAAACGTATTGGCCAGCACACCAAAATGTATTTGGCACGCGATAAAAATACCGGCCTCTGCAAAGGTTTCGCCTATGTTCATTTCCGCCAACGTAAAGATGCTGCTGCTGCCATTGAAATTCTTAATGGTCATGGTTATGATCATTTGATTCTTAGTGCTGAATGGTCCAAGCCACAGAATAACTGATATAACATTAAAGATTCCAACAGTACATCTACAGCCACAACTAGTAGCAATAGTTACAGTAAACAAAATTAAAAAAAGGAAAAAGAAACAGCCGAAGGAGGAGAAGAAGTTATTGATTTTTTATATATACACACAATATAACTAATTTATAAAACGACCAATAGGAGAGAAAAATGTTTGATAACAACAGTTTGCTTTTTTCACAATCCGCGGTCGTATTAAATTATGAATATGATAGCATTTTATTAGCTAGGGTTACAATAAAAACTGGTAACCATAAAAAAAACTGACAATTGTGTTTTTCTTGTGGGGGTTATAACATATAGTAGATTGGGTGTTATTTGGATAGAAAATTTGATTCATAATTAAATTGTGAACTTTAAATTTAATAAATTGAAATTAAAGTTCCCAAAATTTCTACCTTATGGGGTTCTACGGCTTTTTTAACAGTTATTATTTGTGTTGATCTCAAATCCAAAAAATTTCGTAATAAGTCTAGATAAAAATCTCAAGGATGGTAGGAAAGATCGGATAAATTCCAGAGTGATCACATTAGAAATTTTCAGTTAAAATATCACAGATTTTAGAATTCCCCCTTATGGGTCATATATTGGGAAGTATGGAAGGCCTGAAGGGCTACTTGAAATGGTATTTTTTATGTTATTGTCCTGTCTCTGATCGAGATTTGTTCTAAGATCTAAACTGATGTCCTAATATCAGCTGTCTTCTATACAAGTCAATCGACATTTTATTGGCTTTTTGAGACTCAGTTAGGTTACTTGGCCTTTTGTTTCTCTTTTAGGTTAAAATTCATTATAGGCTCATTTTATGGTATCCATTCCTCCTGCCAAATTCTAGTACAATTTAAAGCAGATTCAGTTGCCTAACTACTTTTCTATTAAGAAAAAAAAAATGGTTGACTTATCATTGTTGGTAATAGTATATATATATATATATGGGTGCCAGTGGAATTTTGGAAGCCTATATGTTAAGAAATTTGGTTACATTTTTATAATCAGGATTTCAACAGTATCGAATTGATAACCATATTGCCTTAGTTAATTTTAAAAGGAATGGGACAATACATATACCTTAACGGGACTTTGTAGACCCATATCTCAGGAAGAATGGATTATCGTTTTAATCAGTACCCATTGGAATAAATGTTCTGAAAATTTTAAAATGATAATTTGAATACTATTTTGATATTCTCTTAAATATCCTCATCATAGAATTCCACTTAACCATTACAAGACAATTGTCCATGGTATCTCATTCAGTTGGAAATTAGATTTTTGTAATCAGGACCCCACCCATTCTCGATTTTAATTTTTCAAGATTTTCAATGGGCTTGTAAATCAATACCAATGCTTGTTAAGGTTTGTAACTTTACACATATATAATTGAAGATTTAAAATAGAAGAAAAATAATTTAAAAAATAATTTTGTTATTGTTTTGTTGTTGTTTTTTGTAATTAAAGAAAAGTCCTTATTTTTGATGGCGGGCATGATAACTCTTCACTGGAACATCGGAATCCGAAAATTCCAACGGTGTTAGAAAGAGTACATGTCTGGCTCTCGTATGAACTAGGATTGTTGACTTCGTTTTGAAATTAACAAAATGGCGGACCTTTGAAAAAATATTTTTGGAAAATCGCCGATTTTTGACCAAAAACCAAGTTAAAAATAAGGAAGTTCTTCACCGATTGGCTTTATCCTAGTTCATACAATAGCTATACACTCACAGAGAAACGTGTAAAAATTTGGAATCGATTGGATTATTAGTTTTTGAGTTATATTGCCCGCCATTCGCAAAAGAGAAAAACGCGTTTAAAGTTGGAGAAGCCCTTTTGCCGTCTCTTAATGCTGACACAATAAATCGGCTATATTTTCTTGAGATTTTCACTTGAAATTTTTAGGGACATTCTTGAATTAGTGTAGAATCGAATTAAATAAAAAACCCATATTGCCTTAGTGAATTATATAAAGGAATGGGAAAATACAATGGCCTTAGCGGAAATTTAGAGAACCATATTTCAGGAAGAATGAAATTAAATATCCTCATGATAGAACTCCACTTAACATTTACCAGACAATTGCCCACGGCATATCATTTATTTATAAATTAAATTTTTGTAATCAGGACTTCAACAGCTTCAAATTGATATCCATATTGCCATTGTGAATTTCAAATGGAATCGGAAATTACAATGGCCTTAGCGGAAATTTATAGACCCATATCTCAGGAAGAATTAATTACTGTTTTAATTAGGACAATTTGAAATATACGTGCTGAAGATTTTAAATCAATGCGGCACCAAGCCCTAGTCTTCGCCCTTCTTAAATCTGTATCGGCTATATGGATAAAAAATGTTAGTTATTGATAAGATACTTAAATTAATTTGTAGTTATTATGTTCCATGAGTGCAATTTCGGATACTCTATTAAATATCCTCATGATAGGACTCCACTTTTCCAGACAATTGTCCAGGCAATCCCTTTCAGTCGGAAATTTCCGAAGTCGAAGTTTCCGTTTGACATTTTTTGTTGGGATGTCGAATGAACCCCATTTGTTTAGAATGAACATGCACAGAGGAACATGGAAATCGAGAGCGAGATAGAAATAGAGGAAAGAGCAAGATAAAACATACCTCTAGGTGGGTTCACATCGTCATCGGACATCGCAACTGCTGTTTGAAAATTCGTTAGTCGTTTTTTGTATTTCGTTCGTGGAGGTTGTGCGTTAATGTGCGAAGGCAGCAATACTGTGTCGAGTTTTCCGGTTGAAAACGTTAAACCAAGAAAAACAAAAACAAAGTAGAAGAAAACAAAATAAGAAATAATAAATATTTAAGAAATTATTTTAAAAAGTGCATGTTTTGTTGTGAAGAAAAACAAAAAACTAAAGAAAAATCCAATTGGAAGTGTCGTTTTTGTGTTGTGGGCTGCCTGCCGGTTTATGGGCCTTAATCGTAAGAAAACAACAACAACAAAAGAAGAGATTGAAAACCGTATAATTTTTTTATATTTTAATTCAAATTGCATACACACTGAAATTTATGCAGACGATTTTTTTCTTCTGCTCTATACGTGTGTATATATGTGTAAGTGTTTGTGTATAGATTTTAATGCATAATGGATCTGTGATTATGGGGGGATCCAACCATCCATCGTCTATGAACGGACTTGCTGCAAGTGCGTGAGAGAGTAGAGCAACAACAACAAACAAGTGGGGAGCAAATTGCGTATAAATGTGTGTGCATTCGTTGTCGCCGTCGTCGTTTTATTAAAACACCGAACAACCAACAAAAAAATACCCAAGAATCAAAGGGAAAAAGAAAAACAAATCTAAAAGCCACAACAACAAAAATAAACAAAAAAGTTATCAATGAAAATAATAAAACAAAAAAACGAGAAATAATAATAAAATGAAAAACGAAATAAATAAATAAATGTGTGTGGTGTGGTTGACAAGAAGAAGAAACAAAAGAAAAACAAATCCAATTGAACACGATACGTTTTGTCCGTTGGTTTATGCCCTGCGTGGAATGTTAGCTCCAACAACAACAACACAACACCAACATATTATGATAGAGAGATATGCAAGTGGGGGGAGAGAGCAGAGCAGATAAAACACCTCCATCCAAGTGACAAGTAACTTAACAGAAAAATAAAAACAACAACATTAATGACATTACAACTTACAGAATGAACTGTGACAACGTCGACGACAGACCAGCTGATTGAGTTGTGTTGTGTTTTTATTATTGTTTTATATTAAATTATTCTCGAAATAATCTTTAAAATTAATCTCTGAATATGCAAATTTAATAAAGAACAAGAAAAAAAAACAATAATAAAAGACCGGTAGTGTGTGAGAATTTTTGTCGTCGTATTTTAAACATGGATTAATCTTTCAATGCATAAAACGAAACAAAAGTTTGATAATCGAGTTTGAAAACAGTGTCGTTGTTTTTTTTAATGATATTTTTTGAAACCAAAACAATAGTAATATTTAACTGAAATTTGGTTGATAGACTTTAAAAAGGATTTTTAAATAAAGTGGAGTTTTAAGAACATAAATATAATTTTAACAGAAAATTATTGGTCTTTTCTACTGATTTTTACTATTTTTTTGATATCATTGCAGAATTCTTTTTGAAACAGATATATTATAAATGCAGCTGCAGCTATTTATTAATTTTAATTCAAAACAGTTTACAACAAAACCTATTCTGAAGGATATGAAAATTAGTTAACATTGGCGCCCAATTTAAATTTTCTTGAAAAAAAAAATTGTCTAGGTTAATTTTTGGCGCCCAATTGCAATTTTTATTTACAACAATTACCAAATATGGTCCTAGAGAATTTCGAACACATTTTTCTGTAGCTTTTTATCAATTTTAATATTAAGAAATATCAGAACATGGGGTGAAAATCGGCAAAAAACAATTCTGACAGGTATAAAAATTAGTCTATGTTAACATTGGTGCCCAAATGCAATTTCCATGCAAAAAAGTCATAAAGACCCTTATTTTGAATATTAACAACGTATGTCTGCAGTTTTGAATCAGTGTTAATAAATTGTAATATATAAATTTGCCGAATAAGGCCCTAGAGAAATTCGAAAACCTAATTCTGTAGCCTTTTATCAATTTTAATGAATTTTAATATAAAGATATCGCAGGCCTAGGGTATATTTTTACAAAAAAAAAAAAAAAAAAAAAAAAAAAAAAATCTGGCGCCCAATTGCAAATTACCAAAAAATCTCTTATCTGCATTTTGGAATTAATCTTAATGTATTTTAATATGAAGATATCAAAGGGAGTCATGGAGGGTATTTCGCTTTAAAAAATTTGGCGCCCAATTGCAATTGTTACTTGTAAAAATGACTAAATAATATTCCTTTTATTTTTTTTATCACAAAATATAAGTGAAATTTTATTTCAGATAAAATTTTTATCTTCCCTTCCAGAACATTTGACCAAATGCATTTAATCTTCTAAACAAAACCTCCAACAATATGGCATCATTATTTAAGTGTGTTTTTTATTATTGTTATTTTGTTTTAATTGCCCCGGCATGTGTGAGAGAAGGAGGAGTGGTGACCGATTAACTAGAGGTTAATTTATAATCAGTTTCCTTTGGAATTTGCAATTCACAGCTGATATTCGAAAATTTGATACGTGTGTGCATGTGTGTATGTGTGTTGCAGGAGGGGCAATTTCCCCAACAACTGCAAAAAAAAACTCATAAAACAAATCTGGTAAAAACAAGTTAAAAAGGGAAATAAATAAAAACAAACAGAAAAATATTGTGGCATTACTACCAAAGAAAAAAAATAAATAAAAATAAAAAAATAATAATAATTCTAAATATAAACAACAGCTCACACACTAGGTGAACTCATGCCTTTTTTTATTTGTAAAAATCAAAATTGAGATGTTTCAGGGGATAATACAAAAATGGGTTTCTATTTTTATATATAAAAAATATTTGGGGAGTCTTCGAACTTAGAAGGTCTAAAGGTAGGAAATAATTGGCGGTGGCCACAAACATTTCGCCTGACCTAATTTATTTTTTTAGCCAATTTCCTCCTTGGGTTTCATATTTTGCATTTAAATAATTATTTTTTTTCTTCGGCAGAAAACCCTCATATCTTTGTTTTTTGTTTGACATTGCCATTGAAAGTTGGCATATCTTAAGAATTCCATAAAAAAGGCAGGCACATGTGTGTGTGACCCAAGATAATGTTTCCAAAAATATGCACACAATTATCGAAAGTGTTCTAAAATAGAGATACACAAAATATTTGCTAAAAATAAATATTGATCGATTGGTGTTTTTTTATCGGAATTCGAATCAAATCTTGAAAAAAAAAGTTTTATGAAGAATTTTATTTTCCACCGAACCGTGCAATTAGTTAATCAAAATTCCAAGAATAAGGCAATTAATTATGTTGCTAATGAAAGGAAGTTAAAATCTGAATTCGAAAAAAAAAACAAAAACTTAAATAATTTTTATTTTTAAAACCAATATCAGGAATATAACCTGACCTATAAAACAAACAGAACCTATAAAACAGACAATAATTTTTTGACTCATTTTCAAGGTAATTTATTTTGAATTGAATATTTCTTACCCCTCCCTTTAAACTAATTTTTTTTTCTAAAAATCCCCCCACTTCCTAAGAACTTATGACCGCCAAAAAATATCGCAATGTTTGATCTGCAACGACTCTCTGAGTTAATTTATTTATTGTTCCCAAAAAAGTATTCAACAGATGTTTGTTGATATTTTTATTTACCAAACATGAAAAAAGTACACAAACACACGCACACACACACATATATAAACATTATAGTTTTGTGTGGAAGATTATTGCGTCTTTTTTGCGTTGTAGGCGGAATACCCCGCCTTGTAGCCATGGCTCCAAACTTTGCAAAGCAATTCTGGCCAAGGCATTGGCAATAAATTTTACTTTTAATGGTAGCCCATTTTTATTACATTTTTTGTACATCTTTTAGAGTTCTCTTAAGGGTTCAACTTTGGACAGAATTTAAAAAAAAATAAATTTTCTTAAAAAATGAGTCGATTTGTTTATTTAGTTCAAAAATTATTTTGATAACCCTTCAATTGTTTTCCTTGAAAATTTCAATCACAATTATCATTTTTGGGTGTAAAATTTTAATATTGAGATAACAAATATGTAGTTTTTTTTGAAATTATAGACAACTTTTGGTCGATTTTTATTTGGTAGAATTTTTATAATTTTATAAAAATCTCTTTTAATTTTTTACTCATATTTAAAATTTTGATCGAAATAAAATTTATTGAAAAAAATTGGTAGAAAAATTTTGGTCGGATTTTTTATGGGTCTAAATTTTATGGACATTTAATTGGCGCAGATTAAAAAAATATTTTTTAGGCGCTAGGCAGAGTTGTAGATTTAAAAAAAAAAAAACATTTTTAATCGAAAAAATCTTGGTCGGATTTTTTGGCCAAATTTTTTGGACGCCTAATAGATGCAGATTTTTTAAAATTTTTATTTTATACACCAGCCCTACAACTGTGTAGAAAAATGTTGGTCGGGATGTTTTTGGGTCAACATTTTTTTGACATTTAATAGGTTCACATTTTTTTTCAAAATATTTTTTTAGTCTCCCGACAAAGTTTTAGATTTTTAAAAACTAAATTTTTGATGAAAAAAAAATTTATTGAAAAAAATTTTAGTAGAAAAATTTTGGTCGGATATTTATTTGTGTAAACTTTTTTTGACACACGCAGATTTTTAAAAATATTTTTGGAGGCTCAAGGCACAGGTGTAGGTTTAAAAAAAAATTTTATCTAAAAAAATGTTATTGAAAAAAAATTGGTCGTTTTTTTTGGGTCAATTTTTGTTTTGGAAATTAAATATAATTTTTAAAAATATTCCTTTTCAGTCAAGGGTTTAGATTTCTGAAAACAAAATTTTTGATCGAAAAATTTTATTTAAAAAAGTTTTGGTCGCATTTTTTTTTGGGTAACAATTTTTTTGACATATAATAGGCGCAGATTATTTAAAACTATTTTTTGACTCTAGGCATAGGTGTAGACATTTGAAAAAAATTTTTTTTGATCGAAAAAATTTTATTGAAAAAATTTTGGTCGGTTTTTTGGGTCAATTTTTTTTGAAAATTAAATAGATTTTTTTAAAAAAAAAAAAATTTTGGTCGGTTTTTTGGGTCAATTTTTTTTGAAAATTAAATAGATTTTTTAAAAATATTTTTTTTAGATTTTTGAAAACAAAATTTTTGATCGAAAAAATTTTATTGAAAACAATTTTTGGTCGGATTTTTTTGGGTAACATTTTTTTGACATATAATAGGCGCAGATTATTTAAAACTATTTTTTGACTCCAGGCATAGGTGTACCCATTTGAAAAAAAATTAATTTTTGATCGAAAAATTTTATTGAAAAAATTTTGGTCTTTTTTTGGTTCTTTTTATTTTTTGGAAATTTAATAGATTTAAAAAGAAAATTTAGGATCCGGTCACGGGGTGGATTTTTGAAAACAAAATTTTTGATTGAAAAGAAAAAAAGTATTAAAAAATGTTGATCGGATTTTTTGGACATTAAATAGGGACGGTTTTTTTAACTGGTTGGCAATTTTTGTTTCTTTTGCAAATATCTCTTTCTCTTCAGTATTTATTCGAAAAGAGTTTAAGAGTAAAATGTTGGTCAAAATTTTCGATTTTTTGTTCGAAAATTGAATTTTTCTGTTTATTGGTATTCTTTCAATTTCATAATTTATTCTAATTAAAATTGTAATCAGATGTTTTTTTTTTAATTTGTTAAAAAAATAGTAGACACATTTTGGTCAGATTTTTTTTTTGGTCAACAAATTTTGGTAATTTTTATTTATTGGTAGAAAATTTATTTTTTTTTCTGTTCCTATATCTCTTTCATTTTAGTATTTATTAAAAAAGAGGTTAAAGGTTTTTACCTTTTACCTTTTGGTAAATTTTTTAGGTAAATTTCGAACATAATTCAAAGGGAGAATTTTTGGTAAGACAATTGTGTATGATATGGCAACCTTGTTTGTTTTTTCCTTCTTGATTTTTTTCTCATCCAAATTCTGTTGAAAAGTTTTTTGAAAAATAAATGAAATATAAAATGGCAACACTGTTTTTTTTATTTTCTTGGTTAGATATTGGCTAATATTGTTTGCTATTACCCGTGGCCTATTGGCGGCTGCTCTTCTTTGTTGGTTGTTGGTGTTTAGTGTCGCTACTATGGTTATGATTCATAAATAAATCTGCACATTTCCCTAAGGCGGCTCAATGGCAATATTCGTGGCTATCATGGTCCCCCCCCCTCTTGCATGAATTCCATTTCATTGGTTATCCAGCCTTTGATCTAGAAAAATGATTAAAACAATTGCTTTGATTATTGGAAAAGCGTTCAATGGCGAAGTGAACAAAAAAGAAACCAATTGACCTGTTATAAATATTTTTCTATTTTTTTTCACCTAGTATTCCTTGGAGGAAAATATCACAAAATTCCATTCAAACACAAAGCAGTGACATTTATTTGAACATTTTTGAATAAAAAACAACTTTTAAATTTGAATAAAAAAATTACGAAAAGAAATTACATAGAATCGAAACAATAAATATTTGTAAAATTACGTGTGAAATTAAATGTGATCGGCTATTGAATTGAGTGCAGTGACAACAGTGGAGAGCGGCTCTTATTACGTTCGAAAAAAACAGCCAACAAACAAAGAAAAGGGGTCTGTCGGTTAGTCGGTCGATTTGGCTGTCTCCCCTTCCCGTTGATTTTCAACTACCACTACTTGAAGCTGCTGACGCGTATTCATTTAATTCTGCAACGTAGACACGTTGAGATTGTGACAACAACAAATATTTAATATTTTAATACAACAACAGCAGCAGCAACAACAACAAAATTCCCTCTCAACGTTGGGAATATTTTGAGCACAACTATATATATAAAAATATTTTTATATAGTAAGGAATTGGATTTTTTTGGCATTGTCCTCTGAGGAGCAGTCACAGAAGAGAAAAATAAAATTATTAAACAAATTAAACAACAAATCATCTCAGCAGACAGAGAGCCAGTCAAACCAACCAGCCAGTCATTCAATTCCACCACAACGCATTTAATTCGTATGCCTGCCTGCAAGAGCTTGTTTTGTTCCTGAGAAAAAAATTGAGGTAAGTGTCATCTTTAATTGCCCATATTTTTTCGATATGATTGTATATATTTAAACATTTACATATAAACATAAATAATAATGAATTTAAATATTTTTGGGATGGAAGATATTTTTTCTCGGTTTAAATTTTGCAAGGAAGATATGTTAACTCTTTATTTGACAACAAAACAATAAAATAGTGGCAAAATGTAAAGAGTGAGCAAAGAGAGGCTTAAAGATTACTAGAAGAGAGTCTCTGTATGAAAGCTAAAGGAAGCCGTTATGTTTCACCTTTAGTGGGGATTTGAAGAGAGAATGTATGGCGACCGTTAGAGAATTTTTTCAGGGGATTTGATTTGAAGAGATAATTTTTGGACAATTGCAAGGGGCTGTTAGAGAAGATTAGAATAAAGAATTTTTGGACAATCAGGGAGCCTTCAAAGACAAGCTTTATAGACGATCAAAAGAGAATGTATGAAAATTAAATTGTTTATAGAATTTTTTTTGTCGATAACTGACAAAAATTTCTATATAAATTATTTATCGAGAATTTACAAAAATAAAAAAAAATAAAAAAATAAATAAATCCATATAAATATTGCTTCTCAATAATTTTAAAAAAATCGATAATTGAACAAAAATATTAAAATTATTTTATCGTTAATCGACACACAATTTTCTACAGAAAAGATTTATTGATAATCGACTTAAATTTTTTGAATCTATTTATAAAAAAATCGAACAAATTATCGATAGAAATTATTTATCGATAATCGAAAACATTTATTTTCTATAAAAATATTTATCGATAATCAACAAAAAATCTAGAAATTATTTTATCGATAATCAACAAATATTTTTATAAAAATTATCGATCGACATTATCTATATAAAATTATTTATCGATAATCGGAAAAAAACTTTCCATAAAAATTATTTACTGATAATCGAAAAAATGTCTATACAAATTATTTATCGATAATCGACAAAAAAAAATTTCTGTAGAAATAATTTATCGAAAATCGTCAAAAAATCAATAGAAATGATTTATCGATAATAGAAAATATGTCTAAAGAAATTAAGTAACGATAATAGATTTTACATAGAAAGTATTTATCGATAATCGACAACATTTTCCAAATAAATTATTTATCGATAAATATTTTTTATAGAAATTATGTTTCTAATTATTTATCGATAATCGAAAAAAATTGAAACATTTATCGATAATAGACAAAAAATCTGCAGAAATTATTTATCAATAATCGATATAAAATGTTCTATAGAAATTATTTATCGATAATTGACAAAGAATTTTCCATAGAAATAATTTATTGATAACATTTCCTATGAAAATTAGTTATCGATAATCGACAAAAAAATCGATAAAAATTATTTATCGATAATCGGCAAAATTTGTTCTATATTTATCGACAACATTTTATATAGAAATTATTTATCGAAGTGATTTTAAAGAGAAAGAAAGGCAATCTGAAGAGAATATTTATAGGCGATCAGAAGGGAGCCCTTGTAATCGACCATAAGAGAATCTATAGAGACGAACAAATAGAAGAGTATTTTTAGATGAAGAAAAGGGGGTGTATATAAAGCACCCGAACAAAATACCTTAGAGACGCTCAAAAGGCTTTAGAGGATCTTTATAAGATCTTAGAGGAATTTTAAATGATCTTAGAAAACCTTTTGATATTCTAAGAAGACCTTTAAAAGTTCTTGAGCAACTCTAAGAAAGTCCTTAAAAGCCTTTAAACGTTTTAAACCCCTTTAGAATACCTCTATGAGGCCTTAGAGATCTGGCAAAGGTTTTAGGGATCTTCATAAGGCTTTGAGGACCTTTAAAACATCTCTGAGATCCTTTTTAAAGTCTAAGAAGACTTTAAAGGATCTCAGCAGTCACTGAAAAGTCTACGGCGAACTTAAGAATGTCATAGAACCTTTGGAAGGTCTTAGCATATCTTAGAAGCCCTTTGGAGACGTTATACTGGGAGGAATCTTTATGAACGACGTGTTGATCTTCTTGATGACCTTGTGTGATGTCTTATGGAAGATCTTCTAGAAGGTTGTCGCCTGAGGATGAGCTTATTTCCCCTATTTTTATCTATATACTGTTAATTGACGTATCTCTTTTTGGAATTGTCTAACAATTATAAGCGATTATTAATTGAACATGACGGCGACAATTGTTTAACTAGCTTTTCGTTTGCCAGCAATTCGATATTTCCCCCAAAAAAAATTGCCAATCATGGATGTTTGATTTTGAATTTTCAATTAGATCAATATTGATGGAGCTCTTCAGAACTGGCTGACAATGAATGCTATAATGGCAGCCTGACTGCCGTCTGACTGATTGAACGCCTGCCGGCCTGCTTCCTACCTTGAGAGAACACATTTGTCTGTCGTCGTACATATTGACATAAAGTTTTTACACCTGTCTTGAGGTTATTTGTTCTGCTCTTTTTTTCGTTTTTTGTTACTTCTAATCTTATCACCAGAAATGTCGTTCAGTTTTTTTTTGCTTTCTGGAGTAGAGTTATTAATTTTGGTTATATATTATTTTTCAACAATTTTTTGTTGCTGTTTTTTGTGTTATTTACTTTGTTGTTGTTGTTTTGGGGCATACTTGAGAGTATATACGAAATAAATTAAAATGATTCGTTTTTGTTTTGGGACTAGCACATTTTTTGGGCGTGATGGTGATAAGAAGTAACAGCTCGGCTGAACCGCACCACCAGCAGCACTTCTCTGCCTGTCAGGGTTTTGTTTTTGTTGTTGTTGTTGACGATTCGGATGTCAGGCAGTCAGGCGTCAACCAAGTGACCGGACAGACAAATAGTCTCATAATTTATAGGTGAATGAATTTTTGGTTAATGTGGATAAGAATATGAAGTACGAAAAAAAAGAAAAAAACAAATGTTGGGAAAGAAAATATCGGCCAACCTTGGTGACCTGTTTTTTCTCTTCTTCTCCCTTTTGTTTGTTTTAATCATCCTAGATATTAAAGACGAAGAAAATTATACAAGATTTTTTCCCGAGAAAAAATGAAAAATGCATGGCATTTTTATTGGCAATCCTAAATTTTAATTAAAACAGGGATTAATTTGAAATTGAAATTTTTTGGGCAAAAAAAAAAAAATGAGAATAGAAAAAAAATACTTCGAGGGTCTCAGAATGATTTTTAAGTGTAAAACGTAATTTAATAAACATGAATTAAAAAAAGAAATGTTTTTTATATTTGTGCATTTTTAAAATTGCGGAGAGAGCCTCATAACATCATTAAATTGCCTTAGAATACCTTTTGATGGCCTAGAAAATCCTTAGAAGATCGTCAGAATACCTTAGGTAACCTTCATAAGGCCTTAGAAGACCTTAAAAGAGATTTTAGCAGATTTTCAGTACCAGAGAGGACCTCATGAAGACCTTAGAAGATCATTAGAATGCCTTAGAGAACCTTAGAGGACTTTGAAGCAGGTCATAGCGGATCTCCAACAACTAAAAGGACCTTATTACACCTCGAGATGCTATTCCATGGCCTAGTAAGACTGTTTTACAAACATACAGGAAGATCGTCAGAATGTCCTAGAGAACTTGTATAAGGACTTAAAGAGATCTTAGCGAGTCCCCAGGACCTGAGAATACCTCATGAAGTACCATTCTCTATCCTAGTAAGACTTTTTAGGAACATTCAAGATCTTAGAAGATCGTCAGAATGCCTTAGATAACCTTTATAAGGCCTTAGCAAAACTTGAAGGATATTTTAGCGTATCCTCAGTGCCTGAGAGGACCTCATGACACCTCGGAGTACCATTCCATGGCCTAGTATGACTTGTTTATGAACACACAAGAATGCCTTATAAGACCTTGAAGCAGATCATAACGAATCTCCAGGACCTGAGAAGACCTCGGAATACTATTTCATGGCCTAATAAGGCTTGTTTTGGAACATGCAAGACCTTAAACATACAAAGTGCATACAAATAACCTTAAGAATGTCATAGAACTTTCGAAGTTCTTATAAAACCTCTATATAGTCAAAAAGGCCTTTAGAAGGTTTATAGTTTGGAAGCTCTTGGAGGACCACTCTCTCTCTCTCTCTTTAGACCTAGTGAAAATGGTACTTCTCTCTTACATTCTCTCCCACTCAAAGTCAGCTTAAGATACGTATTTCCTTATGATCTCACTCTCACACTCTCTCTCAGTATTCCTCTCTCATTGAATATATTTCAGTAAACTTTGAAAAGTGCATTACTACAACATCAGGCAAAACCCCGCACGCATGATCTCTTTAACAGGAATTTGTGTGACAAAGAGCGTAAGAAACGGCTTTCTGGCCTAAGCCTGCATTAATAACCCGTAAAAGAGTCACAAGTAAAGCAACGACTATGACACTAACGATTAATAGCATCGTCTTCGTCGTCTCCGAATAGCAGCAACAACAATAACACGAACGAAACAACACCACAATAATAATCATAATAACAACAGCAACCGAAGCAAATAGAGAGTAAAATTATTGCTCTGCTGTTTTAATCACATGTTTACACTTGTTATTCTCACTCCAACGGCAACAGCAACAACAACAAAACACACACAAATTGGGGTGTTGTGTGGTGGTGGGCTGGTTGGTTGGTTTGACTATGCATGCTCTGGTTTAACGTGTCTGTTGTTGCTGTTGATGAAAGAGGCGGTTTAGGAGGGCGGGCGATACCATTATTATTCTGCTTCTTCTTCTACTTCATCATCATGCTGCTGCTGGTGTTGTTGTTGTTTTTGTTTCTATTTGATGGACAAGGTCTCGTTTGATAATATAATTAAATACTCACATTTTGTTTCTGTTGTACTACTACTTAGTGCGAATGAGTAGCTACAAAAAGAAAACAAACACAACACATCATGAACCAGAGTAATCAAACACTGTAGCTGGCACATTCACACACACACAGAGGCAAAATGCAAAATACTTTTGCAGTGGAATGGGTCGTATGAATGGTTGGCAAAAAAAGAGAAAAACGACCAGCAAAAAATGTATGACGAAAGCTAGCAGAACGCAAAAACAAAACTAAGTGACGATGGGTTGAGTTGTTTGAATCCCAAAACAACGACGGCAACAACAACATCAAAACAAATACGACAATTCTTTTTTTCGTTCGCCTAATCTTCATACTTAGGCCTATGCCTAGTTGCCTGTCCTGTCCCGACTGTTTACGATTAAACCTCATCACTCTACCACCCTGTTTGGGGCAGTGACGCGTTTTTCCTTCGTTGATTCGCATTCGCCAACGATTCATCACTTTTGTTGTGTGTTGTCTCCGTGTATGTGTGTGTGTTCGTGCTTGATCACTGCCATATGAGGTGCTCACAATTATTCTACGCCGCCTAATATAAACAGAAAAAAATCTGATTATTTGTTTTTTATTTTTATTTTTATGGGAGAGATAAATGGAGGAGAGAGGGTGATAGTGAGAGTCTATGTGTGAGAGAGATTGAATTAAAATGAGATTGTTATCTTATAAGAACAATATAAGGTAAGGTGATATTTTCAACGAGGAATATTTAAGTAAGTCGGGGGAATTTTAAGAGATTTTGTGAGGTTTTCTTTAGGGAAACTTTTATTCGAGGCATATTTTAGTGGCAAAAGTGTACAAATTAGTCTTTTATATAAAATGATAAGACCTTCTTAATGTTTTTTGGGTCTAAAAGTATTTTTGGACTATATAGAGGTTTTAAAAGAAATTTTAAAGATTCGGCGACATTCTTAGACTTTTTGAAGTCTTCTAGGCTCTCTAAGGCCTTCCAATAATTTCGAAAGGTACTCCTAGATCTTCTAAAGTTCTTCTAAAACCTTTAAAAGTGTTTTTGAAGTTCTCCAAGTCCTTCTTAATGCCTTTAGAGGCTCTTTAAGGTCTTTTTAGGTTTGCTAAAGTCTTCTAGAGTTATTTTCGTACGATCTGGAGGTTTGAAAATAACTATAAATATTCTATGACATTCTTAAGGTACTCGAAGACCTCAATAGGACTTCTAATATCTTCCAAAGGTATTTTTTTTTTTGGACTTTCGAATAGAGTTTTGAATTTCTCCAAGGCCTTCGCTGCCTTCTAAAGCCAGCTTAAACCTTTTTTGAGGTCTTTTCGGACTATTAAGAGATTTTATACTAACTTAAAAATGGTTCTATGACATTCTTAAGGTTCTCCAAGACCTTTGTTTTTTGTGAGCTCTTCTAAAGGCCCTCCAAAACCGTCTATACCTCCTATTCGTGTAGGATATGTGTTTTGAAATTATACAAGATAATGGCATTCTTAGGTTTGCTAAAATTTCTAAAGGTCTTGTTGGTCCCCCTAGAGGTTTCAGCAGAACTTCTAGAGGTTCTATGATATTCTTAAGGTTCTGCAAGACTTTTAAAGGTCTTCTGAGACTTTCTAATGGTCTTCTAACACCATCAAAATGTCTTCTTAGGCTATCAAAAGACGCTCTGAAATCTTCTAATGGGCCTCTAAGCATTTTTGAACATTCCTAAGACCTCAAAAAGGTATTTTAAGAGGTTTAAAGTTTGTCTACATTAAAAAAAACATCTATATAATCTATAAATATTTTGAAGGCTTCCCAAAGGTTATGAAATACATTTTCCACGTCATCTATGTTCGTTCAATGTTCTTCTAAGACATTGAAAGAACTTCAAAGAAATCTCTGAGGCCTTCTGACAGCTTCTTAGGCATTTGAAAATCCTTTTAAAGGTTCCTAAGACCACCTAATGGGTAAACTAACCCTTTTAAATTGCTTCTATAGGGACTTTTAATATTTTCATAAAGTCTTCTGAAAGCTTCTTACTTCAAACGGACCTCTAAGGGTTTCAGATTGTCCAAGCTCATTTAATTGTCTCCCTAGACATTGAAAGGGTGCTCTAAGACCTTCTGAGAACTTCTAAAGGCCTTCTCATTGTCCAGGACCTTCTAAAGGTAATCTAACCTTTAGATAAGGCTAAGAAGTCTCTCACATCTTCTTCTTAAGACTCCTAAGGGATTCTAAAGGTCGTGTTCATAAGGCCTTCTGAGAGATTTTAACTTCGAAAGCGTACCTTTAAAGGTGTTCTGAGAGCTTCTAAAGGAATTTTAAGTTCTTCTGAGGCCATGTAAGTTCTCTGCATTGTCCTCAGACATGTTTGAGACTCCTAAGACCCTCTAAAGGTCATTTAACCCCTTATAAATAGCTTCACAAGGTCTTCTAAGGGTCTGTGAGTTTTTTTCTTTAGAAAAAAAAAATCTGACCTAGGGTCTGTGAATTTTTTTTCTGTAGAAAAAAACTCATACCTAGTGTCTGTGACTTTTTGTCTGTACAAAAAAAACTAAGACCTAGGGTCTGTTATTTTTTTCTATAGAAAAAAACTCAGACCTAGGGTCTGTGATTTTTTTTATATAAAAAAAACTCAGACCTAGGGTCTGTGATTTTTTTTCTATAGAAAAAAACTCAGACCTAGGGTCTGTGATTTTTTTTCTATAGAAAAAACTCAATCCTAGGGTCTATGAATTTTTTCTAAAGAAAAAGTGACACCTAAGTTTTGTGCATTTTGTCTATAAAAAAGTAGGACCTAAGTTTTGTGCATTTTTTTATATAGAAAAAATTGGGAGATTTAGGGTCTGGTAATTTTTTATATAGAAAATATGAGGAGATTTAGGGTTTGGGAATGTTTTTCTATAAAAAAAACCTAAGGTCTGTGGATTTTTATTTATTGGAAAAATCGGAGACCTAGGATCTGTGATTTTTTTCCATATATTTCTTTTTTTGATACTTCTTCTCAAAAGCAACCCTCTTACTTCCCCTATTCCAGTGGTATTCAAAAAAAATTTTTGACACCTCGTTATCAAACACGATCTTCCACAGGTAGGTAATTCCTCAAGGTTTGTCCTCAACATTTTTTGGTAATTTTCCCATCGTACACGAACACCAAAACGTCAAATATTGTACTTGAAAATTAAAATTTACCAAACAGACTATGTCTAGATGAAGACGAGAGCTGTTGTGGACTCGATTTTTTTTGGCAAACGTTTCGAAAAAATTAACGAACAAATAAACAAACGGACAACGAATAATGAAATGATTAGCATTTAATTTTGATTCATTTGTGGGGGTGGGGAAAAATCCCGACTTGTCGCAATCCGACCAGAAAGAAAAGAATGCCAAGAATGTGTCGTGAAGATGAACTGCGAATATCGCGTCATATGGATGGGTGGGTTTGGTGGGTGCCGAATGTGACGCCAGAGGGTGAATGAACAGATTATTGTTGAATTTGTTTTTGGGGGTTTTGTTGTTGTTGTAGTTTTCTTGGTGTTGTTGTATTTGTTTACTTCACAAGTGTGTTATGGTGGCCTTTCCAAGTTATCAAATATCGTAAGTGTTGGTGGCGGCGTACCAATTAAAAAAAAAACTATTCGACACTTCAGCTATGAAGTTCTGTCTAGAAAAATCGTATGCGGAAGAAGTAAAGATGACAAGAGTTGGGGACGGCAGGGTGTATAAATTTCTAGTGGTGATAATGGTATGGTGGTGGTGTTGGTTGCCTTTAACATAAGGGTAAACATTGAGATATATGAGGGTACTTTAAATTTATTTTTTTATCTAAGCATGTACTTAGTAAAACTTTTCCAGTTGAAACTTGAAACTTTGTTTTCCGCATTATTGTACCTTTACTACTTATTTTTTTCTAATATTATGAAGATGATACCTTGAAATGTTGAACCATATTCCCCAGCTTCTAATTTTTTGGAGGCATTCCATCCCATTTCAAGCCATACCATTTCCATTATTATTTCTAATTTACTTTCTAAAAAGCTCTTGAATTCCAAAAACCCACCTCCTCACCCCACCCAAAAAAAAAATCTGACTACTTGTTAGTGCTGTTGTTGTTGTTGTAGTTTTCTTTTTCATTAAATTGATCTCATGTTGCATTTTTGCGTACAGCAACAACAACAGCAACACATCCGGTCGTTAATATAAATTATGCCTTCATATTCATGTTGAGTATTTTTGGGGTACCACAATTCCGACTGACTGACTAACTAACTACTCCGGCATAATATTTTCCATAATTTCAGTGTGCGTGTGTGTGTTTGTAGATTATTGAAAAAAAAAACTTTCCATAACCGAATAAACATCAATACAGTGGGAGAAGAGAAAAATAAAAAACAACGTAATTTTTGGGGAAAAATCGGAAATTATAAAAGTTCGGTACGGATATATGGAGGCTAAACCCAAAACATGGGCCTAATTAGAGCCTTTTCTGTTATAAATCGGCCTCAAAAACCCCCAAAATATCGAACAACTGAGAGTACCGCTATATGGAAGCTAACCTCAAACTTGTACCTATATCGATAATTTTTAATTTCGGTTGAAAAAAAAAATTGCCCAAAATCCCCAATATATCGAAAATTTCCAAGTTCTCTTATATGGGAGCTATCCTGAATTTTGGTCCTGTATCGATAATTTTTTTCGAGAGATTTTCTGACCAATAATAAATCAAATAAACCAAATTACAGTCATTTCGGTTGAATAACGAAATGACTGACTGCAAAATTCGGGAATTTTCGAAGTACCCAAAAAGTAGACCCATATTGATCATTTTCGGGTAGAATGATTTTCTTGCCCAAGAGAACCCAAAATACTAAATTACAGCGATTTCGGTTGAAAAGTAAGCCACAAGTCCCCAAAAATTCGGAAATTTTCGAGGTACCCTAATATGGCAGCTACCCCAAAATTTGGACCTATATTTATAATTTTTGTTACGAAGATTAGCTAGCCAAAGACAACCCAATTTACCAAATTACAGCCACTTCGGCTGAGAAATGTGCCCAAACTTTCCGAAATACCGAAATTTTCGAAGCACCCCTATCCCAAAAAGTGTTCACATATTGATAATTTTTGGTAGGAAGATTTTCTAGCCAAATAGAACTCAAAATACCAAATTACAGCGATTTCGATTGAAAAGTAAGCCACAAGTCCCCAAAAATTCGGAAATTTTTGAGGTACCCTAATATGGAAGCTACCCCGAAATTTGGACCTATATCGATATTTTTTGAAATGAATATTTCCTACCTCATGGGAATCTAATGTACCAAATTACAGCCATTTCGGTTGATACATGTTTCCAAATTTCCCAAAATACGGAATTTTTTGAAGTAGCCTTATATGGTGGCTACCCCAAAAAAGTGGACCCATTTTGATAATTTTTGGTGGGGGAATTCTGTATCCAACGAGAACCCAATATACCAAATTACAGCCAATTTGGTTGCAAAATGTGTTCAAAATACCACAAACTTCGAAGTACCCTTATATGGGAGCTACCCCAGAACGTGGACCAATATCGATAATTTTTGGTAGGAAGATTTTCTACCAAATGAGAACCCAATGCAACAAATTACAACCATTTCGATTGAGAAACGTGCCGAAGCTCTCCAAATATCGAAATTTTCTAGGTACTGTTATATGAGAGCTACCCTTAAAAATTAGCCAATGTTGATAATTTTTGGTTGGAAGATTTAATACCCAATAAGTACCCCATATACCAAATTATAGCCAATTCATTTGAAAAGCATGCCCAAAGTCCTCAAAATTCGTAAATTTTCAGGGTACTGTAGTATGGGAGCTACCTCAAAAAGTGGACCAATATTGATAATTTTTGGTGAGGATATTTCCTACCCAGGGAGAACCCTAAATACCAAATTACAGCCAATTTTATTAAATATTATGTCCAAACTCTCCAAATTCGGAAATTTACGAGGTACCGTTATAGGGGAGCTACCACAAAAAATAGACAAATATTGATTAATTTTGGTAGGGAGATTTGCTAGCCAATGAGAAACCAATATACCAAATTACAGTCATTTCGGCTGAAAAACGAGCCCAAACTCCTCAAAATACCAAAAATTTCGAAGTATTCTTATATGGGAGCTACCCTGAATCTTGGACTTATCTTCATAATTTTTGGTTTGAAAATTTCCTATCCAATGAGAATCCAATATACCAAACTTCTGCCAATTTGGCTGAAAAACGTATCTAAACTCCCAAAATACCGAGATTTGCGAGGTACCAAGGCTACCCTCAAAAGGTGCATTTTATTTGAAAAGTATTCCCGCATCCACTATCAGTGTATTGGATATGAGTGTGCATTGATGTGCCTCATCGATGCTTACGTCTATAATTTCCTCCTTTGGACATTGTAATAATAAAGTGGGTGTAACCCGCTAGCGGAATTGCTGGTCCAACAAATTTCTCTAATAAAAATTGGCCATTAAATGTACAGAGATTTTTCATTATTTCGATGAAAAAAAAACACACACACACGCACACACATACAAGCAGTGTAGAGCCATAAAATTGGAAATTATTCAAATGCATATGGTGAGAGAGAGAGGGGGAGGGAGAGGGAGAGGGGACTGGGATGCACTCTCGTTAGTTAATACATAGTGACCACTTTAGCCACAGTGACCGCATCATATTCACAGATGAAAAAACCAAACACACACACACACAAAAACCATTAGAATCTGTAACAATTTATGCCGGGGCTACTAAATGAATGGATGAGCGAGCCGCTGGCAGGGTGGCATGGCTGGCTGGTCTGGTCATTAGTTCCATTCCCATAGAATTTCATTCGAAAAAAAACTATGCGCATTGCATTTAGCAATAACATGTTTATCGCTGTTAATTATTAGATAATTAAAAAGGGAGAATTTTCAGCAGCCCGCATTCCCCAACGCCGCTCTCTCACAGTAGTCTGGTGGGATGCCTCTTGCTGTTGATTGAGGGTGGGTGGGTGATTGTCTGTTTATTTTTTTTTCTTCTGTCTGCCATTACAATAGAAGAGAATTGGCAACTGCACAACAATAACAACAGCAACAACAATAAAAATTGTTTTAATAGACCTGCACACACACACACTCTCACACACATGCATGACTTTTGATGCAACAACTTCAATTTTATTGTCATTATGTTGGAAGAGAGGGGCAAGAGAGTGAAGAAGAGAATGAGAATCAAACAAACAAAATAACAACAAGTTGTTGTTATGTTTTTTTGTCGTTGTTGTTGTCTCATTGTTTTACAACAATTGTCAATTACATGGTAAACATACATAAGCATCCGTATGTCTGTCTGGCTCATGCCCGATTCACTATTTAGTAATACAAAAAACACACAATCACACTCACACACACACACACACCCGGCTCCCATACACTTCAAATGCATGTTGTCCCCACATATCGTAAATATCTACTGCATTACATGTGAGAGGGGGTGGGGAGGTGGTGTGTCTTCTACGGATTACTAAAAGAGCAGAAAATTGCTCATTTGCTTCAACGTTGCCCCATGTGTCGTTAAGAAAGTGTAATGGTGTGCTGCATGTGTGTGCGTGTGTGTGTGTTTAAGAACTACTCCGCTTGTCTCCCAGGCAATAATATTGCACACATATTTTTCTTGTGTTTTTTTTTCATTCTGTTGACCACCACTGCCTTACATTAAAGATTAATGACCAAGCTGGTCCCGACTGATGACGACAAAACAGCAGAATTTTCAATGTTCAGCCGGGCTGGCAGGCACGCAGGCAGTTCTACAACCGGCGAACCCAACACAGCGATGACTATGATATGAACAACATCAACAATGTATTTTGCCAAGCATGTCATGTTCGCCTCTCCTTCAGCCGTCTGGTTCATTCGTTCCGTTTATTTGGTTCGTTTCGTTTATTTGTCCAAGTGCATGTCTGACCAGCCAAGCGGAGAATTTCGCTGGAGAACTGTTTAAGATGTCGTTTTTTTTAGTATTCGTATTTTTTCTTACTTCACTATTAATTGCATGCCAGCCAAGGAGTGATGGACAATTTTTAGCACGAAAAAAAAAATAAAAAAGTTCATCGGTTTGGAAGAGTCTTGAAGTTCTCTTTCCAATCCCAAACTCAGATATATCCTATATATTTTCAAATTCAAGATATATACAAAGGTTCGCCGATGTGACTCCCTGTTGGCCAGCATTGTCATCAAGTCCTCTTTCTAGTCCAAAAATCAGATACATTCTATGTATATTCAAATTCAAGATATAGACAATTGTTTGGAAAAAAGGACCATAAAAACAGGTTAAAAAGATAGGTCAAGGAATCTCAACAACTTTCAAATGATGACCCGCTGGTCTAATAATAAGAATAAGAAAAATTGACCTTGAAACCGAATTATATCTTAATCCTGGGTCAATAATCTATAATTAGAGGAATTAAGCCATAATTTCCCATATTAAGCATTAATGCGGGACCTTTATTCTGGGGTCAAGCCTTAATCCGGGTCAATGCATTAATCCGGGGTCAATGACCTTTGACCTTAATCCGGGGTCAGTGACATTTCCCTTAATCCACGGATTACACCTTAATCCGGGTCAATGCCTTAATCCGAGGTCAATGACCTTTGACCTTAATCCGGGGTCAATGACCTTTGCCTTAATCCCCGGATTAAACCTTAATCCGGGTCAATGCCTTAATCCGAGGTCAATGACCTTTGACCTTAATCCGGGGTCAATGACCTTTTCCCTAATCCCCGGATTAAACCTTAATCCGGGTCGATGCCTTAATCCGGGATCAATGACCTTTGACCTTAATCCGGGGTCAATGACGTTTGCCCTTAATCCCCGGAATAAACCTTAATCCGGGTCAATGCGTTAATCCGGGGTCAATGACCTCTGACCTTTACCCAGGTTCAATGACCTTTAATCCTTAATCCCCGGATTAAGGGGGATTAAGTGTTAATCCCCTAATCCCCGGATTAAGCCTTAATCCGGGTCAATGCCTTAATCCGGGGTCAATGACCTCTGACCTTAATCCGGGGTCAATGACCTTTGACCTTAATCCGGGGTCAATGACCTTTAATCCTTAATCCCCGGATTATTAAGGGTCAATTACCTTTAATTCTTAATCCCCCGGATTAAGCGTTAATCCCCTAATGACCCCCGGATTAAGCCGGATTAATAATCCGGGTCAATGCCTTAATCCCCCGGATTAAGCGGGGTCAATGACCGGATTAAGCGTTAATCCGGGGTCAATGACCTCTGACCTTAATCCGGGGTCAATGACCTTTGACCTTAATCCGGGGTCAATGACCTCTGACCTTAATTCGGGGTCAATGACCTTTAATCCTTAATACCCGGATTAAGGGTGATTAAGTGTTAATCCCCTACTCCCCGGATTAAACCTTAATACGGGTCAATGCCTAAATCCGTTGTCAATGACCTCTGACCTTAATCCGGGGTCGATGACCTTTAATCCTTAATCCCCCGGATTAAGCGTTAATCTGGTGTCAATGACCTTAATCCGGGGTCAATGACCTTTAATCCTTAATCCCCCGGAGTAATTGGCAATCCGCGTTCAATGACCTTTAATATTAAGTGTTAATCCGGGGTCAATGACCTTAATCCGGGGTCAATGACATTTAATCCTTAATCCCCCGGATTAAGTGTTAATCCGGGGTCAATGACCTTAATCGGGGGTCAATGACATTTAATCCTTAATCCCCCGGATTAAATGGTAATCCGGGGTCAATGACCTTAATCCGGGGTCAATGACCTTTAATTCTTAATCCTCCCTATTAAGCGGTAATCTGGGGTCGATGACCTTTAATCTGGGGTCATTGACCTTTAAGCCACAATCCCCCGGATTAAGCGGTAGTTTGGGGTCAATGACCTTTAATCCTTAATCCCCACAAATAGTATGGTCCCTGGATTTTTTCAGAAAATTGTATATTTCTCAAAAACTGAAAAGATATACGATATAGCTGAATTAATTATGGAAAGAGGACTTCAATTCCTTCTGTATGAAAACCTTTCATTGATCCCAGTCATTTTTAATTACTGATCGATCTTAAACGACTCGACTGTATGTTTACTATCGGATACCAGTGGAAAGGTCTTGAAGTCTTCTTTCCATATGGAATATCAAATGTATCCTATATTATTTCGCGTTTGAGATATATGATTTTTTTCTGGAAAAATCCCAGGGACCTTGGGTCATTGATGGTAGTTTTTTTTATTTGCCAACCACCACACTACCAACCGTACGACTGCAGGTCAGTCATCATTGGAAACGTTAATATCGTATTTACGATACACCTTCTTTCAAATTTTTTGCATTCCGTTTAGTTTTTACAACCCTCTTAGCTACTTTTATGAATATTAAAAAAAAAATCCTTTCAAAATTTTATGACAATATTGGTCGAACAATCAATGTTGAGTTGATGATAATTCTTTAAGTGTAGCCATTAAATGGGTGTATGAGGCATGAGTGAGTGTGTGTGTACCCATTTATATATTTTATTTTCTCAAATATGATTATCTGCATTCTTTTGTACGAAGTGAGCTCACTTAGTGCTCACCAGCCAACCGGCCGGAATGAGTGAGTCTTTCCAACACCCAAACGAACACAACAAAGCTTTGCTGTTTGTGAGTTTGTTGCTGCTGCTTGGTCAACGAACGATCTTGACCTCAGACTTGAAGCTGGTTGGAAGGGTTTGAAGGCGTCCAAAGCGGGTAGCATGGAAGGAGTGAGGCAAAAACACCTTGGCGGGTTGGGAAAGGAGGAAAATCTTAAAACGAAGAACAAAACATTTATCTCGCTTTGGACCAGTTTCCAAAGACTTGTTAGGTGTTGCAACCACAAACACAACAACAACAACAGAAACTATGCTACGACAACAGTTTAAGTGGTGCTTGGCTGCCTGGTTAAGTGTTGTTGTTGTTGTTTGGATTTTTCTAGTGAATAACAAAAAAAACCTGCTATCAGGAATCCCGTCATTATTTGTTTCCTATAACCAAAGATCGATCGATCGTTGCACTTGCCTTGCCACTTGCATTTGGTTGCTGGCTGGCTGTTGGTTGTAAGGAAACTGGTTAGTTGGTTGTTCGGTTGCTTTCCACCCCTCTGCAGTTTTTCCACGATCCGTATAGCTTCCAACTGTTTTAGAGGTCGTCTGTAAAAATATTTGCAACAACAGAAACCTGTCAGAATCTATGTGTTTGGATTTGGAGTGCCATGTTCGTTCCGATGTTGATCATGACGGTGGTTCCAATGAGGATGTTTTTTTTTAATTTCACTTTGATTACATCTCTGCGGATTGTTTCCTCTTTATTTCTGACTTTTATGGCCAATTTTCATAAAGAAAATGGTCAGTTTTCTTCTTTTAATGACAAAACAAAAATTCCAAAGAAGGGGGGCAATTTCTAGAGTAGGAAAATTGAGTTGCCATATTTAGGAAGAATGGATGGAAGAAATTTCCAAATAGGGATTTATTTGCTAAGATAAATAGGATGGATAGACATCCAATCAATAATGTATATTCCAATATCGTAGAAATGACAATTGCTGAATATCGTAATTTTTATTAATCCATTTAAAATTGTTTTCTGCTTTCAAAGTCCAATTTCGTTTTAATGAAGTTTCCGGCGAACGCGACGACTATTATTCTCTCTTCATTAAAAAGCCCAACAACAAAAAAAAATACAACGACGAAATATGGGTGCATTCTTTTGCCTGCTGTTATGCCATTCTTGCTGCTGTTGTTGTTGTAAATTAATTCCTCTTTACAAAATTTTACCTTCACATGCCATGCGGGCCGGTCCCAACCGCTCCATGGGTTGGAAGATTCATTGCAGCCATAAGACGACGACATCATGCGTAAGTAATTGTGTTGATTTCCTCCCTTCTCTCTTCTCTGCCCCTACCCTCCCTCCTTCTACCCCTCCCTCATCCATGTGTTGTCGTTCTTAATAAACAACAACAAAATTCCAATGTTGCCAAGACAATTCCCTCTTTTTTTGACCAAATGGAGAAGAATTTCAATGCAACGACAACAACAACAAAAGGAAAAAAGAAAAATTGAAAAAAGGAAAGACATGCAGGCAATCAAGTTAGCAACATATTTTATTACATACATGCACACATATAGAGGAGTGGATGGACAGACAGCTATATATGTGGACATATAGATTGGTTCGGTGTACACTTAACTACCCAAGAATGTGCAGAGTGTTTCGATATTTTTTTCTTCTGGATGCTGGATGCGATTATTTTTTTTCGCCAAAAACAAGTTGAGCACGCGCTCCTTAAGTTTTTTTGTTTTTTTTTCTCAGATATTTTCTTTACTTATATAACCAATTTACTGGTTTATTGGTATTTAAGAAGAAGAAGAAGAAGCAGAAAAAAATTTACAAAACTTCTGTAATGCTATTATGATGAAGATGATGATGCTTGTTATGGACTTTGGACTTTAAAGTTGAAACTTAATTTCAAAACAAAAAATAAATAAATAAAATTCCGGAAAAAATAGACACAAATTTCACAGGACTCCTGGAGGAAGACTTTGTATATGAAAAAACCTCCACCAGCCCATCTGAGGAAGACTTTTCTCTACAGGAAAACAATTCCTCAGACACCCTGAAAAATTTCTCGGGACAACCTGAGGAAGACTTTTTTCTATAGAAAAAAATTCCTCAGGACCCTCTAAGGAAGACTTATTTCTATAGACAAATTTTCCTGAGAAACCCCTGAGGAAGTATTTTTTCTGCAGGAAAAAAATATTCAGGACATCTGCCAAAAGTCTTTCTTAGACTTTGTCAAAAAAAAATGTTCCTCAGGACAACCTGAGGAAAACTTTTTTCTATAAGAAAAAATCCTCAGAAAAAAATTCCTCAGAACTCTGAGGAAGACTCATTGTGTAGAAAAAATTACTCAGGACCTCAGGAGAAGACTATTTTTTATCTTTTTCTTCTGAGATTTTTTTGTATAGAAAATGAGAAGTTCTGGACCCTGTGGACAACTTTTGCTATAGAAAAAAGTCCTCAGACCTCCATGAGATAGATCCTCAAAAATCCTCAGGACTCCCTAAGGAAGATTTTTTTTTAGAAAATTCCTCATGACTACCTGAGAAAGAAGTTTGTCCTGAGAATCCCCTGAGGAAGTATTTTTTCTATAGCAAAACATCCTCGGGACCCCTGACAAAAGTCTTCATCGGACTTTCTCAGAAGAAAAATATTCCTCACGACCCCTGAGGAAGACTTTTCTATAGAAAAAAATCCTCAGAAAAAAATTCCCATGACCCTGAGGAAGACTTTCTGTAGAAAAGAATTCCTGGGGACCTCAATGGAAGACTTTTTATCTTTTTCTTCTGAAGAGTTTTTCTATAGAAAAAGAGAAGCTCAGGACACTGTGGACAACTTTTGCTATAGAAAAAAATTGGTCAGGCCTCCATGAGATTTTTTGTTAAAAAAATCCCCTGGATTCTCTGAGGAAGAGTTTTTTCTGTAGAAAAAATCCTCAGGACCCTGAGGAAGACTCTTTCTGTAGAAAAAAAATTCTCTTTTTCTAAAAGTTTCCAATTTTTTCTATTTGAGATTTTATTAATTTTGAAAAATACACAGCCGCCCATATTTTCTCGTTTTTATTACAGAAAATTGTCTGTTTCTCTTTTTTCATCCACCCACATAAATGGAAACATTTGAAAGAATTTGCCATCGCCACACAAACACAAATTTTCCAATTAATCTTCGGTTAAATTGTATAGCCTCCTATCTCCCTCCCACCTCTCCTCCTCTTCCTTGTCCCTTTCCAAAACATTCTGTTCCATTTCAATTATAGGAAATCTTTGAACTAAAGCAATCATTTGCTTTCAATTTGGTTTCGCCCCTAACCCACACCCTGCAACTGCCCCACCCTCTCTCTCACTTCTGGGGAATAGTTTACGCGTTTATTTGCCCATACAATTAGAGCCTAGAAATCCAACAACAACAAAAAAATGTAGTTCGTCATGTTCGGTGTTGGGGAAAAAATTTGTTAGTTGTTGATGTTTTTGTTGCTGGCTGGGCTGTTTTTCCTGGCTCATATGTCATTTGTCTCATCTATCTGCCGTGGAACACTCACTCATCGTGTACATCGTTTTTCCCTAAAGTCATTGATGTTTAGTGAAATGTGGGGGAGAGCCATAGTCTTTGCTTTCCTCCCATACCCTTTTTCTGGCATCTCTTTTATTTGCCATAGAAATCTATCCCGCATTCTTACGAAGTGGTTTATTTGGTTTCTTCTCCGCTTCTATTGATTCGATATTTTTTGTTGTCGATTACTTTGATTTTCCATTTTTGTTGAGATTCAGTTAATATTTGTTGAGACGACAATCGACAAATTCCAAAATCCCAAAATTTCCTTTTCTTTGGTCCTTCGAGCACCCAGAGTTGGAAATTGCCAAAATTTCCAAGTCTCACAGTTCTACATAATTCATTAAAATATCTTAAACTTTCTTTGAACCCCGCCTTAAAAATAAATAACCTGCATTTTTTTAATTCTAAAACCCCAAAATTTCCTGTTGTTGGTCCTTCGACCAGCCAGAGATGGGACATTCATCAAATCTCCCAATTTCCCCATAAAATTCCATTCTTCCATTTAGACTCCCTTTGAATTAAATCCAATTTTTCTACATATGTTTCTTTGTGTGTGTGTGTGTTTGGAAATGTCTACGTATGTATGCATATATGTATGTCACAGTCTGTGTAACCTATACACGCAAACACACACTCCCACCCGCACCCACACCCAGTAGCTTTGTTATAATAACAAATTATATTGAAGTAACAGTTGTACTTATTGTCAATTATTCAATTTGGCTGAGATTTCTTAACAAAAGAAAAACAACAATAACAACTACAAAAAACAATGGGCAAACAATTGTGTAAAAGCAATAGGGCTGCTACAACAACAACAACTACAAAAAAACGAGAAGAAGAAGAAGAAGAGATTCTCAAGACATTGCATAGCAGTATTCATGAGATTTGCCTTTCATTTTCATCCATGAAAATCCAGACAATTTTTGCGGATAGATGGTGATGATGATGGTAGAGATTTGTTGTGTAGGTATACCGAAGAGGAAAGGGGGGAGGGAGGTGGCAGGTTGGAAATTTTGAGAACACTGTGCATTAGAGGCATAGGTGATGGTGGGGTCTATGGACCTAAAGAAAGGCGTAAACTAAATATTCATAATTTTTGAGTAATGAGAATATTTACGATATTCGTATAAAATATTTACGATATTCGAATAATATATTTACGATATTCGAATAAAATATTTACGATATTTGAAAAAGAAAACTTGTAAAATATTTACGAAATTCTGATAATCTAGAACAAACATTTTTATGCTTATGGATATTTTTACGATATTTGAAAAAAAGAAAATTTACGATATTAGGAAAATTTTTTATATGTTTTTTTTTTAATTATTTCGTCAGTAGATAAACACGTGATAGTGGACTCTATGGATCTAAAGTATGTCGTAAATCAAATATTCATAATTTACGATATTTGTAAAAAGTAAAAAAAATTACGATATTTTAAAAAAATCTTCATAAAATATTTAAAAATGCTGGTAACCTATATATTTTTTTTTAATTTGTGGATGATCATTTTTACGATATTTAAATAAAATTTAATACAAATTTACGATATTCAGATTTTTTATAATATTTTTAATTATTTCGAAAGTAGATAAATAGTTGATGGTGGACTCTGTGAACGGTCGTAAATCCAATTTTCATGATTTTTGGATAAAGAAACTATTTACGATATTTGTTGAAAGTGGAAACAAAATATTTACGATATTTAAAAAATGTACGAAATTTGTAAAAAATAGGAATAAATATCTATATCGTAAGATATTATCGTAAAATGTAGTTTGAAAATTTACGATATTTGTTGGACATAAATATATGAAAGATTTTTTAAACAAAAATAAAAATTATCGTAATTTTCATTTATATTTTTTTTAATTTTCTCAGCATATTTCCGATATTTTTTAAATAATATTTTTTTTTATTTCGATATTTTTTATTTATATAGCAAAAAATGATTGTAAAAATTATTTAAAAATTTACGATATTTGTTGAACATAAATATATGAAATGTTTTTTACTCAAGAAAAAAAAAAAGGATTGTAATTTTTGTTTATATCGTAAAAGGGAATTTTTAATTTTCTCAGCAAATTTCCGATATTTTTTTGAATAATATTTTTTTCCTATTTTCCAAGCAATAAAAATAATTTAAAATTTACGATATTTTAGGACATAAATATATGAACGATTTTTTTAGTTCGAGACAAATAAAAATTATTTTTATTTATATCGTAAACGGGAATTTTTATTAATGTAAATTTTTTAATTTTTTTCTATTTCCTGAAAAAATGAGCGTAATTTTTATTGATATCGAATTGATAACCTGCAATTGACAGACATATATGACATTGCAGATAACGCAACATATCCATTATAATCAAATAGTACCTTGGTGTGTTTATCCAAGGTAATTATCTACCCTCGTTTATTTTATGGCTCGACCTAGATCGGTACGTATCTAATCGATCAGTGGTGTAATACAATTGCTATGTGTGTTTGTGTGTGTGCCTGCTACTAGATATACGCGGAATTGCCGACAAGATTGACATATAGTTTTCCAAATGTATGCTTCTGTGGCTCTCTATGTGTGTGCGAGTGTGTGTGTGTATGTATGAGTTCAGTTAATGATGAAGGTGAGTGCGTGTGAGTGTGTGTATGTTCGTCTGTCTGTATGTGGGTGCGTACGTTCGTCTTCAATGTTTATCTTTGCTTTACCAAATAAATTGTGATAAAAGAAGGAAATAACGAAAAGCAGTCTAGCAGCCAGGCAAGATGTGCTACAAAGATAGGCAAACACATAAATAGACAGACGAAGCGACCGATTGAATGATGGACAGACAGACAAATGCAGGAAAGCCGGCCAATGGATAGACAATCACAATGGGAAAAATAAAGAAAAAAGTCGGACTTCTCTTATTACATGAAGTTAGTCTGAGATGTTTAATTTGAGATTAAAGCCTGAATTTGATGTGGAGGGAGGGGAAGTTGGGAGAAGGCCCCTCTGTCCTCATTGTAGCTAATGATGATGAATGTCATTGTGATGGTTTTGTTGTAGCTCGGACTTTAAATGAGTTCCAATTGAATTAAGTAAATCTTTGCAATTGAATGAGGAGAGTAGCCGGAGCAGCAGAATTAAATAAATTAGTTATAGGCATTACAATTTTTTTATCGTAAGCAAAAAACGAAGTACGGTATTTGTAGAATATATACATAAATTACCAAATCTGGATTTATTTTTGTTTTGCATTTTATTTATTTGTCTATGCCACCCATGGCGCCTCAACAGCTGTAGCCAGCCAGTCATTCATCTCTCAGGTTGGCTCCACTCCACCTAAGGCGTTCATTTCGTTTCGCTTTGATTTTCGGTTGACATCACTGCTAAGGTATTTGTTTCCACATTGTCAATTTGAATTTCGCTAAAAAATCAATTGAATTGAAATAAAAACAAAAAACTACAATAAAAAAAAATAAAAAAAAAAACAATAAGCCATAGAATTACACTCTAGCCAGCCCACTTTATGCAGGCAGGCTATCTCGCTGCCCAGCTAGAGAAGTAATTTCGTATTCATCAATCATATGAAGTGTGTTCGCGCCTCACTTTTTTCTCCAAACGCCGAATGGTGGTGGGCAAACAAGTGTGAGGATTTTGTTTTTTTTTCGTTTTTTTTTTATTGTGTTCAAGTTTAATTCATTAAAATTGACACTTATAAAATAAACAGAAATCCAACAACAACTACGGCACTAAATCGCCGTTAGTTACCTACCATTAAACGCTTATTTCACAGAAATAATCTCCTCGACTTTCAGCACTTGAGACAAGAGCTGAAAGCAAAGCACTAATATAAAAAACAACAACAACAAATAAAAATTGAAGTGGAGATCAGAAGTGAACACATACACCCTACACGAGGAGGGGCACAAAATTTGAAAATTAAATAATAAAAATCTTCATGAACCTGTATTTTATACGACATCTTGGGCCTTTGAGCCAATATCGTAAAAATATAATCATGTTATTTAAATATCACATAGGGTTTTTTAATTGTATGGGTGTATTTTTGAATTTTTATAAATTTTTCTGATATCGTAATTTTTTTCTTTGAATATCGTAAATGTTTTTCTCATATCACATATTTCATAAACATATTTTTTGAATTTTATTAGAATATTTTAAATTTCAGGGATTTTTTCTAATATCGTAAATATTTTTTCTTCCAATATCGTAAAAATATTTTACTGATATCCCATATTTTATAGACCCCATTTTGATTTATTTTAGAATAATTTTAATTTTTTAGGAATTTTTTCTAATATCGTAAATATTTTTTTCTAGTAACGTAAATTTTGAATGTCGTAAATATTTCCTTCATATCTCATATTTTTATACATCTCTTTTAAATTAGTTTAGAATATTTTACATTTTCAGCGATTTTTTTCTTATCGTAAATATGTTTTTGGAGAAACTAAATTTTTTTCTTTGAATATCGTAAATATTTCTCTCAAATCCCACATTTTATACATATCTCTATTGAATTATTTTAGAATAATTTTAATTTTCAGAGATTTTTTCTATTATCGTAAATAATTTTGTCAAAGAACGTAAATTTTTCGAATATTATCGTAAATAATTTTGTCAAAGAACGTAAATTTTTCGAATATCGTAAATTATTTTCTCATATCACATATTTTATAAACCTCCTTTTGTAATAATATTAAGATATATTTTTAATTTTCAGGGATATTTTTCTAATATCGTAAATATTTTTCGAGTAACTTAAGGTTTTCGAATATCGTAAATATTTTATAAAAATCTCCTAATTATTTTAGATTTTCATTGATTTTTTCCAATATCGTAACTATTTTGTTTGTGTAGCGTAGATTTTTTCAAATATCGTAAATATTTTTCTCATACAAACATCCCTTTGTAATTATTTTAGAATATTCAGGGATTTTTTCTAATATCGTAAATATTTTTTTTCGAGTAACGTAATTTTTTTCTTTGAATATCGTAAATATTTCCCGCATATCACATATTCTACATATTTTGTTATCGCATTATCCGTGCAATCCACATATTGACACAATTTTTACAGGGTTTTCCAAAAAATATCGTAAATATTTTATTGATATTACTCAAATATCGTAATTTTTTTCCCGAAAATTTTTATGTTTCAAAAATGTATTTTATCTTTTTAATAAATTATGTTACCGTATTATCCGTGAAATCCACATATTGACACGATTTTTACAGGTTTTACCAAAAAATATCGTAAATATTTTATTGATTTTTTTAAATATTGTAAATATTTTTTCCTAACATGTTTATTTTACGCTTCTATTAATTGCCGACAATTTTGAATGAGATTTCCCCAAAATCGTACATATTTCATTTACGATTTTCACATATCGTAAATATATTTTTGGCAAACAAAATTTTTCTATCCACATATTGACACGATTTTTCAGGTTTAAAAAAAAAATATCGTGAATATTTTGATGATATTTTTCAAATATCGTAAATATTTTAATGATATTTTTGAAATATCGTAAATATTTATTTCGAAAATGTTCATTTTTCAAGTTTTCCGTTTAAATAACGTCGCACATTTTGAAATGATAATTTCCAAAAATTTTAAATTTGTATTTTATTTACGAGTTTCAAATATCGTAAATATATTTTGAAGTAAATTCATATTCCATGTTTTCAATAAATATTGACTATGGTATTATTATCCGTGCTATCCATAATTAGTAACCATTTTTTACATGTTTCTCAAAAATATCGTAAATATGTGTTGACATTTTTCAAATATCGTAAATATTTTTTTCAATGTTTTTTAATTTTTTTTAATTTGTTGGTTTACGGTGAACGAAATATTTTAAATATTAAATTTTTATTTAAATATTAAATTTAAATTTTTAATATCGTAAATATATTTTTGAAAGAAAAAAATATTTTTCAATACTTTTAATTAATATATTTTGGAAATAATAATAATTTTTGAAATAATGTTTTCCCCAAATATCGTAAATATTTCAATACAAATTTTCAAATATCGTAAATATTTTTTTTTCGATTTTTCTTTATTTTTCATGGTTTCAATTCAAAAAAAAAAAAAAATATTGTCAACATATTTTTTAACACATTTTTAATATCGTAAACTAATATTATTCGATGTTACATCCCTTGTGATATACCAAGCATACCACCCTAACCTCCACACCTCTTCAGCCAGCATTGCCCGGCATTCATTGATTTAAACATTTGAATTGTTCAATAATCTGGACTATGGTCATCGCCTTCAGTACTTTTTTTACTGTCTGTTTGTGACTGTTGTTGTTGTTTTTGTGATCTTCAGAGTGCGACATGTAGGTATGAATGAGTGGCTGAGTGATTGAGCGGGCAAGTGACTGAGCGACGCGAAAGAGTGAATGACATGACTGAATGAATGATTAACAAAATAGACGACGACGCCGCCGCCATCGTCACCATCATCCTAAACCACACTTGATACCACTTTGCAAAATGTGGATAGATGGTTGGAAAGAAAGAACTGAACACCTTCGCCCCTGGCGAGAGCTCATAGAGGGCTGGAGCCCGTCACACACACACACTTACATATGTCCAGGCGCCTCACTTGCATTAATAAGTTCAAGTTAAACAAAAACAACAACGACAAAAAACAGCGAACAGTGATTAGTAAAACTCTTCGGCTACCGGCCGGCCGACTTCTAAGCCAAGTGGGGAATACAAAAAAAAATTCAACAACAACATCATCTACAATAAAACTTAACATTGATTTACATAGATTCTGCCGACACACACGTTGCGGTTTTTTTGTTTGTTTTTGCTTTTTTTCTTTTTATTTTCAATGAATATTTCAAAAGCTGCGGAAGATCTTGTCAAATGTGAATGGGAATATACAAATCATGCCGCGAAGGGAGGGAGGGTGGTGAATATAGGTGGAATAATTGAATTTAAACAATTTTATTCAGTTAGTTAATGTACATATAACAACAACAGCAACAACAATAAATAATGTATGGAAATGAAACTAAGATTGATGAACTTTGGAAACTGGAAGAGAGAAAAAATAAATGAAGAGAAATGGAAGAGGTTAAAAGGGGAGAATTTAGGTATTGGGAAATCAGGTCCTTAAGGAAGACTTTTTCTATAGAAAAAACCTTCAGGTCCCTGAGGAAGACTTTTTTTCTATAGAAAAAAATTCCTCAGGTCCCCTGAGGAAGACTTTTATTTCTATAGAAAAAAATTCCTCAGGTCGCCTGAGGAAGACTTTTTTCTATAGAAAAAAATTCCTCAGGTCGCCTGAGGAAGACTTTTTTCTATAGAAAAAAATTCCTCAGGTCGCCTGAGGAAGACTTTTTTCTATAGAAAAAAATTCCTCAGGTCGTCAGGTCCCTGAGGAAGAAAAAAATCCTTTTCTTGAGGAAAACTTTTTTCTATAGAAAAAAAATGAGGAAGACTTTTTTCTATAGAAAAAAATTGTGAAAAACATTTATTTTTAAAGAAAACATTTTTTTCTATAGACAAAAAAATCCTCAGGAAATTGGTTAGGTCCCTCAAAAGAAGTTTTTTATAGAATAAATCGTTAGGTTCTGAGGTAGAATTTTGTTTAAAAAAATTTTTTTGTATTATATTAATTAATTTCAAAGTTTTTCATTTAAACTAACGGCTTAAAGTTAACTCTTTTGAGACATGTTTACATTGAAAAAAAAAATTCTCAGGCCCCTGGGGATGGCTTTTTTCTATAGAAAAAATCGTGAACATTTATTTTTCTTTTTTACCCGTTTCCACGAAGTCATCCCATATTATTTATTATTTTTGTGTATTATTTTAATTAATTTCAATTTCATATATAAATGCAAGTTTGTCTTTTAAAAAGACACATAAAGAATAAATCTTGTTGTTGTTTTCACAAAAAGTTTTTCATTTAAACTAACGGCTTAAAGTTAAACAAAGTTTAAAAAAAGACAGCCAAAATCTTCATTATTTGAAAACAACAGAAAAAAACAACAAAAATTTATGACAGCCATGAAAATGGGGTATGGGGTGGCGGCTCCTTTTCCTTTTTTCAAAGGGTAAGGACTGCAGTAGAGTTTTGTTTTTTTTTATTATCAAATGAAATGGCTTCCAAGTCCTCAGAATGTTATCGTAAAAAATGGCAATGCCAAACAAAGTCACCGAGAACTTTGAATACCCAAAGCAGAGGTAGAGGCAGCTCCACCGATCCACCTGTTTGCCTTTCCCAGGACATTCTTGGCGTTTCGTTGCCATGTTTTAATGTCATTTAGATGCAACTTTGTTGTTCTTGTTCTGGTTTTTTTATATTTGGTGTTGTTGTTGTTGCAAGCTTGTTGCTTGTTTCAACTACAGCGTTCCCTATTCATGGCGCTGCTTCTTGTTTTATGGCTTTCCAGTTGTTGTTGTTTTTTATTACCCTTTCACACAACTATCAAACTCACACACACACTCAGTTTTGGTTTCATTGTATGTGTTTGTGTGTGTGTTTGCTGTTTGCATGGCAAAATTGTTTCCGCATTTAATCCTACAATGTGAATGAATGCCACAAAACCCATTTGTTGCTCGAGGTAGTTTTGCTGTTTCGTTATCATCATCATCATTGTTTTTGTTCTTTGTGTTATTTTTCAAACAAACTTTTTTCAAATACCAAGTCAATTCCAGATGCACACGAACACACACACACACACATACTGAGCTAAATACATAGATTCTATGCTGCATATTGTTGCAACAAGTTGTGTTGGTTTGGCTGGCTGCCTGGCAGGCAGTTAAGATGACTGCCTGGCTTTATTTTTACTGGCATCTTTTTCAATTATCCTGCAGAAGAAGAAGAGGAAAAACAAACACAGCCCCAACACCCCATTTGATGGTGGACCAAATCCACCAGCAGCCCCCAGTAGTCATAAACTTCGATTAAAGCTTCTGAAAAAGGGATGAAGGCAAAAATATGTTTGGCTGGTCGTTTGGCCAAGGCGGCACAAACTTCCGGGCAGCCAACCAGCCAGCCAGCCAGCCAACATTCACTAAATCACTACAAATTGCAATTAAGCGTTCTGAATAAAGGAGAACAACAACAAAACAGCAAACAAACGAAACATAATTTCTATGTGATTTGTGTTGGAGTTAGGGAAAACTGATTATTGTTCTTATTCATGATAAAGAATAAAAAAAAAAATGTCACAGAAGTTTTAATTAAATTAAAGAGATGTCTTAAGTTATGCTTCCTTCGAAACCTAAAACCTTCATCAAGGTCCTGAGGATTTTTCTCTATAGAAAAAAAAATTTCTCAGGACCCTAAGGACGACTTTTTCTATAGAAAAAAAATCCTCAGCTCAGGATTTGTTTCTATAGAAAAATTCTTCTTCAGGTCCATGAGGAAGACTTTTCTATAAAAAAGAAAACTTTTTCAATAGAAAAAGTCTTCCTCAGTTCCCTGAGGAATCTTCTTCTATAGAAAAAAAATTCTGACCTGAGGATTTTTTTCTTCTGGAACTTCAGAACTTCTTCAGGCAACCTGAGGAATTTTTGTCTATAGAAAAAAGTCTTTCTCAGAGGCCTGATGATTTTTTTATAACAACGTCTTCCTAAAGGGTCTGAGGATTTTTTCTATAATCATTCTCAAGAGCCCGAGGATCTTTTTCTATTGAGTCATCATCGATTGTTTAGGAATCCTCAGGTCGCCTGAGGAAGACTTTTTTCTATAGAAAAAGTCTTCCTCAGGTTCCTGAGGAACTTTTTTCTATAGAAAATAGACTTCCTCAGGGGACCTGAGAAATTATTTTCTATAGAAAATGGACTTCATCAGGCGACCTGAGAAATTTTTTTCTATAGAAAAAAGTCTTCCTCAGGTGACCTGAGGAATTTTTTTCTATAGTAAAAAGTCTTCCTCAGGGGACCTGAGGAATTTTTTTCAGGGGACCTGAGGAATTTTTTTCTATAGAAAAAAGTCTTCCTCAGGCGACCTGAGGAATTTTTTTCTATAGAAAAAAGTCATCCTCAGGCGACCTGAGGAATTTTTTTCTATAGAAAAAAGTCTTCCTCAGGCGACCTGAGGAATTTTTTCTATAGAAAAAAGTCTTCCTCAGGGGACCTGAGGAATTTTTTTCTATAGAAAAAAGTCTTCCTCAGGCGATCAGAAGAATTTTTTTTCTATAGAAAAATGTATTTCTCTGGCGACCTGAGGAATTTTTTATGGATTTTTTTCTGAGGTTTTTTTTTATAGGAAAAGTCATACTCAGGGCCATGAAATTTTTTTTTCTATAGAAAAAGTCATTTTTTCTATAGTGAAGTCTTTGTTAAGGACCTGTTCTTAGAAAAATATTTTGAAAAATCCACCCCTTTGTTTAGGATTTAAAAAAATAAAAATTTCTCGAACCTCTTTCTGTGCAAAATTGTTTGCGTGTGGCCCCTGAGGCGAACTTCTATTCAATTAAAATTGACCCACATAAATACCCATTTTTTAAGGGCCCTAATGACTCCAAGATAACTAAATTCAATTCATTGCCTATCTTTTAATGTTTATGTCTATTTTTATTGTGAAGAAGACATTATTTTTTCAGCCTCTAAAGGAAAATAAATCATTTGACCTTTTAAAAAAAAAAATCGTAAATGAAACAACCTGTTGATTAGCTCTGTATCGATTCGAAACAGTTAAGCAGCGCTCCAAAAACAACAACAACAAAATAAAATAAAATAAACCTAATTAATTATCCAAAGTGTTGACTAGCTTGTCGATTTTTTAATGTTTGCCATGTCGATCGATGTCACTGAAGAGATATTAAAATAAATGATTTTGTTGAAAAAAAAATTGTCCACGCTGTTGTTGTTGTTGTTCTAATACAACAACAATAAATGGATATGTTATGCACGATTTGTAGTAAAAAAACACACACATTGTTGTTCACAATTTCCAGTGTATGGATGTGTGTGTGTCTGTGTTTGTGTGTACTACCAATGATTAATCATGGTAATGATGATTTTCTTGTTATTACTAACAACAGTAAAAACAACAGCTCAAACATGCCAATCGATACATTGACGTCACAGCTGACACAGAAATAATAAAAAATTGAAAAAAAATTCAGATCAAGCAATTTCAGTTTTTTTTTCAAAACCAGCAATTTGTTCGTTATGGCAGTAGTAGTTGTTCTTGTTGTTTTTGTTATTTTTTCCTTTTACGGCTTCTGTTTTGTTTTTGTTTTTTTGTAATATGGGGCTAACATAGCCGTAGTGTAGTGTGCAATGGCCATATTTATGTCCGAATGACCGGCTATTATCTCGTTTGGCTTAACAATTAAAATATGCATCAAATTATTGGTTTTGCAATTTTGCAGCGCCACAGAGAGAGGAGAGAGAGCAAGCGCCACACGGGAGCCACAGCGAAGAATAGAGCAGTGCAGGGGCCAAGCGAAAGCCTCTGTTTAAGGCCATAAAGGTCAATACAAGATAAGAGGCTATTAAAATTTATACAATTTTTAACGTATTTTTAATTGCAAGCCATAAACAAAGAGTGTTTAAAAGATTAATTGGTTGGTAGTTAACATTTGCGAAGGTGAATTGCTTAATTATAAAACAAAAACAAAGTCAGGAAAAAAACAATTAAATAAATAATTATGTTAATTTGTACAGAGAGAAACTAGCATGGATTAAAATTTAACAAAAAGGAAACTGCTATGCAGGAAGAATATTCGGAATGAGGTAACAACTTCATTGAAAAAATATTTTTTTAAATTACCTACAAGGCGTATGATTAATAAAAATCGTATCGTCAATTTTATCTGAAGGTCAATCAATACACTCAGACATATTTATTTTGTTTTTTATCTTTAAGATAAGCAGGAAATTTCTCGAGAACAAAAAAAAACATTTTTTTTAATTATTGTAAATAAATTTCAATTAATATCACTTATATTAATAAACACTTACAGGGGATTACTGAGCTGAGGAGGCATACATATTATTTAACACTTGTAAAATATTATAAATATTTATTTTTTAAAAGTGCTGACAGTTAAGGAATTGCGTAATTTTTCTTATTTAAAAAAAATATTTTTTTAAAGGAAAAAAAAAAAATATTATAAAAAGTCAAAGGAGTTGTTTCTCTTTCTCAGAAGCCCCAAGGCTCCTTTCTTCTATAGAAAAAAGTCATCATCAGAGGCCTAAGGAAAATTTTTCAGCTCCCAGCGGAAGACTTTTTTTCTGTAGATAAAAGTCTTCCTCAGAGGTCCTGCGGAATATTTTCTATAGAAAAAAGTCTTCCTCAGAGACCTGAGGAATTTTTTTCTACAGAAAAAAGCCTTCCTCTGGCACCTGAGGAAAATTTCTCAATTTCTCAAGAATATAAAAAAACTTCATCTGAAAATTCTTCCTCAGAGTTTTTCTACAGAAAAAAAGCCTTCCTCTGGGACCTGAGAAATTTTCCTCAGGTCCCAGAGAATATAAAAAAACTTCATCTGAAAATTCTTCCTCAGAGTTCCAGAGGAAGAAGAAGCATTTCTTACTGAGGATTTTTATGCAGACATTATTTTCTATATACAAATTATAATATTTTTTCAGTAAAGCAACGTAGCGGGCTTTAGAATTTCTTTTTCATGGCAACAATTTCGATTTCCGTTTCTCAAAGTTTAATTATATAATCCAATTTTCTCACATAATACGATTCGATACCAATTTTCCCACTCTACATACAAATATTTTAGTATTCTATGGTCAATCATGCCAAATTTTAACAAATTTCAAATAATTTGTTATACAAACCTACCCTCCCTCCCCCTATACGTCTCCTGCATCGATTGAAATCGTAACATAATTAGTAAACCGGGCACGTCGATAAATGTGTGTGTGCAAATTGTTGCCATTGAATATTTTACCTTGCAGCCGCCGTCTCTCCACCTCTCTCTCTCTCTCTCTCTGTAGACTTATTTAACAAATGAATTTTCGTGGCATCCCCCTGCATAAAATGATGATGGCTTTGGAAATGACCCAGATAAACCTCCAAATCACTGTCGACAATCAATTAGGGATTATTTTGTTGTAAAAAAAACATCAACAGCAAATTCGGCAACAAGTTGTTGGGCCTAAATGGTCGATTGATTTCGTTGTAATTATAATTTTTTCTGCTGATTTTGTTGTAATTGTTTTGCCTCAAGTCCATCATTAGCTAGAATTATAATTTTTTGCCCTTTTGCTACCAACAACAGAACGCTTAAAATGAAAAGAATTATAATTTTCGCTCGTTTGGCAAATTATTCATGAAGAGAATTAGTTCGGGAGAAGTTCAAATCATTAATTGAGTTTGAAGTTTATTTGTCTAAGTATTTTATTTGATAAGATAAATTAAGTGGCCTTGATTTCTCAGCCATTCCAAAATACTCCAAATTGCTGCTATAGCAACAGCAATTCAAGGCCTGAGGAATTTGTTTTTCTGTACAAAAAGTCTTTCCCAGGAGGCTGAGGATTTGTTTCCTTAGGGGCCTTCAAAACATTTTCATAGATAAAGTCCTCCCCAGGTGCATATGATTTTTTTCTAAAGAAAAAAATCCTCTTCAGGGACCTTAGAATTTTTTTCTATATATAAAAGACTTTTTCAGGGACCTGAGGATTATTTTCTATAGACAAAAAACGCCTCCTCAGGGGCCTGAGGATTTTTTTCTATAAAAAAGCTTCCCGAGGATTTTTTCTATAGAAAAAAGCCTCCTAAGAGGCCTGAGGAATTTCTTCTATAGAAAAAAAGCCTCCTGAGGGGCCTGAGAATTTTTTTCTATAGAAAAAAGCCTCCTGAGGGGCCTTAGGAATTTTTTTCTATAGACAAAAAAACGCCTCCTGAGGGGCCTGAGGTTTTTTTTTCTATAGAAAAAAGATAGCGAACTGAGGAAAAAAAAAAGTCTTCCTCATGGGGGAAAAAAAACGCTTCCTCAGGCGACCTGGGGCCAAAAAAACTGAGGAATTTTTTCCTGTAGTCTTCCTCAGGGATTTGAGGAATTTTTTTCTATAGAAAAAAGCCTCCTGAGGGGCCTGAGGAATTTTTTTCTATAGCCAAAAAAAAACGCCTCCTCAGGGGCCAAAAAAACGCTTCCTCAGGGGCCAAAAAAACGCCTCTTCAGGGGCCTGAGGATTTTTTTTTGTATTCTGAAAAAAGACCTGAGGAATTTTTTATTCCATTGAAAAAAGTCTTCTAAGAGACCTGAGCATTTTTTTCTATAGTGACCTGAGGAATTTTTTTCCATAGAAAAAAGTCTTCCTCAGGCGACCTGATGATTTTTTTTCTATAGAAAAAAGTCTTCCTCAGGCGGCCTGATGAATTTTTTTTCTATAGAAAAAAGTCTTCCTCAGGCGACCTGAGGAATTTTTTCCTATAGTCTTCCTCAGGGATTTGGGGAATTTTTTCTATAGATAAAAGTCTTGCCTCAGGGCACTTGAGGATTTTTTTTTCTATAAAAAAAGTCTTCCTCAGGAAACTGAGGAGTTTTTTTCTATAGAAAAAAGCCTCCTCAGGGGCCTGAGGAATTTTTTTCTATAGAAAAAAGACTCCTCAGGGACTTGAGGATTTTTTTCTATAGACCTGAGGATTTTTTTTCTGTAGAAAAAAGTCTTTCTCAGGGACCTGAGGAATTTTTTTCTATAAAAAAAGCCTCCTCAGGGCCTGATGATTTTTTTTTCTATAAAAAAAGCCTACTCAGGGGCCTGATGATTTTTTTCTATTGAAAAAAGTCTTCCTTAGGGACCTGAGGATTTTTTTTCTACAGGAAAAAGTCTTTCTCAGGGACCTGAGGAATTTTCTTCTATAGAAAAAGTCCTTGCTCAGGAACCTGATGAATTTTTTTTCTATTGTAGGTCTTTAGAAAAATATTATTCTTGACCTCCGTAAAGTGTCTGAGGAATTTTTCCCTTAAAAAAATTGTTTGTCCTTCTTTTTTTACAATTGAATTATTATGCAGATGTGTTTTTGTTGTCGTTGTCGTTGTGGTTGTTGTAGCCAAAAAACATATCAAATGTCACAACATTATGGGTCTTTGACTGCTGAGCCCAAAACGAAGACAAAGTATCTTTGTTGCGATTTAATTGTGCGGAAATTAAGTTCTCAAGCATCATCGAAAATGACAACAAATTGAGTGGACACCAAAAAAAAAAAAAAAAATAAAATAAAAAAACGCACCCACACACACACACAAAGTGAGTGACTGAATGAATGAGTGAGTGACTTATAACAATATGACAGACTGCCACCGCTGCAGCTATCTCTCGTGTGTCCTAGCCATTTTTTGTTGCTGTCCTTAATGATGGTATCCAGGCAGCAATATTTTCCAACTGGTCCTGGAAATCCTTTTTGTGTGTTTGTTGACTATATCATGACTGGTGGCGGTTCATTTTGTCATATTGTTTGGCCGAAGAGAAAGGCGTGTTCGGAGTGGTGTCTTGAGTTCGCTTTTCTTGCATATTTATCTATAAAATGAATATTACAATTTCCATTTTGTCGCCCCCGTCCCCTCCGTTGCCTGGTAATGTCATAATCTGTTACAGGGATTGTTTTTCCCTTTTTAGTCTTTTCAATATCTACCCTGGTCTGATGGCTGGTTTATTGTTCATCCTCATCATCTTTGTCAGCACCCGGAGCAGTAGGAGCGAGCATCAACATCGTGGTCGTCGTTGTCATGCAGATTTATCTTTGCTTTGCTCTCCATTCGCAGAACGCTGAATAATGCGTTTACCATGTTTTGTTGCCCGATGACTGAGTGTCTGTCAGTCCGTCCGTCCATCTGACTGTCTGTCAATTGCTGGTAATACAAATGTCAATAAAATTGCTGGGCACAAAAAAACCAGCAACAACAACGACAGCAAGAAAAGAACAAGACAATACAATGGGATATGTTAACAACATGTAGCCAAGCAGCCAGCCACTGAGTCCGCCATTGAGTCACACACTTAAATCTAGAAGGATGCATGCTGATGCTCCTGTTCATCCTCCTCCTCCTTCTGATGATGATGAATGACAGGGTTTTTATATCACAACAAAATAAAGGCCATAATGAGGGCCAACCGTAGAGTAAATGGTGAGGATAATGAGGATAAGAACAAATGATGCGGGTTAAAAGGTTGACTGGTTTCCTTTCTTTCCTTTTTTGTTTGGTACGCATTCGAACATTTAAGATGCCACATCAATATCGGCTAACAGCTGTCGATCGATTATTGGTCAAATTCCTGACACAGAGACACCGAGACAGACAACCTTTCAATCCATTTTGTAAATATTTTATTTGAGAATTAGCAAAGGTCATCATTTTTCGTTTTGTGAAGAAATCTGTTTTCTTTCTGCTGTTGTTGTTGCCATTCTTTGAAAAATGACTGTGGCCTGACCTTAATTACTCCTGGGATTTTCTTTGCAGAGGTCATAGTTAAATAAGAAAAATATTTCATTTTATGATGGATGAGCTGCACGGCTGAGATTTATTTGAAATTATGTAGACGAGTATGAATCAGACCGTAAATATAAAGGGACAGAGTTCGGAGAAATAGTTTTTCTAGAGAAAATATTTTAATTTATAAAATTGATTTTTTTTCAAGGACCAGATAGGTCCTTAGTCTGAGCCATCATTCTTAAACAAATATTTTTTTTCAGGGACCAGACATATGTGTGGTTTTTTTAAAAACACTTTTTTTCAGGGACAAGACATTTTTAAAAAAATATTTTTTCAAGGTTCGACAGTTGAAAGACTTCTTCTATAGAAACAAAATGTTAGGCCCCTGTGGCAGAATTTTCTTGCTCTTGGTCATAAGTATATGTCGCAGTAACTGAATAATTTTTTTTAGCTCCTTAAACGCCTTCCTTCAAAAAGCAAACTAAATAAAACTTTAAACATAAAATTTAATATTACAAAAAATGTTTAGCTTTTTTCGATGACAAAACTTTTAGTACTTCGCCTTCTCCTTCCGCTCCTCCTTGTCCTGCCTGCTCATTCATTGTCAATTACTCTCATATTTCCAGTAATATGAACTCTAACAAATTTCCGTTAAATTGTAAAAAAAATAGAAGCCTTAGGCGGCGTTTCTTTATTTTCTTTTGTTGAAAAGACAAGCAGGGAAGCCGGGAGGGAGGAGGTGTCGCTGAAACCAAAGACCTATAAAATAAAATTTCATGGATACATGAACTGGTTGTTAAAGTTTTTCTTGTAGTTACAACTACAACTTTTACTACTATTTTATCCGAAATAAAAATAAGAACAAAATTATATAAATTTGTTGTAATTCCCCCTCCAGAAAACAAAAAACAAAGGTACTGACCCTTATTAAAATGCCAAGCACGCTAACGACTTCTAAACACATTTTATTACCTTCCCTTCAAGTTATTTTTTGTTTTGTGTCCCTGTGACTCTAGTCAGGATAACAAATTAGCCTTCAACATCCTGTGTGTCACGTTTTCGTTTGAGTTATTGACAGAGTATCGGAAACAATTTTCCCACATCTAATCGGGGAGTTTAATTTTTTTCCGAAGAGATGTTGGGGGATCAACGGAGAGCAGGAGGATTTCGGCAATCAATGGAAGTGATATTATCATGCAAAGGCGAGTGACTGACACCCCTGCTGCTTTGACACTTTAAATTCAAGTCATGTGGTTGTTGCTGACAGCTGGACACTTGTCATTTTTGTATGCCAAAGGCTAACGGTTGACAGTCTAGTGATTATTCGCACACACACACACACTCACATCATTTGGGAATTTTTCTAATTGAAATCATTGGAATTGTAATTTATATAAAAAGCCTTTTCAGGGTCCTGATGAATTTTTTTCTATAGAAAAAGACTTCCTCTACAAACAAAAAATCTTCCTCAGGAGCCCTGAGACTTCCTCAGAGTCCGGAGGATTTTTTTCTATAAAAAGTCTTCCTCTGGAATTTTTCTAAATAAAAAGTTCAACAGAAAAAACCATTCCGCAAGTGACCTGACCTAAGAAAAAAATCCTCAAATACCTGAGGAATGCTCCTCGCTATAAAAAAATCTGAGGACCCCGAGGAAAACTTTTACTTTAAAAATTTCCTCAGGAAGACTTTTTCTATAGCAAAGAAAAATCCTCAAGACCCTGAGGAAGACTTTTTTCTATAGAACAAAAAAATCCTCAGCACCCTTAGGAAGACTTTTTTCTATAGAAAAAAATTCCTCAGGACCCTGAGGAAGACTTTTTCTATAGAAAAAAATTCCTCAGGACCCTGAGGAAGACTTTTTCTATAGAAAAAAATTCCTCAGGACCCTGAGGAAGACCTTTTTCTATAGAAACAATTTTTTCGGGACCCAGAGGAAGACTTTTTTGTATAGAAAAAAATTTTAGGAACCTGAGGAAGACTTTTTCTATAAGAAAAAATTCCTCAGGACCCTGAGAAAGACTTTTCTATAGAAAAAAATTCCTCAGTACCCCGAGGAAGACTTTTTTCTATAAACAAAAATCCTCAGGACCCCCTGAGGAAGACTTTTTTCTATAGAAAACGTCTTCCTCAGAAAAAATTCCTCAGGACCCTGAGGAAGACTTTTTATAGAAAAAAATTCCTCAGAACCCTCAGGACCCCTTGAGGAAGACTTTTTTCTTTAGAAAAAAATCCTCAGTTAGCCTGAGGTAGACTTTTTATAGAAAAAATTCCTCAGGACTCATAGTCCTGAAGAAGGAAGACTTTTTCTATAGAAAAAAATTCCTCAGGACCCTGAGGAAGACTTTTTGTATTCTAAGTAGCTAAAAAATATTTTTTTTAAAAATCTACACCCCTAAATAGTTTTTTACTAAAGTCCATAAAAATGTCTTTGTAATGTTTGAACCTCCAAAAAGAAGTGACGTCATGCCTAACAATGTCTATTAACAGCCGGTCTCATTTTCTTAAACATCTATTACTAGCCATCATCCATGGCATTTTATTCTAAGAAATGGTTTTAACGTTGGCGTTACAAAAACACCACTTCTATGCAAATAATGTTTTGCGTTAAAAGCCTAAAAATATGCTACATTCTGTGTCAGTTATTATGATGATGAAGATGTTAGCATCCATTAGACGAAACAAAAAACTAAACACACCGACTGAACAGTCACACGCACAAACTCATATACAGTGGTGGTCACAGAATTAAAACATTTACTGTGGTCGAATCGTTTGAAGTATTTTTGAAAATTTTTTAATCCAGAACACTTCGATATACTTTACTTAAGAGATTTAGTGTGAAAATGGAAAATTATTGCATGCAATTTTTCCATAAATAACGTTTTTTATGAAAATACATCGACTTTGAAGTGGCCATATAATTAAAACATTGTGTGATTTTTTACTTTACTGTATTTTTTGAAAATATTTTTAAAAAAGCTCTTTAATTTAGTTAAATTACGTAAACTAAGCATCGAAATTTTTTGAAAAAATCTGTAAAATCTATCAAATTCCTCAAAAATTTGTACAGTACACCTTACATTCATAAAATAACCCTTATTATAGAAAATAAAGTTCCGAATGCACCAGAAATTGCTAGAATTAGTAGAAAACTATAAATAATTCTCAGAATAAATAAATATTTGAAATAAAAACTGAAAAAAATGGGAATTAACCTAAAAGAACGACTCAATTTCGATAGCTTTTATTGAAGAAGGCCGGAATATTTTTGCAGTATGTGAGGAACTATCGATTGATAATGGCATTTATTATATCAAATCGATTGTTCGAGTAGTACAGAATATATTTTATCAAAAAATATATCATTCACAACAGAACGAACAGTGATCAACACCTATGTTGACGAGAAAACGTTTCTGGTATACAGCAGCATGTTTGATGGTTAACTCTTGACCCTTAAAATCTATTGAACATGACAATATTTTTCCATAATAATATTTTTTGAAGAGTATAATGTCCATTTAATCTACTTTAGCCTAAAAGAAGAAAAAAAATTACAATTTGACAAATATTTTAAGTCTTGTGTTGAGCAACAAAAATACTGCTGTGTGCCAGAAACTTTTACTCTTCAACATAGGCGTTGATCTCTGTTCGTTTCGTTGTGACTGATATATTTTTTGATAAAATATATTCTGTACTACTCGAACAATCGATTTGATATAATAAATTCCAATATCAATCGATATTTTCTCACATACTGCAAAAATATTCCGGCCTTCTTCAATAAAGACTATCGAAGTTGAATCGTTCCTTTAAGTTAATTGCCATTTTTTGAGTTATTATTTCAAATATGTATTTATTTTGAGAATTATTTATTGTTTTCTACTAATTCTAGCAATTTCTGGCGCATTCGAACCTTTATTTTCTATAATAAAGGTGATTTTCTGAATGTTAGGTGTACTGTACAAAATTTTTGGCAATTTTGGTAAATTTTACAATTTTTTTCAAAATTTGTTTTCTGTAAATGATTTTATCGATGCTTAATTTGCATAACATACCTAAATTTAAGTGATTTTTTAAAAATTTGTTCAAAAAAATGCAGTAAAGTAAAAAATTACACAATGTTTTAATTATATGGCCACTTCAAAGTCGATGTATTTTCATAAAAACCGTTATTTATGGAAAAATTGCATGCAATAATTTTCTATTATCACACTAAATCACTTAAGTGCAGTATATCGAAGTGTTCTGAATTAAAAAATTTTCAAAAATACTTCAAATGAATCGAGGGCTGATCAAAAAATGTTTACCACAATAAATGTTTTAATTGCGTGACCACCACTGTATATTTATTATTTTCCATAGCACTATAGCTCTTATTAAGGATGGTATTTACTCTTTGTGGGTAGGAGAGTGAGAGACAGAGAGAGTGATAGAGATGGAGAGCATAAGCTTAGTTAAGCCTAGTTGGCAAAATGTAGGTTAGTTGGATAATGGTGAATGTGGGTTTTCTTCTCTCTGAGACTCTCTTCCTCTCTTTGTCTCTGTGTATGAGTGAGAGTGTGTGTTTTACGTGTTTGTGTTCTTATAATGCCTGGTTTTAATTTCCCCTGCTATTGTTAGGCCTAGGCATGGAATTTTTAATGCAAAAGGAAAATGAAAAACAATGCTTTTCTTCTTCTTATTATTTTGTCTGTGTGTAAACATGTGTGAGTGTGCAAACACTTGTTTATTTTTCGTAGTCGTCGTTTTTTTATTATTTAAATATGCATACGAGAGTGTCTAAATACTTCACAAAGAACGACTAGGCGGGTAATAGGACACACACAAAAATACAAAACCTTAAAGGGAAAGGAAAAAAGGAAAGAAAAAGCGACACAAGAAAATAGTAACACTAAAACAAGCAAGCAAAGTAAACGAACAAGAATTACAATTATTATATGGCTGTTATTGAAGTTTATTAGATCATGATGTTTATATTACAAGCACGCACATGTATGTGTTCACAAATACAAACATCCCTTAAAAATTCAGTTAAAAGTCTGTCAGCCAGTCGGTCATAAAGCCATAAGACATATTTTGTTGGCTGAAGAGACTTTTTTTGGATTTAAATACAGTTCAACGACATGAAACACCACCCTCCAACAACAAACATTATCTATGGCATTTACACAAAATTTGTTAATAAAGGCATGAAAATTGAATTTAAATATAAATTTATTTACTTTCTTTATATTGTTATTATTATTAAATTTTGTATAATAACAACAAAACACTTTTAGTATTATGTCTACATTGAGACTTATTAGAAAACACTTAGATGAACAGTAAAAAAAGGAAGTTGAATAACAAAAACCAACTTTATGAAGGTTGACTAAAAGTTTTTCGTAAGGATAATAAGACTCTAGGGTATTATTTTAAAACGTAAAACATTTAGGGACTTTAGGGAACATTTTTTGTTAAGAAACTTTTTTAGATGTGAGGGATATTTTGATGATCTTTTAAAAGTTTACCTAATGACCTGAGGAATTTTTCTGGGTCTGCCAAAAAAATTTAATAGAACACAAGTCTTACTCTGGGTCTTTTATAGAAAAAGAATTCCTCAGTTTTCATGTACTACTGTAAGATTCTTGGAAATATTTTTAAAAAAACTCACGCCTGAAAAAATATTTTTTAAAAAAATACACGCCTGAAAAAAACATTTTAAAAAAATCCACGTCTGAAAAAATATTTAAAAAAATCTACGCCTAAAAAAATATTTTTAAAAAAAATCCACGCCTGAAAAAATATTTTTCAAAAAAATATTTAAAAAAATCTACGCCTAAAAAAATATTTTTAAAAAAATCCACGCCTGAAAAAATATTTTTAAAAAATCCCCGCTTGAAAAAATATTTTTAAAAAAATACACGCCTGAAAAAAATATTTTTCAAAAAAATACACGCCTGAGAAAATATTTTTAAAAAAATCCACGCATAATTTTTTTAAAAAATTCTCGCCTGAAGAAACATTTTTAAAAAAATCCACGCCTGAAAAAATATTTTTAATAAAATCCACGCCTGAAAAAATATTTTTAAAAAATCCACGCCTGAAAAAATATTTTTAAAAAATCCACGTCTGAAAAAATATTTTTAAAAAATCCACGCTTGAAAAAATATTTTTAAAAAATCCACGCCTGGAAAAATATTTTTAAAAAAATCCACGCCTAAAAAAATATAAAAAAAATTCACGCCTGAAAAAATATTTAAAAAAAATCCACGTCTGAAAAATTATTTTTAAAACAAATCCACACCTGAAAGAGTCTGAAAACATATTTTAGAAAATATCCACGTCTATCTAAGCGTCTGAAAATATATATTTTAAAAAATCCACGCCTATTGTTATACCTATTTGAAGTCCCTAACAAATATTTTTAAAAAAATTCCAAGCCTGAAATAGTGTTAACAAATCTACCATTAAATGCATGCCCATCCATGCCAAAATATTATTTTAAATATTTATTCCTTATCCTCAAAATATAATTTCCTTCTATTTCCTTAGTTCTTTTTCGCTAATTATTTACTTAAATCTAAGCTTTTAATTATTTACCTCCCCCGGTGGCGTATAACTATTGACATAAATCATACGCCCGCCTGTTTATTTGTAATAAATAACTTCCACAATATGTTTTTAATATCTAAAAAACACTCAAAGACAAAACAAACTTGTTGAAATCAGACAATGTTTGCCAAAAGTATAGAAAAGGGCAAAAACAACAAAAAGAAATCCTACAAAAAACGAACAACATTTTCAAACAGCTGTCAACCTCATTATCGTTACAAACATTATTATCAACAGTTGTATTGCTGCCAAAATGATGATGTCCTTCATAATGTTGTACTGTACAAAAAAAAATGATTTCGTATTACTGCCTTATGAAAGTGAAAGATTTGTCGAAGTTTTTTAGAAAAAAAATGATTTCATGAAATAATTCCAATTTTATATGAAATAGAGAAATTTGTTAAGAGAAAAATTAAGAAAATTTGAATTTAAAGAGAGATTCCCTAAGATTTTCAAAAGGACAATAAAAAACATCTATCTTTGAGAAAGCTTTTGCCCATTTAAATGTTAGGGTTGCCATGCATATGGATATTTGTAAAATTACCATAATTGCTTGCATGATAGTGGAACGTATGATTATTGAAATAAATTATACGCCACCTTATATTTTATTATTTTCTAATTAATTATAAGAATTGAACTTAAATGGATATTTTTGTTTTTATTTTTGCAGATTGTGTGTTTCCTGTAAATATTTTTGGAGAACGAAATATAACATTAATAAATTTCTAAGGTATGTAAACATAATGTAAAATAATCCCACTAGTCCTTAGAATAAGGTAACCTGAAAAAATGAAGCCCCCGTCCTATTAATAATGCTAGAAAATCTATGCCTATCCATGCTAAAATATTAGTTTAAGTATGTATTTCTTATCCACCAATATAATTTTCTAATATTTCTTTAGTATTTTTTCGGTAATTATTTACTTAAATGTAAGCTTTTAAATATTTGCATCCCCCGGTGGCGTATAAGTATTGACATAAATTAATTCAAATAAATTCTAGATACTGATCTGAAATGAAATAGATAAACTTTTTATTTAAAAATATTTTGTATAATTTTGAGGTAAATTAAATTTTTATTCAATTATAAAAACATTTTGGACAATTTCGAGGAAAATAGTTTCTGAATTGCCTTTTCTGTCTTCAGCATTGCTTTTCTTCTCCCTTCAATTAACCCCTTATCATCGAAATCGATTCCCATGTTGAGGTAGGTCGTATACGTATTATTATTTGTAATACTAGGACAGCCGTACGTAAGAGTTTTGCTATCTCAAATCAACACACTCATACGCTCCCTTAATAGATTGCTCTACTGTGATTTTTAGTTTTTTGTTTTGTGTTCTCCATTTCTATTTGAGAGAGCAGAATGATTAAAAACCGATTTTTTTCTATTGTTTTTGGATTTTTTTATTTCACTATTACATATTTTTTTACCTGCACACTTTGAGGTTATTGTCTCTTTGGTGTTTTAGTTGGTCTTTGACGCACATATGCAGGTGGAATGAAGTCTAATGGGAAGGGGGTGGTAGTGAGACACATAAAGTTCCTTTTGGTTTCAATTTCAAAAGAGGATAACAAACAAAGGCATATATCTTTCTCTTGAAATGTTTTCTTACGGATTTTAATACCAAAGTGTTCCTATTTCAATAATATTACTCTCTTAGAACAGGGTTTCCTCTCTAAAGGACATTTTTTTTACACTTCTTGAAGATTTTGTTTTTTTAAGTCAGAGGGGTTTCTTTCTTTCTTGTTTCAATTCCATTTTGTTCTCATTAGAAACGGTCTCTTAAAGTCTGCATTCATTTCAAACTCTGGCAAAATATCGAAAATTCCTTTTTCTTAATATATCTTTATTTATTTTAAAACTGTTGCCATTATTGCTTCGCCTTTATCGAGGCTTTTTTTAAATAAAAATAAAAAACTTATTAAAAATAAATGCTTTTATCAGGACCCTAAAAAAATATATATTAATAAAATCTGATAGTACTGTTAGACTTAGGAAGGTTTAAAAAATAATCCTGAATGGAATGGTAGTCTATATCAATTTATAGGTCTTCTTTTTCCAGGCACCTGGCTTGGTGGGCGTATAAGTGCTGACATTAATTATACGCTACCAATTTTTATATCCTTCACCACACTTTGGTACAGGGTATTATGTCTTTGTGCATATGTTTTTAACAGGCAAAAGGAAACGAGATAGACACATGAGAATATGCATAGAATCACTTTCTAAGTCCATTTATGCATGTCCGTCCGTCCGTCTGTCTGTCCATGTTAAATTGTAAACAAAGTACAGGTCGCATTTATTATTCGAATAGTATGCAATTTGGCACAGCTCATTCCGTTGGCCCAAGGACGAACACCATTGAAATTGGGAAAATCCGTTCAGATTTCGATATAGTTCCCATATATATTTTCGTCCGATTTAATATAAATGGTGGACCAAAATCCCTAAATAGCTTTCGATTTGCACGTAATGTGGCGTATTGTACTGAATTAGGTCAAGAATCATGTGTGCTAAATTTCGTGAAAATCAGTTCAGTTATAGATAGAGCTCCCATATATATTTTCGTCCGATTTAATGTAAATGGTGGACCAAAGAACCTAAATAGATTTCGATTTGCACGAAATTTGGCACAACGTACTGAATTAAGCCTAGAATGATGTGTGCTAAGTTTCGTGGAAATCGGTTCAGATTTAGATATAGCTCCCATATATATATTTTGTCTGATTTTATGTAAATGGTGCACCAAAGAATGATGTGCGCTAAATTTCGTGAAATTTGGTTCAGATTTCGATATAGCTCCCATATATATTTTCGTCCGATTTAATATATATATATATATTCTTCGATTTGTACGAAATTTGGCACATCGTACTGCATAGAGTCTAGAATGATATTGGCTAAGTTTCGTAGAAATCGGTTCAGATTTAAATATAGCTCCCATATATATATTTTCGTCCGATTTTACATAAATGGTGCACCAAACTCCTAATGTTTGTCCAATTAACACGAAATTTTGCACAACGTATCAAATTGAGACTTGAATGACGTTATTGGGTTTTGTTGAAATTGGTGCAGATCCAGCCATAGCTTCCATATGTATTTCGAACGGGTGTCTGATTGAGACTAAATTTTTAACAGTGCGGTGTACCGAATACCGTGTTTCAATTTTGCTATAAATCATTTTACATAAATTTGTCCAATAAATTTGTCTAAATCTGCAGAAAAACATGAGTATGTTCCTTGGACGGAACATTGAGAATATACCCAAGTGGTGAAGGGTATAATATAGTCGGCCCAGTCCGACTTTACTACTTTCCATACTGGTCATAAAATTGCCTGTTGGATGTTATTAACGGGTTAACTGCAGCAACAATGCCAACTACTCATATATACTCCTGGGAGTATGAGTATTATCAGCAAATATATAAACCATGCGCCCGATATTACCACTCTATTAAGAATACTTATACGATCCCAGGTTCCATGAAATATATTCTATTATATTACTATCAATAAAATAGTGTCTATATAAAATTAATTTGTATTAATTTTTGTTTTTGAAATAACATTCTGATACTCCATAAGTTTTTAATAATGAACTGAAGCTGATAACCCGAGGTCGTATGAGTATTTTTAATTCTGAGGATATATGGGGCGTATGGATAATATATTTGCTGACTATGTTCGTACTCTGGTCCTATATTTTTATAAAATATGTTTTTTTTAATTTTTTTTAATAGAGAAGGTATGTGGGTGTATTGAAAATAGTTCATGAAGTAAGACCAACATATTTTGGTTTCAATTTTAATCTATTTCCATATAAATGAAGTACTCACTTATAGTCTCAATAATATCCTATGGACTAAATTGTGGATTTCTCTTTCACTCTCTCACTCTTTGTATGTTTTGATTTTGGTATCTAAATATAACGAATTGCTTTATATTTCAATTCCAAATTGTTCCAATTTAAATGTCTTTGATTTTCAAATGTCTATCTCTTGGAGAAAATTTTTATTTCTCTCTCTCTCATTTTGTGATTTTTTTATTTGTTTTTGTTTAGTTGTTGTAACAAAAAATACAACGTCAGCAATAACAAAAACAATCATAGCCAAACTGCCTGCCAACCATCCAGCCATCCATTTAAGCCATGCATTACCACTACAACTGTGCCTTTCATTTGTTGAATGCGAATAAAAAAGCTTTCACACACACACACACAAAATTTCCTTTGGCCGAAGCATTTAACGAAAGCCAACGAACGTACGAACAACTTTTGGAGGACCAGCATAACGAATTCCTATAAAGCTTTTTGTTGGCCAACCAGTTGGAATCCATCGACAGTTAAACGCAGTACAGCTCTCTTCGAGGTATGCTCGTGACAAGCATAACGCGCGACCGTAAATTGAACACAAAAAAATAATTAAGAAAAATAATCCATAAAAACTTGGCCAAGTTTTTGATTTCAAAATAAGAAAAGAAAAATGAAATACAAAGGATAACCGAAAAAAAGAAACCACACAGAAGAAAAAAAATTGATAAGAAACCTTAGTGGAAAAGTAAAGAAAAAATTCTAATAAGGATTCCCTTTGAGGAGAGAGTGTTTTGAAAACCTTTCTTAAATAATAAGAGAAATATTATTTTGAAAGAAAAAAATTAAAACTGTGTGTGAGTGTGTGTTGAATTTATGTAAATGTTTCCCTTTTAATGGATTATTTGCTTGCACACCTCTGAATATAAAAATTCCTAGGTGCCAGTCGTAAAGAAGAAGGTGCATCGAATTGTTTTATTTTTTTTTTCGTTGTCGATTAGTGTCTGTGTATGCAAGTGCGTTGGTCGTGGTGCATTCGTTTTTCTGTGGTCGTTATTTTTGTTGTAACTGTGATTATTGATGGTGGTGGTGGTGCTGGTGGCGATGGTGGAGGCTAGTTGGCTAAAAATATAGGTTAAAATAACTGTAAATATTAACTTGCTGTCAGTTACAGTTGAAAACGAACACACACAAATTTTTATAGCGCCATTGATGTGTTGTGTGTGATGAGTGAGTGTTGGAAAAACCCTACAAAACAGAAATCATAAAAGCAATGTCATATCAATTCAATCAAAGTGAAAAATAGTGGAACTGGGCCCTTCGACATCATCATTATCAACGTTTAGGCCAGTATATAAATGCTCAATGCTTTAAGCCACAAACAAATTGTGTCTATGTGATAAACGTGAATTTTGTTCAGTTCATAAATTGTTTTTGGCGCTTTGGCAGGCCTAGCCGAGAGGCCATATCACAAACACATATATAACAAAATATCCATACAAACGAAAAACACAACATTTTACGGTTTTGTGGTCGGCCATTACAAAATGTGTTAAAAGGGCATTTTGTTTTGGGCCCTTAGGTTAAATGCATGTCATTTGCTGCTTACCTGTCGTCCTATATTTACATTTTGTGTTGACACTCTAACAGCAGCAACAACAACCGCAACTAGGACAAAAATAACTCAAAATCCAAAAATAAAGAGACATATATTTGAGCGAGGAAAAGAAGTACTGCCACAAGTGTTAAAATTTCTGGTATACAACGAGGAAAATCGCTGTCATAATTTTTCATCATTTAAAGAAGTGCAGGACAAAGTTGCAGCTGGATTTTTTTTTCACACAGAAAGAAAAGTAAGAGCAGTTGTAATTTAATTGTAATTATATGTCTTAAAATGCTTTTATTGAATGGAAATAATGTTTGGAACAGCGTGACCGCTGAAAATTTTCAAAAAGTATCACAAAAAGTATCATTTTTTAAAAAAAGTAGCACATAACTTCTGAAAAAGTGTCACAAAAAGTGGCACACTTTTTTACTTTTTATTTAATAAAAAACTACATAAAACATAACAAATAATTCATTTATGTGTATTTTAATATACAGTAAACTGACAAAAAACTAAATAAAATCACATATTCTTACAATATATAAGCGGTATATACTAATGCAAGAACCTACTAGATTTTACAATTTTCTTCGATAACATAAAGCAAAATTCGTTATCGTAGTAAAAACTAGTAGATTCTTGCAGTGCGGGAACAGACCAATAATTTTGTTTTTTTATTTTTTTGGTTCTACATTACAACGTTAGTCCTGATTTAGATTAGGCGAGTTTACTTGCGGCAATTTTTATCGTTCTCTTTTGAAATTGCTTCATGCGTCTATACAAGGCAATTCGGTTTCAAACCAATTTTTTTTTTTTGATAGTTTGTGCATGTTTTGTTATGTTCGAAAATGTTTTGGATTGGTATTTCAAATTACTGACACTACAAACAAAATACACAAAACGAATTGCCAGAAAATTGTCGGTACGATCAAATTTTTTCCATTTCTATTCCCCTTGCCCCTCTCTCCTGCAAACAAAAACTTGCCGCAAGTAAACTCGCCTAATCTAAATTGGGACTTAGCAATCGAAAATTCTACAAATGTACTGCAACAATCTACTACTTTTTACTACGATAACGAATTTTCATTATGTTATCGAAGAAAATAGTAAAATCTAGTAGATTCTTGCGGTACGGGAAGAGACCAACACACAAAGGCGACCTAATAATAATAATCAAAATAAAAATCGCTCCGTCTGTTACAAACGACCCCTAGTTAAAAATCGCTCCGTCTGATACAATATTACAAAACAAATGTTTTATGCAAAATCGCTTTAATTTATGTACTTTTTTAAAAAAGTGGCACAAAGTAACAAAAAGTTTCACAAAAATTCAAAAAGTGGCACATTTTGTATCAAAATGAAAAAGTATCACAAAAGTAGCAAAGGCGAAAAAAAGTGGCAAAATTGCCACTTTAGTGGCACAACGGTCACGCTGGTTTGGAACATGGGATCGTATAAGTATTATTAATAGAGTAGTAATATGGGGCGTATGTAGAATATGTTTACTGACAATGTTCATACTCTGGAAAATAGGGCCTATATTAAAGTGATTTGTATAAAATATTTGTTTTAATAAGATTCTGATACTCCATAAGGGTTAAATAAAGGGTTAGTAAAGACATGTGGGGCGTATTGAAAATAATATTAATAGAAAATATTTCATGGAACATGAGGTCGTATAAGTATTTTCAATAGAGTGGTAGTATGGGGCGTATGGCTAATATACAATATTTTCTGTAGATGCTCAAACTCCGGGCAATAGGGTCTATATTAAATTAACTTGTATTAAATATTTTTTTAAATAAAATTCTGATACTCCATAAGGTTTTAATAATGAAATGAAGCTGGTAACCCGAGGTCGTATGAGCATTTTAAATTCTGAGGATATTTGGGGCGTATAGACAATATATTTTCTAAAGATGTGCGTACTCCGTTTATCCGGAAAGAAATGTAGGAGCAATCACAATTTAATATTGTATTTATATGTCTCAAAATGATATTATTTCAAAGAAGTAGTGCTTGGAACCTGGAGTCGTATAAGTATTTTTAATAGAGAGGTGATATGGGGCGTATGGTTTATATATTCGCTGATAATACTCATACTCCCAGTAATAGTGTCTATATGAAATAAATTTGTTTAAATATTTTTAAATATATTTATACAAATGAACTGAAGCTGGTAACCCCAGGTCGTATGAGTATGTTTAATTCTGAGGATATATGAGACGTAGGGATAATATATTTCTCCGTTTATCCGGAAAGAAAAGTAAGAACAATAATAATTTAAAATTGTAATTATATGTCTCAAAATAATATTATTTCAAAGAAGTAGTGCTTGGAACCTGGAGTCGTATAAGTATTTTTAATAGAGTGGTAGTATGGGGTTTATGGTCTGCATATTTTCTGGAAATGCTCATACGCACTTGGGTCTATATTTCATTAATTAGTATTACATATTTTTTGAAATAAGATTGTGATACTCCAGAAGGGTTCAATAAAGAAATGTGGCGTGTAGCCTGGGGTCGTATAAGTACTTTTTAAACAGAGGTAATATAGGGCGTATGGTTTATATATGTGCTGACAATATTCATACTACAGGTAACAATGCCTATTTAATTAAATTATTTATTTTAAATACGATTCTGATACTCCATAAGATTTTAATAAAGAAATGTGGCTGGTAACCTGAAGTCGTATAGTTATTTTAAACAGCGAAATAATGTGGAGCGTATTGAAAATATTATTAAAAGAAAATATTTTCTCGAAGCGTGAGAGAGATGATAGATAGAGGACGTATGGATAACATATTTTCTATCAATATTCATACTTCGGGTAAGAGCACCTATTTTGTTTTAAAGATTCTGATATCCCATAGGATTTTAATAAAGAACTGTGGCTGGTAACCTGGGTCGTATAATTATGTCTAATAGAGAAACATGGGGTCGTATAACTTCTTTTAATAGAGAGGTAGTATGGGGCGTATGGATAATATATTTTCTGTCGCTGCTCATACTCTCGGTAATAGTGCCTATTTTATATAAATTTTTTTGAATAAAATTCTGATGAGATAAAAGTTTTAATAAAGAATTGTGGCTGGTAACACCTGATGAAAAATAGAAAAGCTTAAGGGAACCCCACCCACAAAATGACGGACCTTTGAAAAAATATTTTTGGAAAATCGCCGATTTTTGACCAAAAACCAAGTTAAAAAATAAGGAAGATCTTCACCGATTGGCTTTATCCTAGTTCATACGAAAGCTATGCAATCGATTGGGTTATTAGTTTTTGAGTTATCGTGCCCGCCATTCGCAAAAGAGAAAAACGCGTTTAAAGTTTGAGAAGCCTTTTAGCCGCCACTTGATGCTGACACAATAAATCTGCTCTATCTTCAAGAGTTCTTGAGATTTTCACTTGAAATTTTCTAGAGACATTCTTGAATTAGTGTAGAATCGAATTAAATCAAAAAAATTTTGACCCCGAGAATGGGGGGGTCCCCTTAATGGAAAAGCTTATGTGGCGTACGGAATATAAATTTCCGAGCCTAAATGTTTCTATGGTAAGATCTGATAATTAAATGATTTTTTTTCCAAAAAAGTTTCAAGTTATTGTATTTCAACCTAGGGTCGTATACGTTTTATTAATAGGGTGTATAGGGGGCGTGTGAATATTATTTTGTCTTTACATGATCATACTCATTGCTTCGAAGTAACTGAGGAAAATATGGTTTCCAGTCAAATTTTTTTCTTTTATAAAATATAATAAATATATTTATTTTCTTTTTCTAAACTAAATTATAATCCCATTCCTTTGTGTGTTTGTGTGACTCAACGCAATATAAAATAAAATATGCAGGATTTTTGTTCCGTTTTTTTTCTTTATTTGAACATAGGAATTCATGTCAGAATTTTTGCCAGAGACGAAAAATGAAAAGGGTATTTTGCATAAATTGGTATCTTTTTTTATAAATAAAAAAGAACCAAAAAATGAAGAAGGCCTATTCACAAAAATCTTACACCTTAATCCATATCAAATAGCCGTGATGTGGGTCATGGTAGATGAAAAAGAAGAAGAAGGTCAGTTCTGGTTATTATTAAAAATAAAATGTGAGTAAATAAATAAACATATATAAAACTAAAAATAAATTAAAAAATATTGATGAATTTATTTAGTTAGAGAAAAATGGTACTGACACTGGAGGTTTTATTTTCATTTGCAGAAATATCTTTTGAGATTGTGGAAAATTTATTTTCTAAAACGCAAATAGTCTTATATTTGTGATTCCTATTTTTTGTATAGAATTTTATTTTTAAAATTGAATTATTACACAGGAAATATTTTGTCCAAATTTATTGAATGTCATATAAGGGCATCTAAACGTATGATTGTTGTCAAAACGTATACGCACTCTATACAAAAATCTTTCGTAATAAGGTAGCGTTTTATGTTTCAACCAAATAATTCCAAACATTTTGCTATTTTAATATTAATGATTCAAAATTGTGTATATTTCGTCCAAAGAATATCCCAAAATTAATTATGTCAATTTTTGTGGAGATATCTTCATTTTTTGGATTATTTTCAAGGAATTTATTTAATGGCGACATCTGTAGCGTATAATTGATGTCAACACGTATACGACCCAGCTTCAGAAAGCAAATTTTATAGATAATAAGGTAACCCAAATAATTCTTGAACGTTTGCATTGAAATCCTGCAATGTAAGGTCCAAAATCCAATATAAAATTCCCAATATAAGATAAAATTTCAAGAATGTTCAGGACCGGTCCAAATTTTTCTCATTGCCACAAATACAAAATAAAAATATAAGTCAAGAGCGTTTGATAAACGTCAAATGGTATGTGGTCCTGGAAATATTTTATTTCGTGGGCAATTTTCAATCAATTATTTAAAGATGAGACCTATGGCGTATGAGTAACATCAGTATGTATGCGACACCTTTATATACAAAATATATTGTTATATGTAACTAAGTGACTAAAATCAGATGAGAATATCCTCATTCCATGGGTTATTTTCAAACAAAAATTTTTATAGAACCCCAGAGCGTATAATTGACATCAACACTTATACGACCCAGCTTCAAAAGGGAATGTTTATAGATAATATGGTAAAATATACATTTCTCAACGTTTGTATTGAATTTCAACAGCGTAAGACCCTACATTTTCACCAATTTTCAGTCACAGGTCGATATAAAAGTTCTGCGATTTTTTTTTAATTAAAACTGAAACCGCATTTGAAACCTAGTGAGTATGATTAAGGTCGAAACGAGTATTGCCCGGGGAAATATCTCTATACCGTGGGTTATTTTCAAGCTGTAATTTAAAGAAGACACATATGGCGTATGAGTGACGTCAGAACGTATACGAACCTCTACAAAAGGCAGATATTGTTGTGGATAACTAAATAACTATTTTTTTGAAAAAAATATTCTCATTCCATGGGATTCTCTCAATCAGTTATTTTAAAAGAATCCTAGAGCGTATAATTAATGTCAACACGTATACGACACCAGTATAAAAGGTTAGAATATTCTCATTCCGTAGGTTATTTTCAAACAGAAATTTTTATAGAACTATAAATCGTATAATTGACGTCAACACGTATACGACTCAGCTTCAAAAGGGAATGTTTATAGATAATATGGTAAAATATAAAATTTCTCAACGTTTGTATTGATTTTCAGGAATGTAAGAACCTAAATTTTCACCAATTTTCAGTCACAGGTCGATATAAAAGTTCTGCGATTTTTTAAAATTAAAACTGAAACCGCATTTGAAACCTAGGGCGTATGATTAACGTCGTAACGTATATTGCGCAGGGAAATATCTCTATTCCGTGGGCTATTTTTAAGCTGTAATTTAAAGAAGACACATATGGCGTATGAATGACGTCAGAATGTACACAACACATGTACAAAGGGTGCTGTTGTTATGGATAACTAAATAACTACCTTTTTTTGCATCAAGACGTATACGACACCAGTATAAAATTATGATATTATTATAGATGACTAGTAAGCTCAATATTTTTTTGGCTGTCAAAGAACCTTCGTTTCTTTTCAAGCTGTAATTTAAAGAAGACACCTGTGGCGTATGAGTGACGTCAGCACGTATACGACACCTCTACAAATGGAATATAGTTTTATTCTTAAATGACAATTTTTTTGAAAAACAAATCTTATTTCATGGGATTCTTTCAATCAGTTATTTTAGAAGACCCATAGAGCGTATTATTAACGTCAAGACGTATACCGCAGCAGCACAAAAGGAAGAAATTTTAATAGATGACTAGTAACCCTAATATATTGGCCTGGAATTGCTTATCTCAAACCTAAGTCCACAAAATAATTTAGAAATCCATTACAAAAAATCTGACGGAGGAATATGAGAGCCAAAAAATATTTAGGTACCATTCAAAAGTTTTGTGACTATTTTTTGGAGTATTTAAGGGTATCAGATATATACCCATACTTTTAAGGAACATCGCGTACGTTCAATTTTTAGTCTCTGGCCATTATTTTCTGGTTGTCAAATAGATGAAAACATTTTTTTATAAATAAAAAAGAAATTGAATTTGAAACCTAGAGCGTATGATTAACGTCATAACGTATACTAGCCCCCGGTACGATAATGAAATATTTAAATCGATCATTAGAATATTTAAATAATATTCAAAAATTTTCTTTTTTATTATTAATTTTTTTTTTATATTTCATTTTTTAATTTAGTTTTCATTCTTTTTTGTCCCACTGTCGATTACCTCATACCCTCATTCCATTTTTTTTTTTATTTCTCAAATAAAAATCCCTTTACATATCCCTTTCTGCTGATGCTTTGACAAAAAAGAACGGAAGTCATGGGGGATGAGGTTATGGATATGGCTATGAATCGTTATAAATGTTGGTATGGGTGTGGATGTATATTTGTGTTTGTTTGTTTGCCTTTGACTTTTGTCGTTATATGCAAATAAATCTAAATATTATTGCTTACAAGCTACAACAAAAATAAAAAACAAAATAAAAGGCTCAGAGATACATTTGTCATTTAGGCAAACGCCTTTAAATTCACGAAACGAACAGAAAAAAATCTTCAAATTTACAACCTGACTCCCACATCCCCTCCCCAAAACAGGATGAACATTTATCCTCTTGCAAATACTTGTGAACAAGGCAATAATGTGACAAATACAGAAAAAACGGGAACAAGCAGACAACTATGATGAGGATGATGGAGAGCGGAAGTGGAGGGAGAAGGTGTTGGAGGTATAGGATCAGGTTGGGGTATGTGACAAAAACATATTTACATAAAGACAACAAAAAGACATTAACCATAAAATAAATTTGCATTTGTTGGAAGTTTTTTTGCTGCTCATTCTGGAGAAACAAACAAACAAACAAACAAAAAAAAAAGTTTTCACTTTGAGCCGAAAAAGTATTTAGACTTCGCTTTTTGTTTTGTGGATTTTAATTTGTTGCTTAGTTTTTTTTTTGTTTTCAGTTGACTTTGGCTTTCAATGTCGCAAAAAAACTGTTTAATTTTTATGAACCCCTATCATTTCATGGGCTTTGCTCGATTCGTTCCACAGTCTATAAAACAATTTTAAATAACTTCTGTTGCCGTCATCACCCACCCCCATAATGGGTGATAAATGAAAAGTTTGATACATTTTTTGCCACTTTAGAATTGACACAATTACATAAATTTATTTATGTATTTGGCATTCATGTCTTATCATCGGACGGTAGGTACAACAACAACAGAAAAATTCGCATATAACCCTCACTTTGGGTTAACATAAATTAACTGGCTAACCTTGCCTTTTGCTGGGCATATTTTTGCGATAAGAGAGTTGCCCAAAAAAGGTTATATTTCGCAGAAATATTTTTTTCTTTTTGTTAATTGAAAACATGTTTTTTTTGTATGAGAATGTCAATAGGTATGAATGGGAAAATCATTTATGTTACCTAAATAGAATCCTTTTGAGGTCCTTTTTGATATTTATTTATGGGATAACTAGACGAAGACATAATAAAGTCAAGGGCTAGAGTGAAACATGTCTTAAAACACAGTAACAAAATACAGTTATTATGTGAGGAATTTTAAAGACCCATTTCACTAGAATTTGGACCCACAAAAGTGTTCCAAATTTTGTATATGGTTTCTTAAAATACAGCGTATGAGTACCGTCAACACGTATACGACACCAATACAAAGGAAGATATTTTTGAAGGCCTCAAAACGTGGATTTTTAAGGAATTTGTGAGGAATATTATAAGGTCCCAAGTATTGATTGTTTAAAGAATATTTGAAGGTCTTAAGGTGTGGACTTTTTAAGGATTTTTTTAAAGAATATTTGAAGGTTTTAAGGCGTCGGTCTCGAGGTCTCGAGGCGTGGATTGTTTAAAGAATATTCAAAGGACTCAAGGTGTGGATTTTTAAGGAATTTTTTTTAAGAATATTCAAAGGCCTCAAGGCGTGGATTTTTAAGGAATTTTTTGAAGAATATTCTAAGGCCTCAAGGCGTGAATTTTTAAGGAATTTTTTGAAGAATATTCAAAGGCCTCAAGGCGTGGATTTTTTAAGGTGTTTTTAAAGAATATTCAAAGGCCTCAAGGTGTGGATTTTTTAAGGAATTTTTAAATGTCCTTTCAAGGACATCAAGGACACGGCCTCGAGACGTTGATTTTTTAAAGAATATTCAACGGCCTCAATGCGTGGATTTTTTAAGGAATTTTTAAAGAATATTCAAAGGCCTCGAGGCGTGGATTTTTTAAGGAATTTTTAAGGAATATTCAAAGGCCTCAAGGCGTGGATTTTTTAAGGAATTTTTAAAGAATATTCAAAGGCCTCAGGGCGTGGATTTTTTTAAATATTTTTTTAAAGAATATTCAAAGGCCTCAAGGCGTGGAGTTTTTTAGGGATTTTTAAAGAATATTTAAAGTCCTCAAGGCGTAGATTTTTTAAGGAATTTTTAAAGTCCTCAAGGAATATGAGGAATAAGAGTTTTTGAACAACTTCATGCTCGCTCGCACTATTACATTTGGCACCTGAGGCGTATGATTGCCGTCACAATGTATACGCAATCGATGGGAAATGGTGTATTGCCCATATCTCATAAAGGACTGCAGATATCTGGAATATTTAAAGACAATATTGAAGCTCTGAGTCTTAACCCGATATATTGACGCTTGATTCCAACCTTTACAAATATCTGGGTATTATTATTGTTTCGAATGATCTAGCCTCTTAGAATATTTCTTTCCATGGTATTTAATATTTTTCTTAATATTTAATTTAATATTTGAAACTAGTTCCTGAATTGTATAAAATTCGACAAATTTGTCGTCTAGTTCCGACAAATTTTAGCATTGCCTTTACGTCCACAAATGGTATTTTATGTCTTCTGGTACCTGTGGCGTATGATTGCCGTTACAACGTATACGGAATCGATGGGAAATTTTGTATCTCCAATACCATCTCATAAAGGACTGCAGATATGTGAAATATTTCAAAGGTAAAGATCTACAAACTGATAATTTGAAATGTCGGATTTATAGTCCATCTCCTATATTACTCAAATTACTTTCACAAGTCCCTGGTGCGTATGAGTGTTGACACAACGTATACGCACCCGATCAGATATTTGTATTAAAAATATCTCGTGAAATACTGCAGATATTTTAGCTTTTAAAAGAGATTTATTTCAGAAAGTATTTATGGAACCTCAGATTACTTGGATAAACATTTAAGAATTCCATAATTTTTGGAAATTTTCCACATTAATTTTTGTGTTCACATAATAAGGTCATAAATGGTTCGTTAATTCTTCTAAGAACAAAAACAACAATAACAACATATTGAGTTATATAAAATATGTATTAAAGTCAATTTCGTGACCAATAACATCAAGCTGGAGGTCATTTAGATGACCGAAAAGTATTTAGGTAATAAACATTAGTTGGAGCTCAGGCCACCCGCCGCACAGACAATTGCTTGCGGGATAAATGAGTTGAGGATGGTTAGATTGGTTGCTTAGTTATAAACCCTTCACGCATATGGGAGATATGAATATTTGTTTTTGTCTCTCTCTCTGTTCTACCCTCTCTTTATATCCCTAAATGTTATTATTTTTATCACAAACGGCCATTTACCTTAAAAGCTTTTCGGTTTTGTTGTTGTTTGTTTTTGAATTGCCGATAGACACAAGATGGTCGAAGGCGAGATTTTCGTACATGAAATCTTAAACCCAAAGGCGTAAATATACACCACCGCAAAAAAAAGTCAACAGCATTTAATGGCCCAGCAGGCAATTGACGAGGCAAAAATGTCTCTTACCACACCACATTCCCTCCTTTAGCCAATAAATGAACGATGGAATGACCATTTTTATGATCCATTTCATATACAAGTGGTTATAAAAATAAACAAATAATTGTGCTCATAAACCAAGAGTGCGTCAACGAAAATTTTCCACTATATAGAAGAAGAAAAACATCCTTGACTGCTCTGTTCCCCAAGGAAATTGGTGTCAAAGTGAAAAGAAAAAAACAAAACTTAAGAAAGGCTCTGAGACACCCAAAGGACCAATGAAATGTTTACTTTAAAATTATCCAAGAATTACGAAAAGTTTATGAGAGAGAGAGAGAGAGAGAAAAGGAAAATGGCAAAGTTGGCGGTCCATCAAAATCGTAAAGTTTTTAACAAAGCAGAGGAACGTAAATGTTTTTTATAAAACACCTGAGGCCTTGGGAACTTTTTTTGTTTGTCGAAAAAAGCGGCTTTAAAAAATTTCACTCTTGGCTAGTTGCTTTTCATTGCATATGTAAAATGTTTTCATGAGGTCTTTTATTAATCAGGAAGGTGGAAAAATAAAAAATATACACGTCTTTCATTTAATTTTATTTGAAACCTAGGGCGTATGATTTATGTCATGACGTATTCGCACCATCTACTTATTTAGATTTTAGTAATGTCTCATAAGTTACTTAAGATTTTTCTCACCATCTATTGTCTGTGAAGAAATTCGAGAAAAAAACTAAATTCCTTTTGGTATTTTTAGCTACGCGTCTCGACAATAAATCCTTAGCCTTGATGATCAAATTTTAAGATTTAGAACCTTATTCTACATAGAAAAATTATCTGTGAGTTTTGTAAAGATCTCAGAAAACCCTCGGAACAAATTTAGGAAATTACAACAATATTTATTTGGTACCTTGGGCGTATGAGTGTTGTCACAACGTATACGTAACCCAAGTGGAGTTTTGTGTTGTCAATATCTCATAAAGGACTGCAGATATCATGAATATGTCAAAGACAATTTTAAAGGTCTTAGTCTTAACAAAAAAATATTGACACTTATTTCCAAGCTCTAAATATATCAGGGTATTATTTTTTTAGAGAATATTTCTTTTCAAGGTGCTTAATATTTTTAATATATATTTTAGTAATTGAAATTAAGTCCCGGATGGTACAAAACTCCAAAAAAATTTCGTCGATTTCCGAAAATATCTAGCATTGCCTCTGAACAATTCTACAAAGGCATTTTTACTTCTTTAGGTACCTGTGACGTATGATTACCGTCACAACGTATACGCAACCAACGTTGCATTTTGTATGACCAATATCTCATGAACGACTGGAATACTACAAAGATATTTTTGAAACTCTCAGTCTTAAGGGAAAATATCCATACTTGATTTCATCCTCCAATCATCATAGGGTATTTTTTTCTGTTTAGTGATCCAGCCCCTTAGAATATTTCTTTTCAAGGTACTTAATATTTGTAATAAATAAATATATTTTAGTAATTGGAACTAATTTTTGAGTGGTATAAAATTCCACAAATTGTTCCTCTATTTCCAAAACATTTTAGCATTGCCTCTGCCTCAATTTCACAAAGGAATTTTTTCGTCTTCTGGTGCCTGTGGCGTATGATTGCCGGCACAACGTATACGCAACCGATGGTAAATTTTGTATTGCCAATATCTCGTATATTAGTCCAGATATCTTCAATACTTCAAGGAATATTTTGTAGCTAATTGTCCGGTCAATAAATCCTCAGACTTGCTACCAACATTCACAAAGTTCATGTGCTAATAATTCTTGTTTGGTGAGCTAGACTTTAGATTTCGAAGAACTTATAGTTGATTTTTTTCTGATAAATTTTGAAGGATTTTTGTTGCAATGTTAGTTTTGAATACGCTTCATGTTGTAGTATAAGATAGGTTGGATTTTACCCCTTTCTTCCCTTAAAAATAATATTTCCCATATGCTAATAATAACGAAAAGTTTGATTTCTTAGAAAAGCAATAAATTCTTATCAATAAACCGTCCTGCTGCTCACTCACTCATTCAACCAAGAGGTAACATATCCTTTTAATAAACCGATTTTTGCACATCTCCCTATCTCTCTTTCATTCTCTCCCCTGCTACCTTTTGAATGGCAAAAGGAAAAACCAATAAATCTACATCATACAAATTTTTGTCGTTTTAGAAATTTTCGTTGCTCTTGTCGTTGTTATGAACTTTTCACAATAACAACAACAACGAAAAAATATTTAGCCAATAACCTTTTGTGTGTGTTGTGTTCGAGGAGGATGGTTAGTCACATCCTTTATACGAAATTCCAATGTAGGGGGATGAGTGGCACAAGGAAGCAATAACATCATGTACCTGAACAAAAAAAATCTTTAACTAAACAAGTTCAAAAGCAAAGCAATCACAAAAAATATGCAATGGAATGTCAAAGCAAAAAACGAATCTGAATATTTTCCCATGACATCGTTTTTTTTTGTCGCCAACCAGCCAGCCATCCATCCAACCAGTAAGATAGATGATCGATGAATGAATTGCTTGACTGGCTGTCGCTTGTGTTTGCTTGGCTTAGATGGTACTTCAAATATGTCCTTTCTGCGTAACAAAAAATGAATAATGATTTTTGTGTGTCACGGGATTGGGTTGGGGGGTAAAAGGTCGTGTAACTACATATTTTTATAGTTAAGGATTTTGGAATTTCCAATAACATCAATTCTGATTTAAATTCTTGAGAATTTTTAGTGGCTGGTGTTCTGGTTTGTTATGCGTTTGATAATGAGTTTGGTTGTGATTTTTAATTTAGGTATGATTTACAATTCAATGTTGCGATATTTGTTTGAGGGAAATCGATCCTAGAAGTATGTAGATTATATGTTTATTCGTTTAGTAACGATGTAGTTTCAAGGAACCTCTTTAGATATATTTATTCGGTTAGTAATGTTGTAGTTTCAATGAACATCTTTAGAAATATTTAGACTATAGTCTATAATACTAAATTACTAAATTTGGAGCATAATTTCTTCACAAAGATGTGATGGGACCTGAGGCGTATAATTGTTGTCATAACGAATACGCAACCGACTCCTCAGAATTTTTGACGATTACGAATAGTTTTTTCATAGTAAAAATATTCCACAAAATTATCTGCCAATTTCGTAAATATCTCAGCAGACTACCTGAAGATAATTATGCATTTAAAATTATTGCATTTGGTACCTGTGGCGTATGATTGCTGTCACAACGTATACGCAACCGAAATGAAATTTTTATTTGTCAATAACTCACAGAAGACTGCAAATATTTTTGAATTATATCAAAGACAATTTTTAAGCTGCCAATCCCAATAGACAGGATCGATATTTTGTTTCCACCAGTAAACATATCAGGTTATTGTATGGTTTTCTAGTGATCCTTAGAATACTTCCTTCGCAAGGACTTCATAAGTATATATATTGTCAATATCCCATAATGGACTGCAGATATCTGAAATATTTCAAAGGCAATTTTGAAGCTTTAATTCTTAATAGAAAATTATGATACTTGATTTCAATTTCTAAATATATCTGGGTATTATATTTTTTCCTAGTGATCTAGTCCTTTAGAATATTTCTATCGAAGGAACTTTAATTTTATAATATATATTTTAAAAATTGTAATTAGTTCCAAAGTAGGCTCAATATACGAAATGTTCTGTCATGTCTCTTAAAATAATTCCCAAAAACCATTTGTGCTTCTTCTGGTACCTATGGCGTATGATTGTTGTCACAACGTATACGCAACCGAAGTGAAATGTTGTGTTGCCAATATCTCATAATGGACTGCAGATATCTGAAATATTTCAAAGACAATTTTGAAGCTTTAAGTCTTAATAGAAAATTATGATACTTGATTTCAATTTCTAAATATATTAGGGTATTATATTTTTTCCTTGTGGTCTAGTCCTTTAGAATATTTCTATCGAAGGAACTTTAATTTTATAATATATATTTAAAAAATTGTAATTAGTTCCAAATTTGGCTCAATATACGAAATGTACTGTCATGTCTCTGAAAATCGCCCCCAAAAGACTTTGTGTTTCTTCATGTACCTGTGGCGTATGATTGTTGTCACAACTTATACGCAACCGAAGTGAAATTTTATTTTGCCCATAACTCACAAAGTACTGCAGATATTTTGAGTACTTTAAAGGCAATTAGGAAGCTCTAAGTCTTAACAGAAAATATTGATACTTTATTTCAATTTCCGAACATATCAGGATATTATACTTTTTCCTTGTGATATAGTCCCTTAGAATAATTCACTCGAAGGAATATAATTTGTATAATTCATATCTTTTTATAATTGAAATTAGTTCCTGAATTAGTCCCAAATATATCTAAATCTCCAAAATGTCCTAGCATGTCTTTGAAAAACATAACCAAAATTAATTTTTGCTTTTTCAAGTACCTGTGACGTATGATTGTTGTCACAACTTATACGCAACCGACGTGAAATTTTATTTTGCCAATAACTCTCAAAGTACTGCCGATATTTGGACACTTCAAAGGCAATTTTGAAGCTCTAAGATTTGAAATTGGTCCCAAATATATCTCAATTTCCAAAATTCTAGCATGTCTTTGAAAAAACATACCCAAAATGTATTTTTGCTTCTTCTGGTACCTGTGGCGTATGATTACTGTCACAACGTATACACAACCAAAGCGAAATTTTCTTTTGCCAATAACTCACAAAGTACTGCAGATATTTGGATATATCAAAGGAAATTTTGAAGCTCTAAGACTTGGCAAAATATATATATATATATATATATATATACTTGATTTCAATCTCTTAATATATCAAGTATTATATTTAGAGTATTCTCTAAAAATACATCTTTCGAAGGGACTTAATTTGTATAATATATATTTTAATAATTTAAATGAATTCTTGGATGATAAAAAATAAAATAAAAATTTGTCTCTATTTCCAAAATGTGCTAGCATTGTCTCTGAAAAAAATCTACAAAGGCATTTTTGTGTCTTATGGTGACTGTGGCGTATGATTGATGTTACAACGTATACGCAACCATAGCCAAATTTTATATTGCGGATATCTCAAATGTTAATGGAAATATCCAAAATATCCTAAAGACAATTTTAATATCTATGGTGCGGAATACCTTAAACCGATAAAGGAAGGCTAGCTATCAAAGTATTAGTAGACCTAGCTTAGGTTTATTTCTACATACCTCAATCACCTTTTCACTCACGTTTTCATTCTAAATATTGTTGCTCCTCAAAGTAGTCACAGCCATTTATTGCTCCTTTGGGGGTTACCTCACTTTAAAATATATTTTTTTAATCCTAAAAATATATTTTCTGTTTTAATAACAACATTTATTATTCATGTTGTTCTCCCGGATCCCACCCCCTAAAAATATACTTTAAATGTTAATTAATTTACATATCACATTTATTAATTTACTCTTGTTATGTTTTTTGTTTGTTTTCTTTTCTTTTTTCCGTACTCTCTACACCATATTTGACCAATTTAATATCACATATATTAATATATACCTGCATAAATGTACGTATGTGTGTGTGTTCATATATATTTAAGAAGGCAGGCTTTTGTGGTCGCCCACAGGTTTCTTTTTTTCTTTTTTTCTGTTTCGCTGTTTTGTTTGTTTGACGTTGCCGCCAGTCAGCCAACGGTGAATGAACGTTAATAATAATTTGCACCAATTGTTTGTTGTTACTTACTTATACATATTTTGTTGTTGTTGTTTTGTCCTCCTTTGAGTTTGTTCGTCCGTTTTTTTTTCACTTTATTTGTGTTTTTGGTTTTTGCACGTCAATGCAAAAGTTAATTGAGATTTGTTCACCCTCATAATGCCAACTGCAGACGTTCGAAGAAAAAAATTAAATAAATATGTATGGAAACCAAAATAAAACGAAAAATATAAAGGTAAAGGCTTTCAATGGTTATCCTTGTATTAAACAAATCTCCAAAGCAAAAAGTAAAAAAACTCAATACAATTACAGGTTTCCTTTTTTCATTTCAATACTCTCCTTTCCTCGTCTGTTTGTATGACCACAACAATTTAGTAATAAATATATATTTTTATTTAAATTTTTTAATACAAATGGCTGCTTTTCATCCACAAAAAATTGAAGTATATAGAAAAAATATCCACACAATAAAATAAATGAAATATTGAAACCCAAATTGAATTGTTATTTATTAAATATGACAAAATATGACGGTTTGAATTTAATCAATCAATCAGTATTATTTGATATTTTATTTAAATTTATTTTTCTATTATTTAATTTTGGTTTTTCCAATAAAATATTGGACACAAACAACAAAAATAAATAATAAATATATATGAAATAAAAAATTGTGGTGGTGAAAATATTATTTCATATGATGTAAACATTTTCTCAGTCAGGCCATGGGAAACAAAGGCTCCATAATAAAATAAAAAGCGGATACCCCTTGGCGTATGATGGTTGTCAATTAAAATATTTTTAATAAATGAATCAGTTTATTATATTGTTTCCTAGTGATCTAGCTCTTTTGAATATTTTTCTCGAAGGAACTTCATCTGTTTAATATATCAGGTGTAGGACCTACTTTCAGGAGGAGTAAAATGCCGCAATTGTTTACTCTATTTTCGAAACCTTTTATCATTACTTCTGAACGAATCCACAGAGGTATTTTTGTGTCTTGTGGTACCTGTGGCGTATGATTACCGTCACAACGTATACGCAACCAAAGCGAATTTTTGTATTGGCAATATCTCATAATGGACAGCAGATATCTGGAATATTTTTAAGATAATTTTGAAGTACTCAGCCTCAATAGAAAATATTGATACTTGATTTCAATTTTTAAACATAATTGATATAAAACATATTTTAATAATTGTAATTAGTTTCAAATTTGTCTCAGTATCCCAAATTTTCTAGCATATCTCTGAAAAATAATCCCCAAAAGCGATTTTTGCTTCCTCTGCTACCTGTGGCGTATGATTGTTGTCACCACGTATACGCAATCGATTCTATATTTTATATTGTCAATAACTCACAAATTACTGCAGATATGTTGAATACTTCAAAGGGAATTTTTAAGTTTTCAGCCTCAATAAAAATGTTGATACTTGATTTAAATTTCTAAATATATTAGGACATTAGATATATTTTGAATATTTCTTGTTTAAAAATATATTTTAATAATTGTAATTATTTGTCTCAATATCCGAAATGTTCTAGGAAATTTCTGAAAAATCACAAATTTTGTTTTTTGTGCTACCTGTGGCGTATGATTGTTGTCACAACGTATACGCAATCGAAGGGAAATTTAATATTGTCAATAACTCACAAATTACTGCAGATATTTTGAATATTTCAAAAGCAATTTTGAAGCTCAAAGTCTTGGCAGAAAATATTGATACTTGATTTTAATCTCTAAACAAATCAGGTGTTATATATATATTTTTTTCTAGTATTCTAGCCCTTTAAAATTGTTTATTCGAAGGAACAGAATTTATATTATATATATTTTATTAATTTAAATGAATTTCTGGATGGTATGAAGTATTAAAAAATTGTCTCTTATTCCGAAATATGCTAGCATTGTCTCTGAAAAATTCCCTAAAGGCATTTTTGCGTCTTCTGGTACTTGTGGCGTATGATTGTTGTCATCACGTATACGCAACCGAAGTGAAAGTTTGTTTTATCAATAACTTACAAAGTACAGCAGATATTTTGAATACTTCAAAGCCGATTTTGAAGCTTTAAATTACTATACATATCAGAGTATTATATTTTTCCTAGTGTTATTGTGTCTTAGAATATTTCTTTCGAAATAACTTAATTTTTAGAATACTATATATTTTAATAATTGAATTTTGTTTCTGAATTAATCCCAAATTTGTCTCAATTTCCGAAATGTTCTAACATTGTGAAAAATCCCTAAAAAGGCATTTTTGCTTCTTCTGGTACATGTGGTGTATGGTTGTTGTCACAACGTATACGCAACCGGAGAGACATTTTATATTGTCAATATCTCAAAAATTAATGGAAATCTATAAAACATCGGAAAGGCAATTTTTGAGCTCGTGATTTTGAGTTCCTATAAATTTTGTGAAAATTATTTTTTTTTACAAAAAACACATTAACTTTTAAAGGCGGATATTTTCACATATTTAAATATTTTTGTTTATATCCAATTAAATACATTTTTGCGTTTTCTGGTACCTGTGGCGTATAAGTGTTGTCACAACGTATTCGCAACCAAAGTGGAATTTTATATTGTCAATAAAATCTATAAATATTTATTACAATTTGAACTATAACTTCACACAAATATATTACTTAGCTGGCTTGTGACAGAACTTTCGTCCCATAAGCCGAGCTTAGAAAAGATTTTCAGGCGCATCGGCCTTTTGCGCAGTTTTTCCAATTTAAAAAGACCATTTTCGGTAATATTTTCTTCCACTTGATCTTTCCATCGTATTCTTGGCCTTCCCCCTATGCGTGAACCATCAACTGATTCGCTTTTATATGCCTTCTGGGCTGGGGCATCTTTTCATCCATTCTCACAACATGATCTAGCCAACGTAGTCGCTTTAGCTCAATACGCCCAAACAATGTCGATGTCCGAATATATTATTTCTAAATTAAATTCTAACCTTGAGACGTATAACTGGCATTAATGGTAATTATGCGCCCAAAGCTCTTTCTCAATTAATAGTTATCATACGCTACATAGTCTCTCGAAGCATTTAGATATTTTAATTTACAGATTCAATTAGTCATCCAATATAAAATAATTCTTTAAATATTAAAGTTGGACATTTTAACTTTTTTTTAAATTTTTTTTAGCCTTCAATTAAAATCCTTGTAGCGTATAAGTAATTGCCACACAAATTTAATAAATAACAATTATGCGCCCCAAGTGCCTCCTCAAGTAATAACAATCATACGCTACATGGTTCGACGAAGCATTTTTTACATATCATACTTAAATATTTGATTTTCCATTTATTTCAATTTGTCTCAATTAAAAAAATAACACAAAAAATATTCCTACAAAATTTCTATAGCTTTATCTGTAAGCCTCTTTCGGAAAGGCCTCAACAAAAGGCCTTTTGTTTGTATGGATTTTTTGGTTATAAGTTCTTTTTATCGTTTTTATTGTTGTTGTTTTGAAATCATCATCCCCCACAGCATATGTCAGTATAACCATCATCATTGACATCTTCATCCACTCAAATAGATGAGGGATTGAGACAGTCATAAATCAATAATAGCTACTCATTTAAATGTTTAACAGTGTCATGCCACATCATTACAAATGATGACAGATTGATGAGTGGGGTCAGGGATTTGATGCCAATGATGATGTCAATGGGGAGGATTTTTTTTTGCTAAAAAATAGACAAAGTGACATATTTTTGTGAAATTCAAGGAGAAGAGTAGGCAATTTTAAAATATACATTTCTGTGGACCATAAAAATGAGTTTTCAATTAATATTAATCATACGTACCTGAATAGGAAAAGCTTTCAATTAATATTAATCAATGGAAGAAGCTTTTAATTAATGTTATTAATACGTTTCTGAAGTTTATAGTATTTTTTTTAATTTTTAAAGACAATGTGGGTCCTATATTCATTTAGGCTAGGTCTGTGTATATTGGAAGGCCTCAATTCGATCTTTCTACAGAATTTTATAAAAAATTTTTGGATTTAAAGTCAATATTGGCCCGTATTGTAAATGATATTTTGTAGCCATATATTATATATTCCGATTTATTTTCTTCAGAGGCCTATAGTGAAATTTGATGGAAAACAAATTTTCCATTAAGACCAATTGGCTAAACTAATTTTTTGGGGAAGTTATTGGCCGAATTTTGAAAATACCCCAAAAAATTCCCAATAACTTCAAAATTAATTATTTTCAATGTAGAGTCAAATTTTATCCAATTGTTTGTAATTATATATTATATATGGTTCTTATGTTCCGAAACCCATAGTGAAATTGTCTTAGGAATATATCTTCCCTTGAGATCAAGCACATATAATAAAGTTTTGTGGGAGTTTTGGGTATCGAGTGGAAAATGACCAAAAAACCATTTTAAAATTAATTTCAACATATATAGTAATATTGTAACCGATATTTTTGTGCAATATATTATGTATACAGATTGATGTTGTTCGGATACCTATAGTGAAATTTGATGGGCAACAAGTTTTCCTTTAAGACAATCCGACTAAAATAACTTTTTGGCGAAGTTATTGGCCAAATTTCGAAAATACCCAAATTATTTTAAAATTTATTATTTCCGATGTAGAGTCAAATTTTAACCAATTTTTTTGTAATTATATATTATTAGAACATGGTTCTTTTGTTCGGGAACCTATAGTGAAATTTTCTTAGGCATAAAACTTCTTCCCTTGAGATCAAGCACCTAGAATAAAATTTTGTGGGAGTTTTGGGCATCAAGTGTAAATATACCAAAAATATAATATATAATTAATTACGGCATATATAGTAATATTGTAACTGATATATTTTGGTAAAATATTATATATAAGCATCTAGAGAATAATATTTTGTGGGAGTTTTGGGCATCAGGTGGAAAATTACCAAAAATATTATTTTCAATTTAAAAAGTCTTGATATAATATTTTGTCGAGTTTAGAGGCAAAGGTAAAATAACCCGAAAATTTAATTTAAAATAAATTTTAGCATATATATTAAAATTCAAGACCAAATGCCTTTATAAAGGGCCAATTGGCATGAAGTCTTAATAAAGACCAAACTCTATTTGAAGGTCTCAATATTATTCTGCCATTTTTTATTGTTAAAATTTTAATTCTGCCATTTTTTATTGTTAAAATTTTAATTTGAAAATGAATTTTTTTTATTCAAATCTAATTTTTTATTTAAATCTAATTTCCCTCCCGCACAAATTATTTTATATTTTTATGACCTCCTCAGCAAACAAAAGTCACTAACCTTCTGCCCTTGACTGACAATTCGCTGCTTCACTCCTTGGAGTTGTCCTTGAATGTTTATTTAGCTAAGACTTGCCAACAATATTTGATTATTGTCTGCCAAATGAAAGATTTATAAGTTTACAATGCAATACCAAAAAACATGTCTGCAGATGGTGTTTAGATTTTTATCTTTGGCGATAACAAATAATTTTGGCAATGAAATGCTGTTGCTTTGTTTAGCAAAAAGAAGGTCCTTGAACTTTTTCAAAATAATTTAAGACTCCCACACAACAACAATGACAAAAAATTAAAGAGAAATTAAAAAATAAAGAGAAATTGTATTACAGTTATAAAGGGGACGTATACGTAACGTAATGGAATATTTATTAAATAACAATCATACGTCCCTAGTCCATCAGCAATTAATAACAATCATACGCAACATGGTCCCCCGAAATATTTACATATTTGGAATAGTCCATGTTAAAGAAGTTTTTAAAATCCCTCATTGCCCTTTGGGCTAGGTTCTCTTATGCAAAAAAAAATTAAAAAAACGGAAATTAAAAAAAAATGGCAAAATTACAAAAAAAAAACAGTAAGGAATATAGTAAAGTCGGACTGGGCCGACTATATGATACCCTTCACCACTTTGGGTATATTGTACATATGTATCCTAACAATTGCATGTATATATTCCCTTTTTCTCCAACAGCAGTTTTAAAGCCGTCTTCGTAACACGAGGAAAATTTATGGAAAACGATTTATAGCAAAATTGATACACGCTATTCGGCACGCCGCGTTGTTAAATTTATATATGGGAGCTATATCTAAATCTGAACCGATTTTCACGAAATTTAACACACATAGTTTTAGACTTAATTCAGTACGCTGTGCCTACTTTCGTGCAAATCAAAGGATATATAGGGACATTGGTGCACTATTTACCTACAATCGGACGAACATATATATGAGAGCTATATCGAAATCTCGACCGATTTTCCCGAAACTCTCCTCTCAACATTGTAGAGCCAATTTAAAACGCTAAGCCAAATTTTGTGCAAATCGAAGCATATAAAGGGACTTTGGTGCACTATTTACCTACAATCGGACGAAAATATATATGGGAGCTATATCCAAATTTGAACCGATTTTCATGAAATTTTACACACATCATTCTAGACCTAATTCATTACGCTGTGCCAAATTTCGTGCAAATCAAAAGATATATAGAGACCTTGCTACACCATTTACCTTAAATCGGACGAAAATATATATGGGAGCTATATCCAAATCTGAACCGATTTTCAGAAAACTTAACACACATCATTCTAGACCTAAGTCATTACGCTGTGCCAAATTTCGTGCAAATCAAAAGATATATAGGGAATTTTTTACACCATTTACCTTAAATCGGACGAAAATATATATGGGAGCTATATCTAAATCCGAACCGATTTTCATGAAACTTAACACACATCATTCTAGACTTAGTTCATTACGATGTGCCAAATTTCGTGCAAATCGAAAGATATATAGGGACTTTGGTGCACCATTTACCTAAAATCGGACGAAAATATATATGGGAGCTATATCTAAATCTGAACCGATTTGTATGAAATTTTACACACATCATTTTAGACCTAATTCATTACGCTGTGCCAAATTTCGTGCAAATCGAAAGATATATAGGGACCGTTTACATTAAATCGGACGAAAATATATATGGGAGCTATATCTAAATCTGAACCGATTTTTCCCAATTTCAATAGGGTTCGTCCTTGGGCCAAACAAGTGACCTGTGCCAAATTTCATCCAATTCGGATCATAAATGCGATCTGTACTTTGTTTGCAATTTTACATTGACAGACGGACGGACGGACATGCATAAAACGACTCAGAATGTGATTCTATGCATATTCTCAAAAGGAACCCTGGGTCTATCACGATTATTTTGGCCTGTTACAAACATATGCACAAAGACATAATACCCTCTACCACAGAGTGGTGAAGGGTATAAATACTCCCTCCCCTCCCTTTATATAGCTTTTATTCCCATTATCCTTTGATTGAGTTGCCATGGTGTCCTTTAACTTTGTCCATCCTAGGCAAAGTAGTTTTAGTTTTCTTGTTTTCTTTTTCTTCTCATTTCATTTGATTGCTTTTTGCTGTCGATATTGTCACGATTAAGGACCGTTTTGTGGACAGCTCTCACCTTGAGTGTAAACAGCTTTGGAATAATTTTCAAAGACAACCTTCCCAAGGATTTTTAATCCCGAACGTTATTAGTTATCCTCGAAATGCAATATTTATTTAAAGGCAGGTATATTGAAAATTATTTGACATTAGGTTAAGGAGTAAGGATATCATGTCCTGCAAATTCTGCCTTGAAATCCTCAATAATTTCCCATTAAATTTCATAATACCTTGGAGAGTTCTAGAATATCTCTCAAAAAATTCCAAATTCATTTGATGTTGCTTAAGTGTGCTCCACCTATATTTATGTGTATATGTGTATATGTTTGTCCTTAATCTTTTCCCTATATTTTCTATGTATTTAAGGCCTTATGTTAATTTCATTCATTCTTCTTGGGAATTTCCCCAACCGACCATTTACATTTTTTTTTGAATTTTTAATGACCAAGAGAACAAAACTCCACACCCAGACATGCAAATAAAACTCAAAATCTTAATATTATATTTATTTATTTATTTATTGTTGTTGTTGTTATCCTGAAATGCAAATAAAAATGTAAATATCAAAAAAGGACGACGACGACGAGACATTTGAAACAAAGGATTATGATGCATGTTTGCTTTGACATCCAATCCGTGTTGTATTGGGGAGCGGGGTCAATGTTCTGACTGCTTGCCTTCCAGGCGGATTAACGAAAGTCACAGGGACACAAAACGAAAGCAATAAAAATATGGCAAACATGCAAGAGAGAGAACGCTCATAAAATGGAAATTAAATTATGTATCTGTTTGTGTGTGTAAAGAAGAAGAAGATGGAGAACTAATTTAATATATTTAACGATTTGTAAATGAACGAAAGCGAAAATGAGGGCAAATTTAAACAAAAGACGTGTTAGGGATAGACAGTGGAGTTTGGAGGTCAGAAAATGATTTTTTTTTTTTAAAGGAAAGTCGTCCTGGATTTTCATCAAAAGCTATAAAGACTCTCTGTGAGGACATGAGGCCGGGATAGACAGTGGAGTTTGGAGGTCAGAAAATGATTTTTTTTTAAAGAAAAGTCGTCCTGGATTTTCATTAGAAGCTATAAAGACTCTCTGTGAGGACATGAGGCCTGCCGTTCCTCTGCGAAACCTGATATCCTTAAATGAAATTGAATGCACTGTAGGAGCAAATAGTGATTTTCAATGGTAAACTCTTTGGAAATTCTGATCATACACAAAAATAACAAGGGAATTTATAAAATCGGAAATTCGGAAAGGGAAAAATTCTGATAAAAATCAGAAGTACGTACGGATAGAGTTGCTGCTCATTAGGAGTAAAATTTAATGCCACCTAATGGAAGACTTTTTAGTATTTTAGTTGTGGGTCTCAGATTCACAGGGAAGTCTCTTCTTTTTAGGGGATTCTTTTTAAGGAAATTTTTCTCTGAAAAAAATACAATTTTATTCTGATGTAATACCCTCTCTTCTGAGGAAAGCTCCTCTGAATAAATACTCTCTTGACATGGGGGAAAAACCATTTTTGTGATATGAAAAAATTTTTGATGTCTGTGGGAATGCCTTCCTGATTTTTCACATGATGTTTATTGTCTGTAAAATTTATCAATAAAAAGACTTTTCGAATTCTATAAGAATGGGATCTTCTATATGGCAGTCTTTCATTCCTACGGATATCCTACCTGGAATCTAATGTAGATGTGATTTTCTTTTGAGGAAAGAAGAGAGAGAGAAGAGAAAGTCTTTCATTCCTACGGATATCCTATCTGGAATCTAATGTCGAACTGATTTTCTTTTGAGGAGAGAAGAGTGAGAGCTGTTACTTTTCTAATTGAATATTTTCTGGTATATTAGTTGAAAATTTTAACTTTTCTTTTCTTCTGAGGGAAGGTCCTCTAAAGGAATACCTTTTTGGCATACGAGGGATGACCTTTTTGTGATAAGAAAGACCAATTTTTATGTCTATAGGAAATTCCTAAAGATTAACTTATGGTCTTCTTTATGAAAATCTTGCGGTTCCCTAAAAATACATATCTTTAGATTTTCTACAGAAAAATAGTTCTGAAAGGATACGAGCTGAAAACTGGAAAATCCTCTTAATGAAGACTAGACAAGTTTGCTCTAAAAGAACAGAAAATATTCTTCTAGAAATAAGTTCTCTAATAGATAATCAGAAATCTACAGTATTTCTATAGAAGACTAGAAGATCCTAGGACTTTTCTTAGAAATCCAAGTGATATTCCTATAGAATACGGAATACAAAAATCTTCTTTATCTTCCAATAGACCATTCCACAACAGCCTTAAGGACAGCTATCCACACTATTGAGAAATATGACCTTTGCTGATATTCCATGACAGAAGGTATGTTGGAGGAAGAAGAGTTTTTGATTTTGTATTCTATAGGGAGGCCACTTGGACTTCTATGGAAGGTTCTAGAATTTTCTGGTTTTCTATAGAATTACGGAAAATTTGTGATCTGCTATTAAAGGACAATTTTTTGTCCTCATTAAAGATATTTTCTAGTCTTCATTATGAGGATATTTATACCCTTCACCACACTGTGGTACAGGGTATTTTGTCTTTGTGCATATGTTTGTAACAGGCAAATATAATCGAGATAGACCCATGGTTCCTTTTGAGAATATGCATAGAATCACTTTCTGAGTCGATTTACGCATGTCCGTCTGTCCGTCCGTCTGTCAGTCCATGTTAAATTGTAAACAAAGTACAGGTCGCATTTATGATCCAATTTGGATGGAATTTGGCACAGTTCACTTATTGGGCCCAAGGACGAACCCTATTGAAATTGGGAAAAATCGGTTCAGATTTAGATATAGCTCCCATATATATTTTCTTCCGATTTAAGGTAAATGGTGTACCAAAGTCCCTATATGTTCTTCGATTTGCACGAAATTTGGCATTGCGTACTGGAATGAGTCTAGAATGATGTGTTCTAAGTTTCGTGAAAATCGGTTCAGATTTAGATATAGATCCCATATATAGTTTCGTCCGAATTTAGGTAAATAGTCTACTAAAGTCCCTAGAAATCTTTTGATTTGCTCGAGTTTTAGCATAGCGTACTGAATTAAGTCTAGGATGATGTGTGCAAAGTTTCGTGAAAATCGGTTCAGATTTAGATATAGATCCCATATATATCTTCGTCCGATTTAAGGTAACTGGTGTACCAAAGACCCTACATATATTTCGATTTGCACGAAATTTGGCAGAGCGTACTGAACTATGTCTAGAATGATGTGTTCTAAGTTTCGTGAAAATCGGTTCAGATTTAGATAAAGGTCCCATATTTCGCCCGATTTTAGGTGAATGGTGCACCAAAGTCCCTTTAAATCTTTTCATTTACACGAATTTTGGCATAGCGTACTGCATTAAGTCTTGAATGTTTCCCTGAATTCGGTTCAGATATAGATATATAACAAAGACGCGACGTCTGTTAGGATATATATGTAGAATATACCCAAAGTGGTAAAGGGTATCATATAGTCGCCTCAGTCCGACTTTACTACTTTCCTTATTGGTTTTTGTTTTATTTTAAGAACGCAGCCTTTCTGACCGATTTATAAATAATTATTACTGTAAATATCTTATATAAGAACACCTCTGTATCCACTATGAAAAAATCGGTAGAATTCTCTATACCAAAAATTTTCCTACATTCCTATATTTCTGTTTTTAAAAGTAAAATATGTCTCCTTGTAGAATACCTGGATATGTTCTGAGATCTAGTAGTCGGGCTTACCAAAGGACAAGTGTGGTCAGGAGGTCGGTATTTTTAAAGCATAACCAGAGCTTTTCATGGAAAATGTTTGTCCTCTGGATGCTTGAAAGAACTTATCTAAAAGACCACATGGACTTCCTATCGAATCGATCCCCATCGTATGTGAACCTCCATTTTCGATTTCGATGAAAAAAGGAACATCTTCTCTTTTTTTTTTTTTTTGTCTGCCATAATGGGAATTGAGGGTACATTATGTCTCCTTATAACTCTTATGATGCTAGGGATATCCGTAAATTGTTTTCTATAATTTTTTTATCCTTTTTTAATTTTTTATATCCTTTTATCCAGTTGTTTTCCTTTAATGTTTAAAAAGGACATCTCCTTATTTCCGTCTATTTTTTATTAGTTTATTGCCTTACATTCCTTTTTTGCCAATTATTTCATTGCCATAGAAAATCAGGATCTATTTTCAGCAAATAAAAACCTAAGGACAATAATTTTGTCAATAGATTATTAAGCTGCTGCTATTGGGTAGTTACAATTAAAAGGATTCCGGCATGTTAACAACACTAAAGAACAAAACAACAAAAAAGGCTCTTAACCTCTTTTTTTCACAATCAATGTCCTTTCTCTATCTCGGTGTGTGTGTTTTTTTAATTTTGTTATCGATTATTTCGAAAAAGATAAAAATACACTTTTTTTATTTTTAAACTAAACGCAGGATGTAACAGCAAAGCAAAAAAAAACGACTAAAAATGAACTCAGTCACGTTAATACTGCGGCTGACAAGCTTAGCAGAGCTGCAACTGTTGTCTCTGCTCTAGAATCTCTTCTGGTCCCATAAAGTTTATTCACCATTGAATGGAACGACCAACCATTACAACGACGACCACATTGATATCGATCGTTGAATTTTTAGCTGCTGTGTATATATAGGAATGGGTGTGTGTGTGGGTGTTACCACCACCACCACCAGCCATGTTATGACTGGTTTATTTGAAAAGTAAAAGGACGAAATGGCCAAACCCTCTATAAACCATGTGTTTTTCTTGTTGTTGTTCAAAATGTTTCTCAATGCATTGTGTGTGGGGGAAGGGTGCAAGGTAGGGCTAAGAGACGAATTATTACTACCTACCAACCAGCCACCCACACATTCTCAAATAAATACCAGGCAATGCGTTTTTTTTTGTGGTTTATTTCCAAGTCTGAGCTTTTCGCTAACTTTGGCCAAATTGGCAAAAAGGATATCGACCTTTATTTTATTTTTGTCTGTATTTGTTGGCTGAAGAAGAAGAAGAAAAAAATAAAACAAAACTAAAAATTTGTTAGACGAAGAAGTCAAGAAGTGTGAGAATGGAAAGAAAACTAATTTTGGAAATAGAACAGCAAAACAAATAAAGCTTTGATGGATTAACAGGAATATTATAAAGGTTATTGCCTTAAAAAAAAAATAATAAATAAATAAAAAGTAAAATAAATAATAATAGACCCAAGGAACGAAAGGAATTTTTCCTGGGGCTTTGGGGTCATTCAATATTTATTTGTAATATTTTTTTTTTAAATTGTGGAAATAGAACAGTTTTGTAATTGGTTTTTAATAGGATAAGTGATATTATTAAAAGTTAATGGACTTTAAAAAAAATAAAAAAAATAATAATATTTCTTATAACCCAAAGGAATGCCAGGAATACTTCCTGGGGCTTTGGAGTTATTTTTTTTTACCCTACACAACTATGTTGTCAGGGTATAATAGCTTTGTGCAGCTCCAAAAGTTTGTAACGCCGCGAAATATTGGTCCTAGACCCACCTTTATGTATACCGATCGTAATATCTAGACTAGCTGAGTCGATCCACCATTATAATTTGTAAACACGATACAGGCCACAGTTATGGACCAATCTTCACGAAATTTTGCATGTAGGATGGGTTATAGCCAATGAACACCCCTATTGTTTTTGGTAAAGGTCGGTTAATATTTAGGGGATGAAATGGACCAAATACTTAATTTTTGTCGGTTTTACTGGTCGCTCCTGAGGCCGCAATTATTGTCCGAACATTGCGAAATTTTACATGGACAATGGGATCGGGCCAAAGAATAAGCATGTCTGCTTTGATAAAGATAGGTTTAGTGGGTCAAATGGACTCTGACTTTTGTGTGAAAAATTACAAAATTTGAGTTCTATGGCTTATATATTTATTCCTGAAGGATATAGACCCGATAAGTTTATAGTATATCCAAGAGGAGTGGTTGATCTTTAAATTGATATCAAATATATTGATGTATCTATTCGGATGTGGGAGTTACACTTAAATATTTACAGGTGCTAACGTATTCAGATATTATGTTCTAACCCATTACCAAATTAGAGGGCGGAAATATAGCGCTGATCGCTTTGAAATTTTCCATCAAGTTCCAATTATGGTCAAGGACAACGCCTATAATTTTCGGTGATGGTCAGAAAAAAATTTTGGGATGAAATGGGCCGAAAACTTAATTTCTTTTTGTATTTTCTAGTCGAATATAAGCCGAACATCACAACTCATTCCACGGTGAAGGTAATATGGACAAGTAAGTAGAAGGGCTGTACTGAACATTTGTAGTATTCGGAACATGTAAGGAAGATGGGCTTTTGACCTCTAATCGGACAAGTCGGGGCAAATATCACGAAATATTGCCCAGGCTCGGAATAAACATCCGAGTTCCGTGGTATTTGTTTAGGGTATAATATAGTCGGCCCCGTCCGACTATACTGCTCCGCTCACTGGTTTGATATTTAATTTCTAAAATATTTTTATTACCCCTTAATATTAAAAATTACAACTGCATTTCTCTTTGGCTTCCCTTTTCTGGGTCTTTAGATAATTTTTTTTAAATATTTAAATTTTAAAATTTATTTTTTTACCTCTTAACATTAAAAAAGGTTAACTGCATTTCCCTTTAGCTTCCCTGCAGATCCCTTTGGATGTCACATTCCTTCATTTTTTTCTTTGTAATTTTTTTCCATAGCAATTGTTCTTAGTCCTTATTGTTTTTTCCTCTTCTTTGGAAAAATTGCTTTATCATGTTTGCCCTTTTGTAAAAAAATATCACATCATTGCATTTAATTTTATTTCCTTTTTAAAAAATATGACAAAAAGGATAACAGCAAATCAGAAATCAGTAACAAAAAATGCAATTCACTTCAGATGCATGTTGATGTCCTTAAGGCAAAAAATCACACAAATTTTTCCATTCACATGGAAAAATAACAAGCCACAGGGAAGAAAGGATGTGGTCCTTTTTTATTGGGAAAAATGAAATACTCAGAATGAATTATCATTGTGGGATAGTTAGTTGATGTTGCTTGTGGTTTGCTTTGAATGGGGTGGCTATTATTAGGAAAGCAAACATATATATGGTATGTGGCTGAACTTTGCATATGTGTGGTGGCTAAAGTCCTTCAAGGAGGTTGTTAAGAAAACTTTTTTAAAAACCATTAAAAAATAAAAAAAGTGTTGTTCATAGTGAATATCAAAGGGGCTCTTCGAAAGGGAACTGCATCATATTGCTGATCTTCCAATAATAGCCATCTGGGAAAGACCCACTGAAGTGTTCATATCTTGATCCTCTTCAAACTTCTTTCATAAACAATCAGAAAATACTTCTCTACAGGAGGTCTTTTTATGGAAAACTAGAAGGCAATAGCACCAAAAAGTCTTCCTATGGAGACCAAACGGATTTTTGTATAATTGATCTTGAGGACCCGCTGTAGAAAGGCAGAAGTAAATTACCTAAAAATCCAGTAGATTTTTTTCCATTGAAATCCTCCCTACCATCTCTAAAAATATAATCAGGCCTATGGACTACCATAAGGGGATTTTTCCTAAAAATCCAGTAGATTTTTCAGTAGAAGATAAATTGGTTTTCCAATAAAAGGAGATTTTCTTATATGAAACTAGGAGCTTTTCTTATCGAAGCCCTGAGGGGTTTTTTTAGAGAATGCTTGGTCGTTATCGCATAGAAGACTAAAATAACGTCGAAAAAAAACAATTTACCCTATACACCAAAAAACCTGTAGACGGACAGCAGATATTCCTATAAAATATAGAATCTTATTTTCTAGAAGAAAACAAAGTCTACTCTAAGAAATTTTTTCTATGGAAGGTTTTCCTATAGAAGACTAAAAAGTCATCATATTATAAGGTTTCCCTATGAAAACCAAGGTATTTTTGTATACAAGGGTCTTTTTTAAGATTTTTTTATGATTTTCTGCAAAGAACTAGAAAGTAATCGAAAACAGTGTTTTTTTTTGGAAACCAAGGAGAAGAAAACAAGGTTTACTCTAAGAAATTTTTTCTATGGAAGGTTTTCCTATAGAGGACTAAAAAGTCATCATATTAAGAGGTTTCCCTATGAAAGACCAAAAATTCCTTCTATACAAGGCCAGCAGATGTTCCTACAATAGGGTCTTTCCTTAGATTTTCTCTCGGACTTTTCCTATGAAAGACCAAAAATTCTTTCTATACAAGGCCAGCAGATAGTCTTACAGAATGCTAGTATCTTCTTCTCTACAAGAATACAAGGGTATTTTCTTAGAGTTTTTATGATTTTCTGCAATGAACTAGAAAGTAATCGAAACAATAGTTTTTTTTTGGGAAACCAAGGAGCTTTCGTATAGCAGAAACCGAGCTCTTCCTATAGAGAATTGAAAGACACCATTAATTCAATTTTCCTATAGAACGTCAGAAGGACTTCCCATAGAGAATAGTTAGTTTTAGAAGGGCAGGAGCACAACATCAATGTCTTCCTATTCGCATAGAATACTAAAAGAATACTTTCAGAAGGGAAAGAAGTATTCCAAAGGACGATTTGATAGCGTTATTTAAATTACCAGAATACCTTTCATTACAAGGTCATTATGTAGAAGGTCGATAGGTTTTATTAAAGACAAAATTATATTCCTTAAACACAATCAATTGAAGGACTTATAATCGTAAACTACAAATGTTTCCTCTAGAAGACTCGAAAACTTTTTTAATGAATAACCGTAATGTCTGTCTACTTCTCCAGGGCGATGTAGAGCGTATAAGTATTGACGATACTCATACGTCTACATATCGATTTAAATTTAAACCAAGAGAATTTTCTGTCTATATTCTCATTGAACAAATAGAATATCCTCTAGAAGAAAATAATGTCTGCCATTAGTAGACAAGAAGAACTTCCCTCAGAGAACAAAGAGACCCTTCCGGAGATGTCCGGAGGATCCTTAACCAGAAGCGAAGAGAATATCCTCTCATATGGGAGACTTTTTGGTCAACCTGAAGTAAAATTCGTGGCGCTAGAAATTTATTTTATATCAATTTTTTTCTAAACTACAAAAGGCGTCTAAATATTACCATTACTAATAATATAACACTGAAGCATATAAGTATTGACGATACTCATACGCCCTCACTACATATCGATAAGAACTTCCATAAGAAAACAAGGTGGTCTTTCGTTAGATGTCAAGACGATCTTCTCACAGAAGAGAATATCCTCTCATAAGGTCATAAAATCTTACAAAGGATCTATTGAAAATTTCATAGAATATATCAGAAAGTCGAAGACCAAATACTACCTTTTTGCCTCTAGAGGACTACAAGGTCTTCTTATAGAAAATCGGATGAAGGCCTGTATATTTTCCTTGACTTTTGTCACATATAAAATTAAACTTATAGAAGCCTAATAAGATTTCTGAAGGTTTAATTCTAGTAGGCATATAAATATTATTAGTACAAGAGACAGTCTATCACTGGAGCGTATACGTATTGACAATACTCATACGCCAGTACTCCACATAGTTTCAATCTTATTAAGGAAATTTTCTGTCTATATATTTTTATCAATTTTGGTATTCGTATTTATCCCTACATGTTTTAAGGATCTTTGTGACAAATTGAGTTTGCCAAACAGTTATTATGCACACATGTAGCACTCTGACACACACACACATATATACATATATAAATATCTCTGGACAAACAATATTGGGATCAAATTTTTGTTCTTGTTCTTTACTCCCACTCTCTAAGTAAAGCCATTATCAAATATAAACATTGTGAAGAAGAACAACAACAACATCGACAAAAGAAAACTTTTCCACATAATGTGCACTCTGTGGCCATTGTCATTGTTCTCGACACAAATCAAGTGCATTTTCCAATTCTGGGATTTTTCACAATTTTCCTTTCTTTATATCTGGTTTTTGTTGTCCTGCAGCTGCAGATATTTCAATTGAAATCATATTTTTCTTGTTGGTGTTGTTGTTGTCCTTTTTCTTATTATGGATTTTTATAATGCATTTGTTATATTTCCCATCATGTGGTCAAGGATGATAATGTTAGGGCTTTTTGTTGTTGTTCTTTTGCTATTCAAAAAATTATTGTTGATAATGTAAGCCATATATGTGTGTGGGTGTGATTGTATGTAAAATCTAATGGACTAATGGTTTAATAATAACTAACCAGCATTTAGGTTAGAGGACCTGAATTAAACATAAAGGATATAAGGAGGACAAGGCATGAATTTAAAAAAAAATTCCCAACCAATTTTGAGGGTTTTTAAAAACGATATTCCCCATAAAAAATAGGAGAAGATTTTTTTAAAACCTATTTTTGGTTTTTTTTTAAGAAAACATTTTTTTCGAGTAAGAACTAGGCGTGGATTATTTTTCTTGAACCAAAACAAGATTTTTTGGATTTGGATTTTTTAGAAAAATATATATTTACGGTTCCAAAAATTTAATCCCAAAAAATCATCCTCATATTTCATCGATAATAGCATCAGGTTTTAAATTTAAATTAACTACGTTTTCTACCTTGAAGCGTAATTTTTCTGTTTAATTTTTATGGCTGAATTAAATACAATTATATCTCTCTTTTTCCTTCACATTTGCCACTCTCTCTCCCTTTCACACTCTCTGTCTCATTAAATGAAAACTGATTTTAATTTAAAATAACTATCATCATTTAAATACAGCTGGCTGAACTGAAATCGTTATGTGTGTACATCAGTGTGTGTGTGTGTGTGTTCACGTGTGTTTGTTAATGCTTTAGGCCAAATGCATAATCCTTTGTACACATTACGCACACATACACAGGTAAATATATACATGTATGCATTGGCCAGAGAGTATTAAAATGCTTAACATAAATAATACCCACGTAAAGCCGCCCAATTAATTGGATGCAATCCATTCACACACACATACATAAAGAGAGAGTCATATGAGATAGCCAGGTTGTCATATATGTTGTACGTAGATGACTCGACCGATTATTTGTTATTGTTGCTCGCTGACAAATCTGTACAAACACATTATATTATACCAGCATTTTTAAAAAATACAAATGAAATGCACGAGGCTTAACATAAATTAAAGACAAAGCCATGGAGAGAGAGAGAGGTAAATAGGCAGAGAGAAAGGGAGATAGAACATGTTCAATGATACAACATTATGAGCTGGATAAGTTCTGTAACATAATATATATGTTGTAATTATTTTTTTTTATTTCGAAATATATTTTAATGCATTTTTTTGTTCCCTTATAAGTAAAGGATTGAAATTGATTTGAATTTTTGATAGGGTTGATTGAAAAATTTAATTTTTATATAGATTATACATAAATTCATATTTGAATTAGGGATGTAGATTTTATGGAATTTTATTTCATTATTCTCGACTCTTGATATTTTTATTGATCAAATATTTACATTTGTGAAAAGGCCAATTTCAATTCTGATTTTGTTTCTTCGCTTTGAGAAAAATGCCTGACTTTGGTGCGTATAAGTACTGACAGCACTAATACGCCTCAGTTGACACTATCAATTAAATAGTATAAAATTGTCTAGAAAATAATTTTGGATGTTTAATTAAAAGAAGCGAATAATATTTTAATATTTTTTTTAATTTCCACTATTTACAATTCTAAATTGAAACCAGTGAGCCCTACACAACTTCCATGAAAATCTAACTTTCTGTGGTTCTATATTCTGAGATTGGGCCATATTTCGCGATATTTGCACACTTTTGATTGGCTAGAGGACAGAAAATGTTACTAATAATCAGTGATGTTCGGCTTTCGATTCGAAAAGTACAAATAATTAAGTTTTCGGTCCACTTCATCCGAAAAATTATTATCTGATCATAACCTAACATATTAGGCACTGTCCTTGACCATAACTGGAACCTCATGGAACATTTCAAAGCGATCAGGCTATATATCCGCCCTAAAGTGTGGTAATAGGTTACTAAATAATATACGAATACGTAAGCACCTGTAAATATTTAAGTGTAACTCCCACATCCGAGTACCTACGACAATATGATTGGTATCAATTTAAAGGTTAACCACTTCTCTTGGATATACTATCAACTTATCGGGTCTATGTCCTTCAGGAGTAAATATATACGCCATAGAATACAAATTTTGTAATTTTTCACACAAAAACCCGCTAAATATTGACCGATCTTTATAAAAACAGGTATGCTTATTCTTTGGCCCGACCCCCTTCTCCATGTGAAAATTCCTTCTCCAGAAAATTGTACAAATATATAAATATTTCATCCCCTAAATATTAACCGATCTTTATCAAAAACAATAAGGGTCTTCATTGGCCAGAACCCATCCTACATGCAAAATTTCGTGAATATTGGTCCAAAACTGTGGCCTGTATCGTGTTTTCAAATTATAATGGACAGACGGACATGCCTAGATCGACTCAGCTAGCCGAGATATGACGATCGGTATACTTAAAGGTGGGTCTAGAACCAATATTTCGCGGCGTTACAAACTTTTGGGCTGCACAAAGCTATAATACCCTGGCAACATAGTTGTGTAGGGTATAAAAATATCTTAATAACTCTGAGGAAAAAAATAGCATGGAAATATATTTAGAGCTAATATTTTTTTTAATTCCTACAATTTACAATTCTGAAATCAAAATTACCTTGACGTTTCTCATGAATCCAATCTGTTATATCCAGAGCTTTCTTGAACAGCTGTAAGGTCATCTCGTTCTAAATATTTTAAATAAATTTCATTTTTTCTCTTTAAAGCTATTACACCCTTTATCTGGGGCGTATAAGTATTGACAGTACTCATACGCCAATTTTGACATTTAAAAATAAATAACATAAAATTGTTAATGGAAATTAGTTGCTATTTATTTTATAGAAATAGAAATTCTGAACAAAAAAATTGTCTTGATAGGCAAACAAAAGGTATGCAAAATATTTTATTTACATCAAAACTAATCGGTTAATTGTTGTAGGAGAATTATACAATATATCAGAGGACGTATAAGTTATGTCGATAGTTATACGACCACGTTTAGACTGTTAGAAATATCTAATATGATATTTTCTTTAGAAAAAAAATAGTGGCTACTTCTTTCCCGCCATGAATAGAGAATCCCTTTGAGACCTAATGACCATAATTAGGTGGATCGAAAAACTCCACATATTTTTTTGGAAACCACAAAAAAATATTTTATTTACATCAAATCTAATCGGGTAATGGTTTTAGGAACATTATAGCATATATCTGGGTGCGTATGAGTGCTGTCGATAGTTATACGCCCACGTTTAGACAATTAGAAATACCTAATATGATATTTTCTATAGAAAAAAAGTAGTGGCTACTTCTTTCCTGCCAAGGAAGAATTCTTGAGAGATAAATTCCCCAGAAAAAATATCGTATGGAGAATGTCTTTGAGACTTAATGACCATAATTAGGTGGTTCAAAAAGCCCCACAAATATTTTTGGAAAACTTTCCCTTGACATAAATTTGTTGGAGACTCCGTTTCGTTGTTTCTTAACCATAGAAATATTTAGTAAATGAATTTTTATAGTAACGATATTATTTTCGGTTGCTTTAAAATTAATTTTGGATGGTGGCGTATAAGTACTGACAGCACTCATACGCATATGTTGACATTTGAAAATGAATTGAATTAAAACAAGATATTTCGTGCTTCAAAATTATACAGATTATTTTAAAAAAATTTATAGATTTGCTAAATATTTTCAAACATTTTCTGAGAGTCTGTTTAAAAGGGTTACACGATATCATTGGGCCGTATAAGTACTAACGGTATTAATACGCCCACGTTGACATTTAAAGGACTATTTAAAATTTTCTGATAGAGCATGGATTTGTTTTCAACATTTTCGTGAGGGACTATTTAAAATGAGAATACTTATTCAACTTTTTTTCTAGAAACCTGTCTTATTGTGGGAATTTTTTTGATTTTTTAAAACATTTGTTAATGGACTTTTTAAAAAAGAGGATATTTTCTTGATATTTTGTGGATTTTATCACCTTCCAATATTTCTTTAAAAATACCTAAATATCTTCACAATTTCATTTCAATGAACTAGCTTTTGCGACATTTTTATTGGCTAAGAAGCATTTTATCGAAAGCGTTTTTTTGGGAATCAGAAACTAATCCTACCGGTTGATATCTTATTGGGGAACACACACACACTCATACAGGAAGTTGATAAAAACACAAAATGTGTAAAATATCCTTTGAATGTTCAATAATGCAAGAGGAAAAATATATATATATATATTTTTTTTGAGGAAAAGGAAGTGGAAGAAAAATCGATAAAATAAAGTCAGAGGGGTTTAGTAATACAGGAAAGATTGGAAGAGGTTTTAAGAAATGGGGAGAGGAGGTGGAAATAGGGTTAAAGAAAGATAATATCTCTTTCTTTCCTGGAATTTGCTTCATGAGAAAATATGGTGGCGTATGATTGTTAGAAATTAAAAGCTGTTTGCGGAAACCATACGCCACACAATTATTAGTACTCATACGTCCAGATGGTCAAAGTTTATATATTTTTTAAATATATTAATGATGTTAAAGAAAAAGCATTTTTGTGTAATTGGTAGAGAAGTTTGGACCGAAAAAATCGATTTTTTTATTAAAGGGGCAAAGTAGGGAAATTTTATCATTTTTGCAAGAAGCATTGATAGCAATATATTACGCAAGAAGTACTGCTAAAAACTGCTATTTTATAGATAAGATGAGGTGGCGTATGATTGTTATAAATTAAAATTAAGTTAATAATAATCATACGCCACACTATTAATAGTAGTCATACGCCTTCGAGAGGAAGATCACACATTATTTATGGTGGTGTATAATTGTCGTACGAGACAAATCATACGCCACACAATTCAAATTAGTCATACGCTTAGCAAGCGATGCTTTCTAATGTTTTTTTTTTTTGAAATGGATAAAATATTTTTTACAAATGCATCGAGGAAAATAAATAAAAACTAAATATTTTTTTCAAATAATACAACTATGGAAAATGCTAATTTTTGGCATAATTAGGATGCGTACTAATCAATTAGTAGCATTCATACGCCACACTATTAATAATAGTCATACGCATAGATGGCCAGAGGTTTTAAATTCTTTATTGTAGAGACATTCCTTATTATTATACCCTTCATCACACTGTGGTACATGGTATTATGTCTTTGTGCATATGTTTGTAACAGGCAAAAGGAAAAGAAACAGACACATGCATAGAATCGTCCGTCCGTCTGTCTTTCCATGTTAAATTGTAACATGTAAAATTTATGATCCGAATTGTATGAAATTTGCCACAGCTCATTTATTTGGCGCAAGGACGAACTCTATTGAAATTGGGAAAAATCGGTTCAGATTTAGATATAGCTCCCATATATATTTTCGTCCGATTTAAGGTAATTAGTGCACCAAAGTCCCTATATATCCTTCGATTTGCATGAAATTTGGCAAAGCGTACTGAATTAAGCCTAAAATGATGTGTGCTAAGTTTCGTGAAAATCGGTTCAGATTTAGATAAAGCTCCCATATATATTTTCTTCCGATTTAAGGTAAATGATGCACGAAAGTCCCTATATATCCTTGGATTTGCACGAAATTTAGAACAGCATACTGAATAAGGTCTGGAACGATGTGTGTTCAATTTCGTGAAAATCGGTTCAGTTTTAGATATAGCTCCCATATATATTTTCGTCCGATTTTAGGTAAATGGTGCACCAAAGACCCTTGGTATCCTTCGATTTCCACGAAATTTTGCATAGCGTAATAAATTGAGTCTAGAATGATGGGTAGTAAGTTTCGGGAAAATCGGTTCAGATTTTGATATAGCTCCCATATATATTTTCGTCCGATTTTACATAAATGGTGCACCAAACTCCTAATGTTAGTCCGATTAACACGAAATTTTGCACAACGTATTAAATTGAGACTTGAATGACGTTATTGGGTTTTGTTGAAATCGGTGCAGATACAGCCATAGCTTCCATATGTATTTCCAACGGGTGGCTGATTGAAATTACATGTTTAACAGTGCGGCGTACTGAATAGCGTGTATAAATTTTGCTATAAATAGTTTTCCATAAATTTGTCCCATGGTACGAGGACGACTCTAAATCTGCCCGAATGAAATTAAATTTAGCATAGGTTGCAGAAAGACATGAGTATGTTCCTTCGAGGGTACATTGACTATTATAAGGATGCATACATACAATATACCCAAAGTGGTGAAGGGTATCATTTAGTCGGCCCAGTCCGACTTTACTACTTTCCTTACTGGTTTTTATATGGAACTTGCCACATATTTGTATTTTAAAATTATTTTTAAATCCAATGACAAAATTCTAGGAGTTCTTTACCTCACAAATATATGAAGTTTTCTGTCCTTCCGCCAAACACTTGACAAGTTTTTAAACTCAATTTAAATTTTTATTTTATTTTTTCTTCTTCTTCTTTTAATAAAATTTACACTTGTCCCCAGGAATTCTTAAACTATGCTCAGCATGAAATTCATATGCAAGTTTTTTTTTTAATTTTGTTAAATTTTTGTTCTCTATAACCACAGCCTTGACTATTTTTTCATTTTTGCCATAACATAGAAAATTCGTGGTTTCCACACCCCAAACCGAGCATGAGACATAACATTTGTTGTATGTTTTCGCCATTGTCAAACACCAGCAGGACATGTTTTTAGTTTTTTTTTCGGAATAAATTTATTTGTGTTTATGTGTGTGTGTGGGTGAACTAACATTTATGTAGATAGTTATATATGTGAAAATATTTACCTATATATAAAAATACAAAAAAAAAAAAAAAACATAAATGGAATTTGGCATGCAATTTTATGATGACAAAAAAACAAACAAATATATACTAAGGTGGTTCACATAGTGTAGAAAAAATTTACAAAATCTAAATTGATACCTCACTGCCGCCTTAATGTATTTATTGTGAACGTGTGAGTGGGAAAAATTCCCATGTATTTTTACTGGCAGCCACAATATATGGCAGTGTGTGTGTGTATTTTCCATTCAACCCCTTTCTGTGGAAATATCGCAGAACCTGTAAAATGCCATTGTCGTGGAAAAACTGTATTTAACGTAAAAATTTAATCAAATTTTGCACAATAACTTTTGCTCCATATAAATGTATAGGAATATATAGGAAGATAAACACATACACACACACTCTCATCCATATTGTTATTATGAGGATTTCAATAAACATACAGCAGGCAGGAATGTGTGGTATGTATGGGCTGATAGCATTACTAGTTCTGTATTCAATAAATTCATGTTGTTGTTCATTTGCCTGTAAATTATTATTTGTAGTGGTATAGGATTACCAATTGTATTGATGTTCAGTTCTTTTTTTCAATTGCAGTATCTAAATGAAATACATTTGAATATATGAAAATATGTATCAGCATGGCGTATGATTGTTATTAATTGAATTGAATTTTTTTCGAATTAATATCAATCATACGCAGCGCCGGAATTTAAACCAAGAATAACAAAAGCCAGCCATAGGTGGCGTATGATTGTTACTGATTTTTTCTTGATTAATAATAATTATACGTCCTGGGGGAACAGATAAGAATTTTTATTTATTAAATATTGCATTAAGGTCCCAAAATTGGCGTGAGTTTTTTGAAAAATTATGTTCAGGGTCTTACCATAGGCGTGGAATTTTTAAAAAATATTTTCCAAAATAGTCGTGGATTTTTTTTAAAAAAAAATTTTCTAAGGTCCCATAATAGGCGTGGATTTTTTAAAAATATTTTTTTAAGGTCCCATAATAGGCGTGGATTTTTTAAAAATATTTTTCTAAGGTCCCATAATAGGCGTGGATTTTTTAAAAATATTTTTCTAAGGTCCCATAATAGGCGTGGATTTTTTAAAAATATTTTTCTAAGGTCCCATAATAGGCGTGGATTTTTTAAAAATATTTTTCTAAGGTCCCATAATAGGCGTGGATTTTTTAAAAATATTTTTCTAAGGTCCCATAATAGGCGTGGATTTTTTAAAAAATATTTTTCTAAGGTCCCATAATAGGCGTGGATTTTTTAAAAAATATTTTTCTAAGGTCCCATAATAGGCGTGGAATTTTATACCCTTCACCACACTGTGATACAGGGTACTATGTCTTTGTGCATATGTTTGTAACAGCAAAAATAATCGACATAGACCCATGGTTCCTTTTGAGAATATGCATAGAATCACTCTCTGAGTCGATTTATGCATGTCCGTCCGTCCGTCCGTCTGTCCATGTTAAATTGTAAACAAAGTACAGGTCACATTTATGATCCGAATTGGATGAAATTTGGCACAGCTCATTTGTTTGGCCCAAGGACGAACCCTATTGAAATTGGAAAAAATCGGTTCAGATTTAGATATAGCTCCCATATATATTTTCGTCCGATTTAAGGTAAATGGTGTACCAAAGTCCTTAAATATCTTTCGATTTGCATGAAATTTGGCACAGCGTACTGAATTAAGTCTAGAGTGATGTGTGTTTCGTGGAAATCGGTTCAGATTTAGATATAGCTCCCATATATATTTTCATCCGATTTAAGGTAATCCATATATATCTTTTGATTTGGACTAAATTTGGCATAGTGTACTGAATTTCGTCTTTAATAATGTGTGCTAAGTTTCATGAAAATCGGTTCAGATTTAGATGTAGCTCCCTTATATATATTTTCGTCCGATTTAATGTAAATGGTGTACCAAAGTCCCTTAATATCTTTCGATTTGCACGAATTTTGGTATAGGGTACTCAATTAAGTCTAGAATGATGCTGCTAAGCTTCGTGGAAAGATCCAAAGCTAGACCGATCGACACAACGTACTGAAGTAATATAAATTAGTCTCTGGCAAGTTTCTCTGAAATCGATTCAGATATATAACAAAAATGCGACGTCTGTTAGGATTCATCTGTTGAATATACACAAAGTGGTGAAGGGTATCATATAGTCGGCCCAGACTGACTTTACTACTTTCCTTATTGGTTTAATAATATTTTTCTGAGTTCCCATAATAAGCGAGAATTTTCTAAAATATTTTTCTAAGGTCCCAACAAAGGCATACAATTATTGAAGCCCGAAGGTCTTACAGATCCTCTAAGATTTTATGAAGCCTCCTTATCCTTTATTATTTAAAATTAGGAACCCATATTATTAAATATCCCTTTTTATTATGTGTATATGTATGTATGTCACCCTATTCATACTTTACCTTAATTAAATTTCACTTCCACAAGATGTCAATGTCAGTCGCCCCGACACATGCAGGGGAATACGATAATATTGTCTCTTAGTCTGTCTGTCTGGCGTTCAAGTTAAATAAAAGTCTAGATAATTTTAAATTAAACAACTACTACAAATGCAAAACAGATATCTGTATATGTGTGTGTGAGTGTGTTAAAATAATGAATTAGACCACATTTAGACTAAAAGCGTTGAAAGATTCTCCGTTTGTGATTTTACAATCGCTGTCATATTATCTCGAGGGGATTTTGTGCAAACCAGTCGTCGTCACTGTCACCTTAGACAGTCATAACAAACATTTGTCGGTTACCTTCTGTGCGCTCGTTATATGTTCATATTTGTGTGTGTTCGTGTGTTTGCGTCACACAAAATCCCTTTTGGCTTGCCATTATTTAAAAAGGGATCTAATCACATATGTATGTATGTGTGTGTGTGTGTGCGTGGATAAGTCCATTAGGAACGACCATCACCAGGCAAATGTATGACGTTAAAACTAACAATGCCAACACGGAAGACAATATCCATTCATTTTTCACAAACGCCCGCACACACACACTTGTGCATGTATACATACACATACACTCTATCTAAAAGGAAGAAGGCCAACGATACCAATACCATAATACATAAATGTTGGCTAGTTGTAGTGACATTTCATTAGAGAATTAATAGACAGCAAACTGATTGTGGCAGTAACAAACTTGGCAGACGCACAAACACACACATGGATACATATAGATAGACAATAAAGTGAGAAGGTAGCCAACCAGGTAAACACTACTTTATATGGGATTTAATATTGTGTAGCGGTTTCTATGAATGTTTATCTTGGTCTACTCTACAAATCTTTCCCAGGCTCCTCTCTCTCTTCCTCACACTTTGAAATTCCCACATGATAGTGGGAATTCACTCTCCATGCCCTTTTGTAAGTAATACAATAGAATGAAATAATATGGGAATATATTTATTTTACAATCTCAGCAGATAGGTGACGTATGGTGCAATTCCTTTTGGTGAACAGGGTTGCCAGGTGGGATTTTTTAATAAAAAATAATTTTATAGGGCCAAAAATCATTTCTAAGGTACTAATATAGGCGTGGATTTTTATACCCTACACAACTATGTTGTCAGGGTATAATAGCTTTGTGCAGCTCCAAAAGTTTGTAACGCCGCGAAATATTGGTCCTAGACCCACCTTTAAGTATACCGATCGTCATATCTCGACTAGAGTCGATCTAGACATGTGTGTCCGTCCGTCCGTCTGCCCATTATAATTTGTAAACACAATACAGGCCACAATTATGCACCAATCTTCACGAAATTTTGCATGTAGGATGGGTTCCGGCCAATGAAGACCCCTATTTTGGGAAAGAACGGGTAATATTTAGGGAATGAAATGGACCAAATACTAATTTTTTCGGATTTCTGGTCGCTCCAGAGGCCGCAATAATAGCCCGAACATCGTGAAATTTTGCATGGAGAAGGTGATCGGGCCAAAGAATAAGCATGTCTGTTTTGTTAAAGATCGGTCAATGCGGGTCAAATGGACCCTGACTTTTGTGTGAAAATGACAAAATTTGTATTCTATAGCATATATATTTACCACTGAAGGACATAGACCCGAGAAGTTGATATTATATCCAAGAGGAGTGGTTGACCTTTAAATAAAGACCAATTATATTGTTGTATGTGCTCGGATGTGTGAGTTACACCTAAATATTTACAGGTATCTCCGTATTCGTATATTATTTAGTAACCCATTATCACTCTAGAGAGCGGAACTATTGCGCTGATCGCTTTGAAATGTTCCATGAGGTTCCAGGTATGGTCAAGGACAACGCCTATAATTTTCGGTGGTGATCAGATACTAATTGTGAGATGAAGTGGACCGAAAATTTAATTTTTTGTGTTATTTTCGAGACGATCTATAGACCACAAATGAAAGCCGAACATCACAACACAACCCACGGTGAAGGGAATCTGGACAATAGCTGTACTGAATACTCGTAATATTCGGAAAATATGTCAGTGTTAGGAAGAGTTGCTGTTTACCTCTAATCGGGCAAGAGGGTGCAAATATTACGAAATATTGCCCAGGCTCGGAATAAACATCAGCATAAAATTTGAGTTCCGTGGTAGTTGGAGTGTGTGCTTCGCACACTGGTTTAAAAATATTTTTCTAATGTACCAGGGCATATTTTTCCAAGGTCCAATGGTAGGCGCGGATTTTTTAATATTTTTCTAAAGTCCCAGGGCATATTTTTCCAAGGTCCAATGGTAGGCGCGGATTTTTTAAATATTTTTCTAAAGACCCAGGGCATATTTTTCCAAGGTTAAATGGTAAGTGCGGATTTTTTAAAAATATTTTTGAAGGTCTCAATATTATTTATCAGATTTTAGATTTTGTTTAATATTCTTCTAAAGACCCAAATGTTATGTGTGAAAAAAGTCCGACCATTTTCCTTGCTGGAACCTTTAGAGGCAGCTCTATTTCTATTAGGAGAGTATGTGTGTGTGTGCGAGTACCTCTATTTGTATTCCCTGGCATTTGGTAGACCCCCACCGTCTTTGATGGCATAGTCATGTATGGCAACAAATTAATGGTATTGTATTACTTAAAGGATTAGTAGTCGATTTACACACACAGACACACACACACTTTTGAGCCAGTGGCTCAGTGTGGTATGCCACTGGCTCCACACTCCTCTATATTCCATTGTAGAGAGATATTGAGATGAAGAGATATACATTCTTTTAGGCCATGTACTCGTATAAATCCACTAGAACACATAATAGCCAGTTAAAGGCGATAAAAATGCGAATATGAAAATGGAGAAGGAAAAGGAGCAGAAAAAAAACATAATCTACAACAGTAACTACGGAAGCTGTTAAGTGTCCTTCTATTGATTAGCTAGTCCATTTGGTCAAGGAATCACTGCCATTAGCTAAATGTGATTGGCAAATAGACAATTCTCGAAATAACCTAGGCTGCTGTACTGCTTAATTGAAGTGTGGATTGAACGGGAATTGACAAATGGAAGTGGGTGGGGATTAGGGTGTAGATAAGATATGGATAAAAGGGATAAAAAGGATACATAAATACAAAGGATCTGAATTTTATAGGTCTTTAAGAAAGCTTTAAGTAAATGATGTAAACATATGTCATTTAAAATTCGAGTTTCAATTAAAATCCTTCCCCAAGGATTATTATCAAATTATTGTCCTACCTAACAATTAGGTCCTCTCTGATCCTTAATAACCACTTACAGGAGAATATCCTTGACAATTTTCCATATTAGCTTTGCTTACAAAATTCCTTCTAGGAATTAATCATTTTCCTTAGCACTGCAGGATCTATCCCATATTTTTTCTCTTTTTTCACATTTTGTTTTTGTAATTTCCTCATCTCTCACCCCCCAAGTACCTAATAAAAAAATCATATTCATTTTCAAATTACCATAAAAACATTTACTTCTATCTATCAATTTTCAATAGTAATTGCTTCTAAATGGCAATGACTCGTATTGAGTTGAGTCGAGCCGGAGGGGTGATGGTGCAGAATGTTGATCCACAAAATTTGCACTTATCTGCAGGGAAATTCCCATTTCTTTTTCAATTTTTTTTGAAGTTATTGTTGCTGCTATTTCCATACGGGTTGTGTGTGTGAGTGTGTATGTAAATTTGGTTCACATCCTTAAGCTAGTTTCATGCTAGTTAACAACATATGCTCCATGACTGGGTTTCCTGTATATTAAGTAGGGTGGCTGTGACAGAGAGAGGGAGAAGCATTGAGTGAGCAGTTGAAGAAGAGATAGGTCGTATTATGAAGGATATTGTTAGATCTATACTGGTGGTTATTACATTTTTTGGAAATTGGGTTTCTTTCGATTGGTCTGGGTGTTAAGTAGCTACACTAGGAAAAATGAATTAGGATATCATATTTCATGAGGAAGTGGGCAAAAAGAAAAGGAATTTATTTGACAAATTATCAGGAAAAAAATTGGAACTTTAGGAAAATTTTATAATAGGCGTGGATCTTTTAAAAATACTTTTAAGCACCTTACAATAGGCGTGGATTTTTTAAAAATACTTTTAAGCACCTTACAAATAGGCGTGGATTTTTTAAAAATACCTAAAAAGGACCAAATGTAATGGAAAAACAGACGTTTCCAGAAGGCCAAAGTTCTTAGAAATGACTCGACTTTCTGTAGAATACCAACGGTTCTATTAAAGCAGGTACCTAAAAATTCACCAAAGGGAATCCTAGATAACCAGAGGTCTTTTACAAGCTTAGAGGTCCAACTGAAATTCAGAGGCAGTGTAGAAGCCTTCACAATACTGTACAAGATCTGAAAGGAACCAGGGGTTTGGTAAAATATGTCAAGGCCTTTTGGAAGACCTCAAGGGCAAGAGCCCGATATCTTAGGGATGCTTTAAAAATGAAAGGAGTCAAGTCTTCTAGGAAGGTTATATGTTTCCATGATAGGTTTAGGTCTTCTAAAATAACTCTAGTTTCCATGAAAGTAGTTCAGGGTATTCTGCACAGGGCTCAAGATTTTCTAAAGGCGCTCAAAAAATTCTAGAAGATCATAAGAGATCTCCACTGCAAGAGTTCGAGTTCTTCAGGGTATTTGAAAGTATATGAATATTTACAAGGAACATTTGTATCCTTCTATATCGGTTCAAAATAGTCTAAGGGACCCTGAGATTGGCAAGGGGCGTACAAGACTTCTTAGAGAGATTTTTTCCTTTTTTTGAAATATATATCCCATTTTTCTGGAAAGAAGATCATGGTCTTCTACAAAGATCTCCAGATTTTCTAGAAGTGCTCAATGGATTCTAGAAAATCCTAATGTCCTCTGAAAGAGCTCGGGTCCCTTAGGGTATTGAAAAGAAATCTCAATATTGTTTAGGAACGCTTGGAGTCTTCTAGCCGCTCCTAAGGTTCTCAAGGGACGCTCCAGTATTCTTAAAGGGAATTTTCCTTATTTTTTGCGGTTTCTAGGAACTTATAGAGTCTTCTAGAGGTTCCTCAAGGTTCGCACCAATTTTTTTTAAAGGATTTTCCATTTTTTTTGGTTTTTTTCTTCCAGTAGTCCTCTGAAAGTGCTCGGGTTCCTAAAGTCCTCTGAAAGAGCTCGGGTTCCTTAGGGTATAGAAAACAAATATCAATATTTTTAGGAACTCCTGGAGTCTTGTACCGGCTCCTAAGGTTCTCAAGGGACGCACCAGTTTTCTTAAAGGGATTTCCCTTATTTTTTGGGGTTTCCAGGAACTCTTGGAATCTTCTAGAAGTTCCTAAGGTTTTCAAGGGTCCCACCAGTTTTCTTAAAAGTATTTTCTATATTTGTTGTTTTTTTCTTCTAGTAGTCCTCTGAAAGTGCTCGGGTTCCTAAAGTCATCTGAAAGAGCTCGGGTTCCTTAGGGTATTGAAAACAAATATCAATATTTTTTAGAAACACTTGGGAGCCTTCTAGCGGTTTTAAAGGTTCTCAAGGGTCGCAACAGTTTTCTTTAAAGGATTTTCCTTATTTTTTGGTTTTTATATAAACTCTTGGAGTCTTCTAAAGGTTCCTAAGGTTCTCAAGGGTCCCAACAGTTTTCTTAAAATGATTTGTTCCATATTTTTTTTGGTTTTTTTCTTCCAGTATATTTTCCATTTTCCTCCTTCAAAGCCGTGTCATTCCACACGGAACCAAAATGACATTCTCTGGGGGAGGAAGAACAAAATAAACCTAAAGTGCATATTGTTTTTTGGAAATGTAGTTTTGCAGGAGATGATGTTACCACCACAACGTTAGAAGATTGTTATTTGACACACGCCAACAAACACACACACACACACTAACACATAACTGTGCTGCCGGAATATCAGTTATTTGCCATTACTTTGCAAAAAGCCACATAAACAATGGTGGCAACGAACGAACGAAGAATAATGGCTGTGTACACAGTCATCTGCAAGTTGTGGTATTGTCGATTTGTTGTTGTTGTTTTTCTGAGGTAAAGCCATTTGCCAAGCACGTTTTCTATTTTTGGTCCACACACAAATAACAGCACCTGTGCATACATATTGGGAACAAACGACCGACACCTACACAGCTACGCTCTACTTTATACTTCGTTATACCTTGGAATCCTGGCACAAAGTCAGGCACTCTGTCTGGGTATTTTGAGGTTCTTCGTTTTTCTGTTCTCTACCGAAATGAAACAACAGAGAATCCGGAAAAAAATATTGATTGTTAACTACCAAATTGTGAGGGTTTTTCGATTGGGGATGTGGCTGCGGCTAAGGCAAGGAACCGGAAATGCTCTGAGAGGCTACGTGTGTGTGAAGTTTTTAATTTCAATAAACACAAACTGCAGGGTGATTGGGGATTTTCCTGGTGAATGGTACAGGGGGAGGTACTGTTCCTTGTCAAAATTTGGAATATGTGTGGTAACAGCAACTGCATCAGTGCTTCTGTGGCTTCCGTTCCAATTTTTCTCAGAAAAGTGTGGCTGGGTGGGGTTCCAATAATGAAAAATTGTGACAGCTCAAATTCCCCCACATAAACCAAATTCAATAGACAGCTAGGATACATTTAACCAATATTGAAGTGTCTATGGCAAGAACGAAAAATGGAAAAAAAGAAAAACTGAAACGTTTTACCTTAACTAAGTAAATAAACCTGCCAATAACTATATACCAACCCCCACACTCTACAAAGACCCCACTTCCCTCAGAAAACTGTAACCAAAAATACTTCAACATTTCTATGACAAACATAATCAATAAAATAAACAACAGCAACAAAAAATACTCCGGTTATGTTTTTGGTAAAAAGGGTATTCCAACTCTTACTGAGGCCCTAGACATTCTCATCATCCTTTACTCTCACCCCCACTACCAACCATCAGCATTGCCATCATCCTCAACACCATCATTGTCATTATAATCACCCTTCATTGTTAATAATGTTTGATGATGGTCGGTCGTTCGGTCGGTGCCAAGTTCAGCACCATAGTTGAACACCCTTCCAAAAAATAACAAGAAGTGTGTGTTCTATTTGTAGTCTAGCTGTAGTCTATTTACCACAGTCAATCAGATTGTTTGTCAGTCAGTACGTCACTCCGTCATTCCCACAGCCAACCAAGCAACCATCATTTGTCCCAAACCACTTGGAAGTTTTAATATTCATCTATTTATACAACACTTGAGTGCTAAGGGACACCAAATACCAATGAGGGTACTCATTTGGCTTACACAGAGAAAACAAACTTTAAGTCCTGCTATTGTATGATGGCTAAATGAATGGTTGTATAAGAGATATATGGGGATATAAGAAGAACGAATTTTGGAAGTTCCTATAGTCTCTACAACCTTTAAGGTCTACTTGAAAAATTCCTCTTGATGAACTAAAGGCCATTAAAAAAGTCAGAAGTCATCTAGAAGAGTTCTCGATGAGCTCATAATCTCCCAGAGGAACAACAAATGCTCGAGGGTATCCTAGAAGGGATTCAAGTCTTCTAGGACAGTTCTAGGTTGCTACCGATGAGCTAATAATCTCCTAAAGGAACACCAGATGCTAGAGGGTATCCTAGAAGCGATTCAGGTCTTCTAGGAGAGCTCTAGGTAGCCACAATAAATTAGGGTCTCATAGAACAGCTCCAATTATCGATATCCTCTACAAAACCTCAAGGTTTTCTAGAAGCGCTCAAAGACTTCTAGAATATATTAAATTTCACGGCAAGATCCCTAGGTGATTCTCAAGGTATTTTAAAAGAGAAGGGTACTTTGAAAGAGAAGGTATTCTATGATAGTTATATTTTTCCATAAGATAATCTCTAGATAACCTAATATCTATATCTGCCATAAAAGGAGTTCAGGCTCTTCTACAAGATCTCTAGGTTTTCTAGATGCGCGCAAAGTATTCTTGAAGATCTTGTGGTCCACTTGAAACATCTTGAAGAATTCCTTTGGATGAACTGAAGGTCATTAGAAAAAGTTAGAAGTCCTCCAAAAGAGCTTCAAATTTTCTGCAAAAAGCTATGTTCTTTTAGATGAACTCAATCCTTGAAGAAGCTGGAAATATTTTGGAGAACGCTAAATTTTGTTTATTAAACCTTAAACTCCTGTAGAAGACTTCGATTGTAGAGGTGTTCAAAGTCTTCGAAAAGGTTGAACGACGGCTAGAGCAGTTCAAGGACATCAGAAAAAATCCAAGGTCTTCTAGAAAATATATATAGGTTATTCGCGGAGAACTCAAGGTGTTTGTGAGAAGCTCAAAATCTTCTAAAGGAAGAAGCTCGAGGTCTGCTATGAGAACTCATGAACTCTCAGAGGATATCAAGGTCAAGGTTTTATGGAGGAGCTCAAGGTGTGCTAGAAAACTTTTCTGTCAGAATAACTCAAAATTTTCCAGAAGAGCTCAAAGCCTTCAAGAAAATCTCAAAATATTCCAGAAGAGCTCCAGGTATCTCAATAGAAAGCATGGACTTTTAAACGAGTTCCAGATTTTGTAGCAGAATAACCCAAGATCTTCCAGAGGAACTCAAAGTCTTCTAGAAGATCTCAAATTATTCAAGAGAAGCTCCAGATGTCTTGGAAGTAATCATGGATTTTTTACGAGGTTCAGATTTTTTAGCAGAACCCCAGGTTTTCTTGAAGATCCCTAAGGATAGGACAAGATTTCCCTAGTTCATAGTTAAGATTTACTAGGAGAAGTTCACGATCTTTCAGATGAGCTCAACATCTTTTAAAGAAGCTCAAGGTCTGAAAGAAAGAATTGAAAGACTGCCAGAGGAACTCATGGCCTTTCCGAGAGAAGAGAACATGGCCTGCTAGCAGAGCTATGCGGCATTTAGAAGAGTTCAGGAACTCATTGTCCTCTAAAATACCTCAGGAATCCGGGTATTCTAGAAAATCTCGCGGTCTTCTTTTGAGGAACTCGAGACTTTGTCTAATATTTCAAAGTCTTTTGAAGGAGCTCAAAGTATTTAAAAAATGGTTCTAGGTTTTCTGATCAATGACTTCTACACGATCTCAATATCTTCCCAAAGTTTCGAGTAGAGTTCATAGCCTTCTGGGGGAGCTCAAGGTCATCTTAATGAGCCTTAGGTCCTATAGAAGGCCGTTCTATCCTTCAGCAGATCTCAAGAAGAGCCCAAAGCCTGTAAATGGTTGGCCCTCTAAAAAACCTCAAGAATCTTTCTAGAACATCTACAGGTCATCAAGAAGAGCTTAAGAACTTCAAAGGTCTTATACTGGCCGTATAATTTTAAGCCCTACTGTCATAAACATTTCTTAAGTCCTATACATTGATCCTATATGCCGCATAAGACTTTATAAATATCTTACATTATTATATACGTCGTATAAGACTTTAGAAAAGTGTGTATACACAATATAAGACCTAGTATAATATATAAAATTTTATAAATATCCCATACCGTGGAATTTGAGGACGTATAAGACTTTATAAAACTTTTATACGATGGAATTTTATAACGTATAAGACTTTTTAAAGCTCTTATACAGAATATAAGACCTTCAAATAAATTTGGTATTTCATATATGTAAAGGACTTAATATAAAGGACTAATAAAGGACTTAATCTTATATGCGTTATAAGACTTTTTAAATGTGCTATATTATTATATACGTCGTATAAGACTTTAGAAATATTTGTATATGCAATATAAGTCCTAGTATAATACATACAACTTTGTAAATATCCTATACGATGGAATTTTATGACGTATATGACTTTATAAAACTCTTATACAGAGTATAAGACCTTCAATTAAATTTGGTATTTAATAAATGTCTAATGTATATGTCGTATAAGACTTTATACATGCCTTATATTTTAAAATGATTAATATAAGACTTATTTTTCAAAGAGCTTCTCCTATATCAATAGGTCTTCTTAGAGTATAAGAATTTATTTTTATATACAAATCGGAATTTCTTCACAACAAAAAAAAAAGTATATTCTCCACCCTTTCCCCTGAGTCTCCTGGCATTTTCTTTTCAACACTTTTATTTTTTTTTTGGAGGGATAGCCTTGAACCCATTGTTGTCCCACTTAACCCTACAAATTTTATTCCTTTCATTCGATTTCGAAGAAACTCCAAAAAACAGTATTCAATACAATTTTGTTTCATTTTTTTTTCTCGTTCTAGGTACGAGGGCGTTTGCATTGTTGTAATAAAATAAATAACCGAAAAAAACATGCCTGATAGCTATAACAACAACAAGAACAACAACAGCGTTAAGAAGTTAACAAGCTAAGGCGCGCTGCTTGTTCAGTCCTGGGTAAATATTTCGCCAATTGTTTACATTCTGATTACATTTCGACAGAAGGAAAACAAACTGGGTGTTAGTTCGATACCAGCTAGGAGAGCTCGGACGGTTTGGGTGGTCGGTTGGTTGGTGGTTTCGTTGATGGTCGATATTTGTAGCAAATCATCAGAAGTACAGGGTGGGGGTGGTGATGGGTGCTTGTAGTGAACAATAAAATGTTACATCAACAACAAACTGCAATGCAAAGAAAAAAGAACAACAACAAAACGAACGAACCCGCCAGAAACCTAAGCCATTGTTGTTCGTCACAATGATTGATAACCCGCATACACGCATAGGAAAATAAAAATGGCCAGGACAATGGCTAGATGGATGGATGAATGAATCGAATCGAATGAACAAACGAATGGATGGATGAATAAACGAATGTATGAATACTACAGCAATAGAGCTGAGAGGAGCAGCTGTAGAAAAAAATGGGGAACAAGCTTCAAGGATATTTGGTTTATGTTCCCATTGGAACATTGTTAAATTCTATAAGTCCTGCTATCGTCCGATTTTTCTTGTTCGGGTGCTTGAGTTTTTTGTTATTGTATCAGAGACACATACACACATGATTGTAATACATCATCAAATGACGTATTGGCTAAGAGTGTTATGAGAATGCCCATGTGTGATTGTGGGTGTGTGTGTGTGTGCAGCTAGAAGCAAGTATTAGTAACACACAGACACATACACCTTTACATTGTGGAATTCTAGGACACAAACTTATGGATTCTCCTTTGTGTTTCGCTTTTTTCTTACTTTCTTTCTTTTCTTTAACAGGTAACATTTATCTATAGAGGTTGTATCATCACCACCCCCCTCCTCTCTGTTGCCCCCCTTTGGCAAGGCAACAAAAGAAGATGAAACCTTCATTCATCACTTTGATATTTGTAAATAATGATACCCTTAGGACAGCGTCCATAACGTTTATTGCCAATGATAAATCACATTTTGACAAAGATCAGGTATTCGGAATAACAGGCCAGACCAGGCCAGCCAGCCAGCCAACCTGGCAGCCAGTCGCAATGCCCAAAACACCTTCAAGGCTAGAGACCAAAACCCAATATTTTGTTGTTGTTAGATAAAACTTGAATTAAGTACCCTGCCGATAATTCTTAGGGATAATTGACAGAGATTTTTGTGTTTTTTTGTTGAAGGGCACAATATTTTGTGCAAGGACAATGATAAATTGTGGGAACCGAAAAGGTGGGTGGAGGGGAAAGGGGGATCATGGGAAATATGGAAAAAAATATAAAAAAATTATAGTAAAATGGGAATTTTTACTCATCGGAAATTTTGCAGTACGAAAATGTTCCAAAAATTTGGAAAAATTTAGAAAAAAATATTTCGGAGCTAGAAGGGCTAGGAGAATGGAAGATAGACTCCTTTCAAAAGAAAAATTAGAAAATTATTTTTTTTCTTTGAATTTTTATTCCGAATATACCTATTCGCCTTGGTTTATAAGTAGACGTATTCTAATTTATTTCTCTGCAGAAGAAGTGCTATTCAAATTACATTTATGGGAAAAATCCCTTGGGATTATGCCATATATGAGATAATAATTTTCACCTTATATTTCCATAAGTTAACTAAATTTGGTATTTCTTCTCTTTCCACTTCATCACATTGTTATTTTTTTTTTTTTGTTTCTTGGAATGATTTGTCGTTTTGGTCATGACTTTGCCGGAAATAAAGATAGACATTAAATAAATATGATGGCGAAAAATCTGGCTAACAACTCAGATTCCCTTACATCTCCTCTCGAGGCTGTGAGGGACCCTACCGTTGTGTCCCAGAATTTTTATTTTTTCTTGATGTTGTTTTTCTTGTTGTTGTTGTTTTTCCTCTTATATATATTTTTTTCCACCTAATCTTGTTTTGTAAATGATAATCAAATTACCTGAAAACATCAACAGATCATATTCCGCAATTTTTCCTTGTAATGTTCGGATGCATGACGATGTGTGTGTGTGTCTGTCATATTCAGGATACTTTACATGAATATTAAAGTTGTTCTTGTTTTTTCCCTGAGGGTGAATGACATGGCTGTTATGGTTATTTTTTTGTGGAGGAACATATCCTGCAGAATGTCATATGTGTATGATTTTTTTAGAAGGAGTTGGAAATAAGGATGTTTATGGTTCCGAAAATTTTGGGGAAGCAAATATCTTTCGGAATGTAAAAAAATATTTTTTAGAGGGAAATGTAAAAAATATTTTCAGTAATTTTAGGGAGGTGAATAAAATTACCCAAGGCTTTTTTATAGCATCGAGAATAGGACAAAATGTTGAACTATATTAGCCACTTTTTTTAAAAAATTGTTTCTCAATTTTTACTAAAAAAATTTAAAAGTCTCAACAACATTAGATTCTTGTTTTTAGAAATTCTTACTCATTTTTATAAAAAAAAAAATTTTTGTTGTCTTTTATTAATAAAACTTTATCAAAAAGTTCTCTTCACACTTTATCATTATTTGTAAAAAAAAGATAACTGACTTCTTACTCGGCGTCTTCATCTTCATAATCGTTGGAGTTGATTCTGAAGTAACGGGCCGACCTTTTTGTGGTTCAATATTCTGAGCATGACATATAATGCGCGATATTTGCACCCGACTAGAGGTTAACAAATATTACTAATACTCATTCATATTCTAATTACTTGTCCAGATTCCCTTCACCGAGGCGTGTGTTGTGATGTTCGGCTTTCAATTATGGCCTATAGTTCGACTCGAAAAAAAAAAACACAAAAAATAAATTTCGGTTCACTTCATCCCAATATTTTTATTTGACCATCACCAAAAATTATAGGCGTTCTCCTTGGTCATACCTGGATCCTCATGGAAAATTTCAAAACGATCTGCGCCTTATTTTCGCCTACTTCTCGGGTCTATGTTCTTCAGGGGTAAATATATACGCTATAGAATAGAAATTTAGTAATTTTTCACACAAAAGTCAGGGTCCATTTGACCCGCTAAATATTGAACGATCTTTACCAAAACAGGCAGGCTTATTCTTTGACCCGATCCCTTTCTTCATTCGCGATTGCGGCTTCTGAAGCGACCAGAAAAACCAACAAAAATTAAGTATTTGGTGCATTTCATCCCCTAAATATTAACCGATCTTTACCAAAAACAATAGGTGTCTTCGTTGGCCAGAACCCAGCCTACATTCAAAATTTCGTGAAGATTGGTTCATAAGTGTGTGTCTGTATCGTGTTGCCTGTATCGTGTTTACAAATTATGGGTCTAGGACCAATATTTCGCGGCGTTACAAACCCATGGGGCTACACAAAGCTATAATACCCTGACAACATAGTTGTGTAGGGTATAAAAATCTGGGAAAATTTTCAATAACTCCTATGTAAAAATGGTTCAGTAATTTTAGGTGGAACAAATATCCTCCAGAATAAATATATATTTATACCCTACACAACTAAGTTGTCAAGGTATTATAGCTTTGTGCAGCCCCAAAAGTTTGTAACGCCGCGAAATATTGGTCCTAGACCCACCTTTAAGTATACCGATCGTCATATCTCGGCTAGCTGAGTCGATCTAGACATGTCCGTCTGTCCATTAAAATTTGTAAACACGATACAGGCCACAGTTATGGACCAATCTTCACGAAATTTTGCATGTAGGATGGGTTCTGGCCAACGAAGACCCCTATTGTTTTTGGAAAAGATCGGTTAATATTTAGGGGGTGATGGACCAAAAACTTTATTTTTGTCGGTTTTTCTGGTCGCTCCAGAGGCCGCAATTATGGCCCAAACCCAGCGAATTTTTGCATAGAGAAGTGGATCGGCCCAAAGAATAAGTATGCCTGTTTTTGTAAAAAATTACAAAATTTGTATTCTATGGCGTATATATTTGCCCCTGAATGTCCTAGACCCGAGAAGTTGATAGTATGTTCAAGAGGAGTGATTAACCTTTAAATTGATACGAATTATATGGTCGTATGTATTCGAATGTGGGAGTTACACATAAATATTTACGGGTGCTTACGTATTGAGATATTATTTAGTAACCCATTAACACACTAGAAGGCGGAATTATAGCGCTGATCGCTTTGAAATTTTCCATGTGATGGTCAAGGACAACGCATATAATTTTCGGTGATGGTCGCATAATCATTTTGGGTTGAAATGGACCGAAATATAATTTTTTGTGTTTTTTCGAGTCGATCTATAGGTCAGTTGTATAGGGTATAATATGGTCGGCCCCGTCCGATTATACTGCTCCCCTCACTAGTTTTTTTGTGGGAAAGGTAAGAAGTATTTTTAGTAATATTAGGAGGCGAACAAAATTACTCTAAGGGTCTTCTTATAACATCGAGAAGAGGACGAAATCTTAAACTATATTAACGACTTTTTTTTAGAAAATTTTTTCCCTATTTTTACTAAACAAATCTGAGAAAAGTCTTAATATTAAGAGGGATTCTTAAAGATTATTAGCCATTTTGAAAAAAAAATTGCCCATTTTTTATAAAAAAAAATTGAGAAAAGTCTCAATAACCCGTTTATAAAAAATAATACCTTTGAGACCCAAATTAAAATTTACAACAATCTTACCTCCCCTTTCCGACTGTCAAACTACTGCCACTGATGATTCTTCTTCTTATAATTTAAAATATTTTCACATTTCCGCCACAGCCTCAATACGTTTTTTTGTAATAATGCATTTTTTCCTTCCCTTTATTTCCTTTCCTTCAGCTGCAATGACGTAAATCCCACAAAAGAAAAGAAAAACTATATAAAATTTATTTTTCACATAAACACACACACACACATCCGAACATCCACCCACCCACACAAACAAACAATCGAGACAAGAAATTACTTTTAGTAGATGACACTCAAAGCTTTTGCCACATGCTACTTGCATTTTTTTTGTGGGTGAGAATGTGTGTGGGAGTGAGTGCGTGCGTGTCAGGAAAATGTGTCAAAAATTATTTTATATATAGTTTTGTTTGCATTTTAATGGAAAACCCCCCCGAAAATAACTTCCCAAATGGAAAGAATACATTACGCAGATATTAAACCATAGACGAAAATTTTTTTTAAATAAAAGAAATTCGTTCTGAAAATGTTTTCGATACAAAAAATTTCCTGAAATATTGAAAAAATGTCTCCAAATATTTTTTTATCATTCAAGAAAGAGTCCCGACTGAACAATTTCTTTATCTCAAGGGTATTTTGGGGTGAAGAGGTATAATCTAGTATTCGTTCACAAATTCTTTCAAAATTCGAGATTGTTTGCCTCAGAGTCCTTTTGTAAATACCATTTAACAATACTTTCCAAAAAAATAAATAATAAAACCAGTAAGGAAAGTAGTAAAGTCGGACGGGGCCGACTATATAATATCCTTCACCACTATGGGTATATTAAACAGGACTATTAACATGAAATTGGATGAAATAAAATATGTGATATTTATCTAAATGTGAATCTACCTAGATCTATCCATAAAGTATGTAAATCGACTTCAAACTAATATAAATAGGTCATCCGTTGGGCTATGTCTGCACTTCTACAAAACGCAACTACGTAATTCTATGCTCAATTTTGTACGTTGTGCAAAATTTGATGTCAATCTGACTAACATGAGGAGTTTGATGCCCAATTTACTTGAAATCGGGCGAAAATATATATGGAATCTCTCTCCAAATATTAAGCGATTTCAAACAAACTTGTCACAGGTTAGGTTATACTAATTTCAGAACGTTTTGTTCCTATTAGCCTATTGGTTCCTTGGTGCATCAATTACTTAAAATCAATCTATAATAAAAGGGATATAGGGACTTTGGGGCACCATTTACATGAAATCGGAGGAAACTTTATATGGGAGGTATATATAAATCTGAACCGATTTTTTCGAAACTTGGCATCATTCTAGGCTCAATTCAGTACGTTATGCAAAATTTCGTGCAAATCGAAAGATATATAGGGACTTTGGTGCACCATTTACATGAAATCGGACGAAACTATATATGGGAGCTATATCTAAATCTGGACCGATTTTCACGAAACTTGGCAGACATCATTCTAGACCTAATTCATTACGCTGTGCCAAATTTGGTGTAAATCGAAGGATATATAGGGACTTTGGTGCACCATTTACATGAAATCGGACGAAACTATATATGGGAGGTATATCTAAATCTGGACCGATTGTCACGCAACTTGGCAGACATCACTCTAGGCTCAATTCAGTACGTTATGCCAAATTTCGTGCAAATCGAAGGATATATAGGGACTTTGGTGCACCATTTACATGAAATCGGACGAAACTATATATGGGAGCTATATCTAAATCAGGACCGATTTTCACGAAACTTGGCAGACATCATTCTAGACCTAATTCATTACGATGTGCCAAATTTGGTGTAAATCGAAGGATATATAGGGACTTTGGTGCACCATTTACATGAAATCGGACGAAACTATATATGGGAGCTATATCTAAATCTGGACCGATTTTCACGAAACTTGGTAGACATCACTCTAGGCTCAATTCAGTACGTTATGCCAAATTTCGTGCAAATCGAAGGATATATAGGGACTTTGGTGCACCATTTACATTAAATCGGACGAAACTATATATGGGAGGTATATCTAAATGTGGACCGATTTTCACGAAACTTGGCAGACATCACTCTAGGCTCAATTCAGTACGTTATGCCAAATTTCTTGCAAATCGAAGGATATATAGGGACTTTGGTGCACCATTTACATGAAATCGGACGAAACTATATATGGGAGCTATATCTAAATCTGGACCGATTTTCACGAAACTTGGCAACATCATTCTAGACCTAAATGATTAGGCTGTACCAAATTTCGTGCAAATCGAAAGATATATAGGGACCGTTTACATTAAATCGGTTAAATATATATATGGGAGCTATATCTAAATCTGAACCGATTTTTCCCAATTTCAATAGGGTTCGTCCTTGGGCCGAATAAGTGACCTATGCCAAATTTCATCCAATTCGGATCATAAATGCGACCTGTACTTTGTTTACAATTTAACATGGACAGACAGACAGACACACAGACGGACATTCATAAATCGACTTAGAAAGTGATTCTATGCATATTCTCAAAAGGAACCATGTGTCTATCTCGTTTCCTTTTGCCTGTTACAAACATATGCACAAAGACATAATACCCTGTACCACAGTGTGGTGAAGGGTATAAATATTAAGGTTAGGTTGGTCTCAAAGTCCTCATGAAAAAAGTCCTCGAAAAAATTATATATTTTTCTGCAGAAATATCCAAGTATTCGACTAGATTTGAGGGCTGTTCCCTCAATTTAAAATCAAGTGTCCTTTTTATGTGAACTTTTCCATGAAAAAAAAATCCCGCCTCAATTTCCATTCTTATTTGTGGCCATAAATATTTAAATTACCCCAAGTTGTAATTTTTCATTACTACCCATTCCATCACCTATCCATTGCCCTCCCCAAAACAAAATTAAGTATTTTAAATTATAATCATAATGATGTTAATTATCCTCCAAATGATGTTAATGATGACGATGATGATGGCCATGATGATTATGATAATAAGTTACATTTCAGTTTTATCTTAATCAAAAGTTATTAACCAGCATTGCGTTGGTAAAAGTTTCAGTTTAAAAAGCTTTAAAGCCCTCAACGTACAATAATTAATTCATTCATTCACTCAGCTACATTTTCAGGAATACAGCACACACACCGTGGGGGAGTAGATGCTGGGTGGCTTATGAGGATGGATTCCTTTGTATACAATTATTATTAATAGCTTGAGAGGTGGTGGAGTTCTCACAAAGATGAGGAGGTGTGGGAGTTGAAAGGAAATAGCGCACAAAGCCCAAGTTATTTGTACTAAAAAACTAATTAACAATTGTTTAGAGATTGTTTTGGCTATTTATGTTTGTTGTTGTAGGGCCATAGCATTTGATTTTGTTGTTGTCTGACTCCAAGCCACCTTTCATCTTCCACTTTGAGTTCAAGGTTTTGTGGTTTGTATAACAACAACAATAACAGAATTCCCCCAATTTAATGTTACAGCCTTGCCTTGCCTTGCCTGCCATTCATCATCGAAGGTGCAAATTGCTGAACTCTGGGCCAATGGTGTTTTCGTTGTTGTTTTTTTGCAGTAACTTTTGTAGTTCACAGTTAACAAAGTTTTCTTAATTAGATTGTGGGCCGTCATGGTAATCTCATCATCAATGTTACCATAGCTATGTATGAGTGTGTGTGCGTTTGTGTTTGTGTCCAGTTGTGGCAACGACAAAAATCAATGAGTATCCAGCATAAAATTACGTTGCCCTAGGCTTTGGGAGACGTAATGTTATTTTTTTGGTCAAATGGATTTTTGCGATGGATTCTATAAAAAAAAATGAAGACTAAAGTATAACTGAATATTGATTTAAATCCCTAAAAGTATTCAAAAATAATGGCATGAGGAAATGTTCGCAAAAGTGTATATTCAAAAAAACTCCCGCATAAAATCCAACCAATATTTATTTATAAATATTCATATATAAAATATTAAAAAAACTATATCCACTTTATTATTGTTTATTAAAAACAGTCAACCCTCCCCGTTCCCCACATACAAATTAATATTCCTTTGTATAAATTTGTAACAATTTGCAGTTTGTTTCCAGTGAAACGACGAAAAAAAAAACCTTGGCCACATTTAATAGATTCTGTCCATTTTCATTTTGTATCAAACTATGACCTGAAAAAAAAAACGAAAAATTGTAATAAAAACCATAAATCCATCAATCAAAAAATTGGCCAGACAATTGAAACAACTGACTGACTGACTGACTGATGACACACAGTAGCAATTGTGTGACATTGGAGAAAGTGCAAAAAAATGGACTTGTATGTAAACAATAAATGAGCGTAACCACCAAAAACTCCCACATGGGGATCCACTGATGATGATGATAAATAATGCTAGGCATAATGGTAAATTTTTGCAACAAACAGACAGCTGAGGCAAAAACAACCCTGAACCGCATCATTGGAAGACAAGAAAAAATTGAAGCTTTTCAATTTGCCACAAATGTAAACATAAACAGATTATTTTTTTTTTTCAATACAATTGTTAATAAAAATGTACGTATTGGATCCTGCCAAAGAGCACAGTGATAAGTCACAACAATTTAATAATACATTTAAATTTTTTTTTTTTTTGAATCTTTAAGGCCAAAATTGTATAAGGAACATTTTTTAAGGACATAGAATTTTTTCAAAATTTGTAGGAATATTTTTAGGGTCCAAAATTTGTTTGGGAATATTTTTAAAGACATTCGCAGAGTTTAGATTTTTTTAAGACTATTTTTAGGGTCCAAAATTTGTTTGGGAATATTTTTAAGGACAGTACCTACAATTTTTTCAGCATTTTCTTAAGAGTCAAAATTATTTAGGAATATTTTTAAGGACAATCGCAGTGCCTAGAATGTTTTCAGAATTCTTAGGAATATTTTTAGAGCCAATTTTTTTTGGGAATATTTTAAAGGACAGTCAAATGGTCTAGAATTTTTAGAAATCTTTTTAAGTACAATCGCAGTGTCTAGATTTTTTTTTTTCAGAATTCTTAGGAATATTTTTTAGGATTATTTTTAGGACAATCGCAGAATCTAGAATTGTTTTCAGAATTTTTATGAATATTTTTAAGGGCCAAACATTTTTAGGAATATTTTAAAGACAATCGTAGAGTTTTAGAATATTTTTAAGGACAATCGCAGAACATAATTTTTGTTTTCAAAATTTTTGGGACATTTTTAAGGAATATTTTGAAATAAATTCGTTATCTACTTTAATATATTTTTTAAGGATATATGAGTTTAAATTCCATATTATATACAAAATTTTCTCCAATAGAAGTATATTCCTCTCCCCTACCTTTAACTTCTTAAAATTGCATTTAAGCTCTTTTGCCTTTGACCACACACAACAAAGCCCAAAACAACCAATTTTCTCTTTTTTGAAAATAACCCTGTGTTGTTGTTGTTGTTTTTGTTGGGGTTTTATTCCTTGCCAAGTCAATTGTCAACACCAACTGTCATCACTGCTGCTTCGTTCGTTACCAAATGAATGCTACTCGAGTGATCAATAAAAATTTGCGAAATACAATTTTCGCAATACAGACAGGCAGACGGGCAGGCTGGCAGGCAGTCAGACAGCCAATCAAGATGGACAAACTCCAATACTCACACACACACATCGAAGTGAAAGAGACCCACTGACTAGTAAATATCCGGAGTGAAAGTGCGGTCAGAATTCTGTTAGTCGGTTATTCACTTTATCATCAACAACATGACAACATTGGTGGTGGTGGTGTTGTTGGTATCTACAGATGATGATGATGACTCGATGACTGAATGACTGACTAGTTGGCTGGCTGTTTGATTGTAAATACCAATACCATTACAATCAGGCTCACCATTATATCCCTGGATAGATGGAATTGCGTTTTAATGGCACCAAATGCCATAGGACAAGTATGTTTTACCCACCCAAAAAAATCGACAAAATTAAAAAAGGAATGCAAAACAGAAAACCTGCTTTGGCTGCTGGTCACCAATACATTTACATGTTACAGTGTTTGTTGCCCACACACACACACACACAAAGTCAAAAGTGCCTGTGCAATAAACATAAAACCTGTAGATGTGGTTGTCACCGCAATTTTTGTGAATATGAAAATAAATGCTTTTAGCCACCCAATGATGCTGATGGTGATGATTATAATGGAAGTGGTGGACATAAAGGCAAAGGCTAGGATCATGGCCAGGATACGACTGGTTGTATAGATAAAATCCACCTTCTCTTCATATATATTTTAATTTTTATGGGTACAATATTCATAAAAAAAAATCCGCCAACTGCCAAGTCTAAATGTGTATTGATTGGTGTATTCATACACATATATGAATTTTTATAGATGCCTTAAGGTATCATTTTTTGGTGAATTTAAGTTTTGAATATTTATATATGAAAATATAAATAAATAATAAAATAAAATAATGTCAATTACTATGAATATGACAATGATTTCTTCGAATCATTTTTAAAATCTATTTGATTGGATTTCTAAAAAAATATATTTTAAAATAATATTTTTACAAAAGGTGACTCAGACCATAGGTCAATTTTTAAAAGGTCATTCTGGTCTCAATTTTCAAATCGGACAAACATTAGGAGTTTGGTGCACCATTTACATTAAATCGGATGAAAATATGTATGGAAGCGATATCTAAATCTGAACCGATTTTCACGAAACGTAACATACATTACTCAAGACTTAATTCAGTACGCTATGCCAAATTTCGTGTCAATCGAAAAAATATAGGAACATTGTTGCACCATTTACCTAAAATCGGACGAACATATATATGGGAGGCATAACAAAATCTGAACCGATTTTCTCGAAACTGAACACACATCATTCTAGCCTTAATTCAGTACAAGGAATCGGACGAAAATATATATATGTGGGAGCTATATCTAAATCTGAATCGATTTTCACGAAACTTATCACACATCATTCTAGGCTCATTTCATTACGCTATGCCAAATTTCGTGCAATAGAATGAAATATTGGAACATTGGGCCACTATTTACATTAAATCGGATGTAAATATATATGTGGGAGGTATATTTAAATCTGAACCGATTTTCACCAAACTTAACACACATTATTCTAGACCAAAGTCAGTATGCTATGCCAAATTTTGTGCTAATCGAAGGATATATAGGGAATTATATCTATATATATATATATATATATATGGGAACTATATCTAAATCTGTACCGATTCTGTTCAATTTAGGGTTCGTCCTTGGGCCAAATAGATGAGTTGTTCCAAATTTCATCCAAATCGGATCATAAATGGGATCTGTACAATATAACATGGACTGAAAGACAATTTATGCAGGACGAAAAACATTTTGAAATATTGGATTTCAAAATTTTTGTCCATTTTTTATTACGATTTTTGTTTTTGGTTTCATTTTTATGGACCTAGAATCTCGTGCTCATTTTGCCCTCATTGCCCAAAGCCACTTTCCCTTCTATTTTTATTTTCAAAATTAGTTTTTATATTTGATTATTTGTTTTTCACTGCAATTATTAGCATATAATTATGGCCAGCGATTATCGGTGAGGGCAGTGTGGCTTAATACTATGGTATTTGGCAAAAATATACACACCTTTTATTCATAATATTTTTTTTTTGGGGGGTGGAAATTTGTTTGGCCTTTTGATTTGCTGTTGTTTGTGCTATTTTTTTTCTTCTTCTCTCCTGGCCAATAATAATATTTGTGTTTTTTCTTCAACTGACTGGTTGAGTGGAGGACGCATAAAATTAAAATCCAGCAAATTGCTGGGAAAAATAAACACAAACATACATACACACACATTGATAGCTACATATAGACAAAAAATGTTATGGGTTTTACGATATTACCTCTACAAATGCAGCTGGTGGTGGTCCGATTGCTGGACCATATTTTGGCTATATGCAATATTTTGTGGCTAATAAATCAATTAGCACTGGCCAGGGTAAGATATACACATGCACATACACACACACATGATACACATCATCCAGAGCATCATCATTGGTATTTTGCTTCTGGCCAATATACAAATTTCTATTCAATCATCACTTGATGTGGTTGCACCAAATTACGCACTCATTTGAATACGCAGCAATAGCAGTTGCATCATATACTGTTCTCATTTCCTGAGAACAAAAACAACAACAACAGCAAAAAATTATTTGAATAATTAATTGAGCATAAGCCGAGAAAAAAATTATTGGGAGATATGGCATCATGAATATTTATAAATATGAAAAAATTGACAACAACGAAAAAAGTCACGTGACTTGTCACTTATGGCACACACACACACCCTCATATACTCATCAATATTGTTGTTGTTATTTTTTTTCCAAATAGGAAAAAACAATAATAAATTAATTTATTTTTTTCCATTTTGTTTATTTACAGCAGTAACCCTCCTCAATACTCTCTATCACCCAGTAGCATGTTTTAATGCCCTCACCTCAAGCTGTGGGTAGATATTGCAGCTGAACATCCGCACCCACACACCCACACCGACATAGCAAGCAAGTGGTCACTTGGTCTTACGTTGGACTAACACACATAAATGTACAAGGACAGCAGCTGCCGTAGCAGCCCTCAGCCACCACCGCCAACAACGAACGTCGCTGATCCAGACTCGGATAGAGCGGCAACGACTGCTAGCACGAATCTAACTCAGGGCCACCCACCTAATACGAACTTGACGAGTACAACAACAACAACAGCAACAACTACCACCACCACAACTACTACTCAAGGTACAACAACTACAACAGCTAACGTCCCACCTCATGTCCATAGCTCGGCCACCGTAGAAGACGACGAAGAGGACGGCTTTAGTTGTCCCTCTGAATCGAGCAGTGATTCGGAATACGAAATACGTTCCAGGCCCTCTACGACCAGTACCACCTCAACCTCATCGTCATCGACAACCACAGCAGCCGGTAGCGGAGCAGGAGGAGGAGCGCCAAATTTCGGTTTGACAGCGGGTGTTGGAGGTCCTTGTGTGAGACGTCAGCGCTCCACAACCACCACAGCCCGTCGTCAGCATCATCATCACCGACATTCGAATTCCGATGTACGTATTTTACGTAAAATTGGTTATATAGCTTCAAGGGTACGTTTCCTGGCCCGCATCTATGCCGATTTTAAACTTGTAAATCCCTATACACCCGCCAAGCAGAGACGCCTGCTGCAGGACATTATACTCAAACATTCGATTGTAGATCCGGAAAGGGAATTAAGTAAAGCTGCGGAAGCCTCAGCAAAACCTCGACCCTCTGATACCCCCTCGGTACGTAGCTTAAATTCCACCAGCAGTTACAGTGGCCAACAACAAACGGAAAGCTCTTTTGAAGACGATTCGGTAACGGGTACGGTGAGACGGAAATCCTCAACATCGATAACAGCTTCACCCTCACTGCTGCTGCTCGAAGATCTTTTGGTTCAGTTATATGAAGATCGTCGTAACAAGGTTACTTTGATACGCAGACGCCGCAGCAGACGTAGTAGTGCAGGTCAGGCAACAGGTGGCGGCACCACTGGCGGCTCCCAGCAGCTGAAGAAGCCTCTCAATCATTTAATCATAATGAGCAGTAAGACGACAAGTAGCAGTGTTGAACGTTTACTACAACTCGACAACGAGGATGAGGGAGGCGGCGGCGGGCCAAGCAGTCACACTGCCACAGATGCGGGCAGTGTGGAACGGCTGGCGAAAGGTGGCAATCACATTTACAATGCAAACATCACATCATCTAGTCAACAACAGCAGCAGCAGCAGCAACGCAACAGTTCAATATTTCTACAACCCATTGCGGGGGGTGAGGAAAATTTACGACGGCGAAGGGCCAGTGATTGTACACCCCATCCGGGGCAACCTCTCAGCAATCAATTGCAAATAACGCTTAAAAATAATAACTGTACCAAATTCCCTTTGCATCGTGGCAGCTGTGGTGGGGCGGGAGATCATCTGCTGGCCGCAAATTCCATTGCCAATCGTCAGACCCTAATATTGAGTAAATCGTGTGGCAATGTTGATGCCTCGCTGGGCAATAGCAATCCCGCGCTCTATGGTAGTGGAGATTTGCGTAGCAACACAACAGGGGTGTCATCGGTGGGTGGTAATGGTTCAATGACCACAGCTGGGACAACAGCGACATCTATGTGTGGTGGTGGTGGAGGTGGTAGTGGTATTGGCGGTGGTGGTGGTGCCGGCAGTCAGGCAATGAACGGCAACAACGAGTACAGTATTGTCCAATTAAATAACACCATAATACAGTGCCACTTTAACGATGAAGACTTTAAGGCTTTGGTCAAGGACCTGAAGCGTAAAGTCGAATATACGGAACGCATGAACTGGTTATGTAAGTACAACAACAAATTTATTTTTGTTATATAATTTTTTTTTAAATAAAATTGGGAATGTTTTTTTTCTTATAACAAAATTTGTAGTGTAGATATCAAAATGAAAAAAAAAATTGAAATTAAATTCAATTAAAAAATCTAAATGTATTTTTTTTTAGAATTACATTTTTGTTAAATAGAATTTTTTTTTTCAAAATCTAGATGTATATTTTCCATATATAATAAAAATCTCAATATACAAATTTTAAATATACTTTAATTAAATTTTTAATTTGTGATAGAGAACAATATATTCTTTAATAATTTTTATTTATTTTTTATATATAAAAATTTGTAGTTTGTGTAAATTATAAATGATATATATAAATTAATTTAAAAAAATAATTAATATTTTTAAATTATATATAAATTTGTGTATTATATACTTTTTTGGTATATAGGAAAATGTTATTATACCCTCAGCCTTATTGCTAAAGAGGATATACACATTTTGCTACGATAGAACATGTCCCACATCGAAAAATTGGTTTTATACCCTAAGCTTCTTTGGATGAAATTTGTTTCAGACAATTTGTATAGACCTTTGAAAAAATCTTCTTTAAAAAATCCACGCCTTGTATAGACCTTTGAAAAAATCCACGCCTTGTATAGGCCTTTGAAAAAATCTTCTTTAAAAAACCCACGCCTTGTATAGGCCTTTGAAAAAATCTTCTTTAAAAAATCCACGCCTTGTAGAGGCCTTTGAAAAAAATATTCTTTAAAAAAATTCCACGCCTTGTATAGGCCTTTGATAAATATTCCACGCCTTGTATAGACCTTTGAAAAAATATTTTTTAAAAAATCCACGCCTTGTCTGTATTAAAAAATCTCCGCCTTTTACGGACCCCGTAAAAAATTATTTAGAAAATCAACGCCTATTACGGACCCTGAAAAATAATTTGTAAAAAAATCTCGTGTTATGGACTTCTAAAAAATTATTTAAAAAATCCACGCCTGTTATGGATGTTGAAGAAAAAAATATTTAAGAAATCCACCTCCTACAGATACTGTAGAAAATTGTTTTAAAAATCCAGGCTTCCTATAGATACTAGAAAAAATTATTTAATTTTTTTTCCAAAAAAAGTTCTCAAAAAATATTTTCATAAAATTTTAAAACTGTTGTTAGAAAAAACATCCATTTGTGGGAATCCGAAAATAATTTAAAAACCGCAATTCTGATAAATATAAGAGATGTTCCTTATGTACAAACCATATTTTATTTTTTTACAATGAAGGATATTTTAATCCTTGCAAATAACTCGAATATTTTCCTTCCACGATTATTATCACTTGTTATGGTTACCATATTTCTCCATTTAAAATCCTTTACAATTTTTCCCCTTGAGAGAGAGAGAGAGTGAAAAAATCCTTTAAAACATCAACAACATATTTTATATATTTTTATGATTATTTTTTTTTAGATTTGCATTTGCATCCTTTTTTATCTCAGCTATTAGCTTCATTTTTTAGTTACTCCCTTTGTTCCCCACAAAAGCCGAACACAAGCTTTCACTTTTCATTTCTAATTCATATCTCCATCCTTATGTTGTAGTTTCACTTCTGTTTTTATGTTCATGCTTTAGCCTTAGGCTATTGTTCTGTTTCTTGTTACTGGCTGCATCAGCGGATATGATGGCTGGCTGTCTAACTGCCTTGATGGCTGACAATGTGAAGGTCCTGGTTTTTTGTTGTTGTTGTTGTTGCTGTTGTAATACAAATTATGTTCGTAATTGTTTCCTTGGATTGATGGTTGATGGCATCATTTGCTGGGAACATACCTCTTCTTACCTCATTTCCTCACCTCTTTTAACCTCACTTCTCTGCCAAGGATATTTTTCTCTTTTTTATTCTGCATTTTATTTCTCTCTTGCTTTTTTATGATTACATTTCGTAAGCAGACACTTGTTGCCAACACCAACCCCATCAACCCTGCAACATTTTAATTTTATATTACTCCATTTCTGAACAATGAAGCTGCATTGCTTAGCATCCTCTTTTTTGCCATTTCAGAATTGCAAAGCGAACTTGGCAATAATTTCAAAGAAAGGGAAGACTTTTTTACTTTTTAATAATATATTTATGAAAGACAGCATATGGCCATCCATTTAAATTTAAAAAAAAAACCTGTGTCCTGTTAGCGGTCTCCCTCTTCCTTTAATTTAATTCCCTACTTTTTATAGTTGTTAATTTTTTTTTACAACTCAGGATTATTAGAGTTTTTTAATTACATTTTTTATAACCACCATCCCCCAGCATTCAATCTTACCATGGAATTTGATTTCTGTTATCCTGGCAATAACTGTGCTCAAGTAAACTATTTTTACTCAAGTTCTAAAAATCCTGCAACTCTATGGCGAGGAGAATTTCGAAATGCCTTACTGCACACAAACATAGTTTAATAACTTATTTTTCGTAATACAGTAGTTATCGTTAAAATACTTCTTTCGTCAAGTTATGGTAATTATTTCAGAATTTATTTCATATTATAAATTACAATCTGTTGGCTTTGGCTTCTAACCAAGATGGGAGGAGGAGGAGTGTGGCTTTATTAAAGGCTGGGTAGAAAAAAAATTAAATCCGTTTACTTTATGACTGGCAATCAGAGCAGAACTTTTTTAATGCTCATTTTGTGAAATTACCAACTTTTATTTTTATGGAGAAATAAAATCAGCAACAACAATAATAATAACAACAACAACATAAATTCCAATTAACCAATCATCACATTGTTTGACTTTCAGTAAATCCGCCTTTATTTTTTTTTGTGATGAACGCCATCTGTTGATGTTCTTATTTCTCTTTTTTTATTTCAAATTTCACATTTAATTTTCACAATTTTTATTTCGTTTTTTATTTTTTTATGTCTTATTTTTTTTGGTAGCTTCGTTTTTTATGTTGCTGCTTTATGACGGAAATTAAACATTAAAATTGATTTGGGAAAATAATTTGCAATGTGATTTTGACAGACAGATTTCGAAGGAATAAAAATTTGGAAAATGGGAATTTAAAGGGAGAGAGTACAAATTTCGTTGAGGAAAATTCAAAAAAATGGCTGGACAAGAAATTGATTGTGGCACTAATAAAAATAAGATAAAAACCTATTTTTTCCGTCCAGGTGGCGTATGAGTTGTAGGAATTTTAAATAAGCACAACTCATACGCCACAATTTCAGATATATGTAATTCTAATTATTAAATTACATTGTGATACAAATTAGAGCTCCAAGCCAAAGGCTTGGATTTTTTAAATATTGTTTTGAAGTGGATTTTTAAAATATTTTTTTTCAAATCCCTCTATAGTCCTAGGAGTGGATTTCTTTAAAATTATGTTCCAGTTCTAGGCGCTGATTTTTTTCAGGGCCTTCTACAATAGTTATAGGCTTCGATTTTTTAAATATGTTTTTACGCCTCTCTACAGCTCTAGAAGTGGATTTATTTAACGGTTTTTATTTCAAGCCCCTCTGAAGTTTTAGGCTTAGATTTTGTACAGATATATTTCAAGTTCCTTGACAGTCCTAGGCCTGGATTTTGCAGGGATTTTTTTCAAACCTCTCCATATTCCTAGGCGTCAATTTTTCAAGCCCTTCTATATTAATTAAAAAATCCACGCTTGTTATGGACCCTGGAAAAAATTATTTGATACACCCACGTCTATTAAGGGCCCTGACAAAAAATATTTAAAAAATCCACGCCTACTATAGACACTGAAGAAGATTATATAAAAATCCACGCCTGTTAAGGGTCCTGCATTTTTTTTAAATTCACGCCTGTTAAGGTTTTTGATTTTTTTAATTTATTTAAAAATCTACGTCTGTTATGGATTTATTTTAAATAACTTTTTCCAGCATCCATAAGAGACGTTAATTAATTCAAAAATCAGCGTCCATAATAGGCGTGAATTTTTTTAATAGTCTTTTGCAGGGTCCATGACATGATTTTTAAATACTTGTTTTCAGGGATGGACTTGTTAATAATATTTTGAAGGGCCCATAAGGCGCGTGGATTTTTTAAATAAGTTTTTTGGGGTCTATAACAGATTTATTTTTTTCATGGTCCATAAAAAGCGTGGATTTTCTAAATATGTTTTCGGGGTCCATAACAGATTGTATTTGTTTCGTAGTCCATAAAAGGCGTGGAGTTTTTAAATAATTTTTTCAGGGTCCATTTTTTCAGCGTCCAAAACAGGCTTGGATTTTTTAAATAACTTTTTTTCAGCGTCCACAACAGGCATGGATTTTTTAAACTAAGTTTTCAGCGCCTATAATAGTGGTGGTCTTTTAAATAACTTTTTTTCAGTGTCTATAACAGGCGTGGAATTTTTTATTCATTATACGTCCCCTAGTCCTCCATATGAAATATATTTTTTAAATCCTTTAAATTACTGTCTAAACTATTTTATGGTGATTTTTGTTCATTTCAAAAGTAAAATGTTACTGCCCTTGTATCTTTGGTTTAATAATAACTTATTTCAATAAATTATTATAATTATTGTGGCAACTACAATAATTTCATATATATGATATGATAAATAATAATAAATTTAAATATAAAAGTACTGCCACTACAACTATTTAATATTCCATTCTAGTTATTGTTGTTGTATGCCTTTTGATCCTCTAGCCCCCCAAATAAAAGAACAATACCGAGAAAAAAAGGATAACCGACAATTCCATAGAAATAATTTTTAATTCTTATCACAAAAACAAAACTGCATTGTCTTATGCAGTTTTTTTTCTGTTCTGTGGTTCCATTCATTGTCCATCCGTTTGGTTTTTTTTATTCTGGTCGTTCCGTCTCTTTATCCTGTTCTCTTCTAACGGTCTACATATTTTATGATTGAGGTCCTTCTAACGTTATTACCACACAATTGAAATACATGTCATTCATAAAACATCACTTGTTTTGTCACATATATATTTTGTGTCATATGCATGTATGTCTATGTGTGTGTCTGTGTGTCGCACTGAAGGACTCAACTCACTTACTGGCTAAGTGAATGAATGACTGAGTGAGTGAGTCAATGTATGACAAGGACTTGTTACCCAAATAAATCGAGGAGAATATCAAGCAAAGTTGTTTGCTTTCTCATTGTTGTTGTTCTTGCTGCTGTTGTTGTTGTATGTTAAAATATAAAATATATTTGTCAAATGTAAGTACTTACATACTAGAATATATGTGGTTGTTATTGTGTCTCTGCTGTGTGAGTGTGTGCGTGACTGTGTAATGATAACATATATATTCATGCATGCTTTCCTCAATTCATCCAAGCAACCAGCCAGCCAACAACAACCAACAACAAAAGCCATTTTTTATATTTGAAAAGTTCTATGGAAAACCGACATGAATTTTTCACTTTATTTATTTAAATATTGTGAACATGTATTTATTTACAAATACACACACACCCTCACACACACAGATGAACAAATATCCTCTTCAATATTAATGCTAACAACTATTGTTGCCAGTTTGCCAGGCTCACTGGTTGGCTGGTATGACTTTTATCGCCATAACCCATGGGAAAAGGGGGAAGAGAGGGAGACACAGAGAGTGCACACAAGAGCTGGCGGAAATTTTATTAGAAAAAAAAAACGAAAGAAAATAATGCTTTATGCATATCGTTGTTGTAGTCGTAATTTTATGAGCAGCGAACGAACACTCATTGCACCAGCTGTTATTGTTGTTGGCATATTTATTCTGTTGTTGTTGCTGCTGCTTTTGCTTTTATCATCAAATAGTTAATGGATTTTGTCAAGGACTGACGCTGATGCTGCTGCTGCTGCCGTCGTTGTTCCCCCATTTGCATTGGGACACTCTGTGCCATTTTGCCACCAACAGCCTGTAGTGTAGGTAGTCATTTTTCTTAGCAGTTATTAAATTTCCCGAACAACAACAGTAAAAACAACAACTTAAAGGTAATTTTCAAAGAAAGTTATTGTGTTTTTGTTGTTGTTATAATTATGGTTATGAATAAATATTCTCCTGAGTTATTCTTTATAGTTAGTGGAATTAGTTTGGCGGGGAGAAAGTATGAATAAATATATTTAAAGGAGCATCAAAGCCATAGAGCATTTATTTCAAGCTCTAATAGAATACATTTTTTCTACATCAAATGGAGCAATAGGCATAGATACTTTTTTCAAGTCACAATAAAGCAGTTGACTGCGATTTTGTACGATTTGTTCATGCATCGGGGCTATAGGCGTGAATTTGTTTAGATTCGGATGTTTAAAGGTGTTTGGAGAAGCAACTAACTTTACGTATGGATTTTTAATAACTTCTCAAACCGCACCTTATCATTAGAATGGGATGTTTAATAGCTTCTCCATTCCCAATATATCATTAGGGCCCCACATAGTTTCAAGCATCAACCGAAGCCTGGAATTTTAGGAATTTGTTGAATCTTTTACCAAAATTCGTTTGTGAATTTGTATAAACATTTTTCGAAGACTGTGCCGAACTTTAAATATTATTTTTTCAAGGCATCTGCAGAATTTTATGCATAGGTTTCAAAAAATATTTTTTTTCAAAATCCTTTACCGAACTCTGAGCGTAGATTTTTTTTTTTTTTGAAAACAGCAGCTTGACTTTATGTTTGGATTATTAGAAGACTACCGGAATTAGTGTATTAGTTTTTCAAAGCACCTATCAAACTCTAAGCGTGGATTTTTTAAAGAATTTGTTCAAGAATTTTTTTTATCGAACTCTGAACATAATATTTTTAAAGATATTTTTCGAAGCTCCTATCGAAATCTAAGTGTGGATTTTTTAAAGATTTTTTTGAAACCTATATCAGACTGTTGACGTAATTTTTTTAAAGAATTTTGCTGGAGCCCTTATTGAACTCTAAGCGTCGATTTTTTATAAATATTTTCGAAACTTCTATCGAATTAGCAGCGTTGATTTAATAAAAGATTTTTTCCAAAACTCCTATTGTACTCTAAGCGTGGATTTCTTAAAGAATTTTTTGAAGCCCCTATCGAACTCTAAACTTAGATTTTTTTTCAAAACCAATATCGAAGTCTAAGCGTTGATTTTTACAGCACTTAAAAAATACCCTATTCAACTCAAGGAACTCTAACCTTAATTTTTTGAAATTGTCTTCGAAGACCCTATCGAACACTGAGCTCGAAAAATAAAAAGGAAATTTAAAGAAGTTCTTTAGCGAAGAGTTTTAATTCTTCTACAAAAATGAAGAACTGCGAAAGAGCCTTCTGTAGCATATTAGAGCTTCATTAGGCCCTTCTACACCCTTAAAGACCTACAGAAGTCTCGTCTAAGGAAAATAAGACCATAGGAAGAAAATAGAGGTTTCGAAAAAAATGCTCCTTACCATAGAAGAGTTCTGGTAGGATATTTTATAAAACAGACCCCCCACAGACAGACAGTGGAGGTCCGGTTCGATAGGAAGTCTTATATATGAAGAAGACTTTCAAAGGGTCTTCTATACAACAGATGACCTACTGAAGGGTAATATATTGAAATGGAAACCTCTTGATGTTTTCTATACTATGGGATTTCTTTTAAATAGTACAATTATCTAGAGAATATGAGGCATTTTATATTTAAAGGCCATGAGAAGAATAAATATTTTCCATTGTAAAAAGGTACCATACGGAAAAATTTAAGCCATAGAGGGGAGGCATTTCGTTCTATGTGAAATTCTTCCGGAATTTTTGTAACCTATAGGAATCCATTTTCGATGGTATCCACTATAGAGGAATTTTCGAAGCCTCATGTGGGGATGTTATGTTCCATAGGGTCTCTTTAAGTATATTTAAAAAATAAACTTTCAAATGAATACCTTTCCGGAAGCCTTCTTTTCTAAGGATGGGCCCTCCATATCTACTCTTTTCTATAAAAAACAACAAAAGGGATTAATAATTAATAATTTTTGTGAAATGATCCTCTCTAGAATAGATGACATTTCCTGATAGAAAGTGAGAATGTCTTCTACGCATCTCCAGGGGGATATAAAATATTGTATATTGAGTAAAAGGCCTCCGAAGGGCCTCCCAGAAGGAAAGAAGTCATTTGAAGACCCTCTTAAGAGTCTGTTATAGTACCGATGTCCTCCTGAATAATCAGAAGACGTCATGAGGAGATCTCTGGATTGATACTCTTATTGATTAGAATATATTCGATATGGCTTTAATTGAATACACGACCTCAGGCAGAATTCAGTAATCAACATATGAGGTATCAATCTATTTTTTCAGGTAAAATAAACGTCATGATAAAATTACTATCTTTATAATACTTTATATCCAGCATATGTCCTTGAAAAACATTATCTTACTTCCACAGTGCCTTGTCTATACCATTATATATTTTTTTTGGCAATTTCCTCAGTACCACTATCTTCTTTATTTTATTTTTCATATCTACTCAAGGTGTTCATGTGAATTTATTACCAGCCTTGTAGAAAATTAATATTTTACTTACATGATATCCTTTGAAGGTAATATGCACTGAGATATTCCCGCCCTGTCAGAAAGTTTTTTTTTATTTTTTTGTTTTGTTTTGAATTCGTAATGCCTAGCCGAGCTGGAGGAGATGCTGTGGTGGTTGAATACCATAGTAACTTCTTTATTACTGTTATCTATATTTCCTAGGTTTCCGTTGGTGTTTTTTCTCTTTGCCATTCTGCAGGATACATGTCCTTTCAATATCAACATGGCATATTCTCAATATCTAAAGTATTTCAAGTTGAATGTTATTGTTGTTGTAGTAGTTGTTGTTCGAGTTTGGTTGTGTAGTTCGCCAAAGAAGAAGACATCATTCAAGTGTAAATGAATTCTGTACAAGTGCACACTTATATTCATTCACACGGCAAACACTCACACACAGAGACACACTCCTGTATACTATTGTATATTATTGTGAGAGTCACACACATGATCCTGCCGTACGCAAGAGGTCTTGAATGTGTAATGAGCTACTGCAACATCTTTGTTTGACTACCCACAGTCACAACAATCATTTGCCATGTGGTTAGGAATGTATCTGAAAGTGTGTGTGTGAAACATCCTTCTAAGGACCTTTAAATAGAAATGTCGACATAATTACATATATACATTTATAGGCTACAAATATGTGCTACGCTGTGCTGCTATGTCATTTGCTATTGATGAAATTATTATGCTACTTGCATTTGCCACGCACTTCTCTTGCCACGGCTAGAGGGAGAATGGAAGAGAGACCAGGTGTCACAATAAGAGAGAAATGAAGTCATTAGGCAAGGTGAAGACTTTTCATTTAAGCATTAAGTCAGTCAGCCAGTCAGTCAGGTTAGTTAGTTTAGGTGACAGGTTATTGGGGTTAATGTTGATGAGGCCACAGAAAACCCTCAATATTAATTAAGCTAAGAGCCGTGGTCCGGAATGGAGAAAACCATAAGCCAGCCAATTGGAATCGATAGCAAACATTTGCAATGTGTGTGTGTGGTCACCGTGATAAGTGTCATAGACACACACACTCGGAGATGAAGAGAATGTTTTACAAGAGTTATTTAAAATTAAATTAATGGTATTAATTAATTTTATAGGTAAGGATTATGCATAAGCATTGTGTGGGTTTGTGCAGGGTAAAAAGGGGCTTATGGAGGTGTTCTAATTCATAGGAGTCGCCTAAGGAGGTATTTTATTTAGGAGAAGAACCCATCTAGAGAACTATACTATGGAAGAGACTTTAGGAGGACTTTTTCTTTAAAAATCCGGTGATATAACCACCTTTGAGGGTTTGGATTGTTTTTTTTTTTTTAAATCTACGACTATAACTCATTTAGGGCTTGGAAAAATAATTTAAATAACACGCATACCACCCTATTAGAGTTTGGAAAAAATTTGAAAAAATCCACGTCTATAACTCTCTCAGGGCTTGGGAAAATTCTTTAAAGTACCCAAGCTTATAACAAAGTTAGGGCTTTGAAAACCTTTTTAAAAATCCATTTTTAAGGTTTTTTTTTAAATGAAGGACTGTGTGGCCTTGAGGCTTCGAAAAATCTATAAGAAATCCACACATGAAGACAGTTGGGGTCGCTTGGAAATTTTCCTTTAAAAAATCCACGAAATTTTTCATTTAAAAATCCACTTCTAAAGGACTGTTAGGGCTTCGAAATTTTTCATTATATAACCTTCCCCTGAAGGACTGTTCGGGCCTACCGAAGAGCTTGGGATTTTTTTTCTATAAACCAGTAAGGAAAGTAGTAAAGTCGGACGGGGCCGACTATATGATACCCTTCACCACTATGGGTATATTAAACAGGACTATTAAGATGAAATTGGATGAAATAAAATATGTGATATTTATCTAAATGTGAATCTACCTAAATCTATCCATAAAGTATGTAAATCGACTTCAAACAAATATAAATAGGTCATCCGTTGGGCTATGTCTGTACTTCTACAAAACGCAACTACGTAATTCTATGCTCAATTTTGTAAGTTGTACAAAATTTGATTTCAATCTGACTAACATGAGGAGTTTGATGCCCAATTTACTTGAAATCGGGCGAAAATATATATGGAAGCTCTATCGAAATATTAGGCGATTTCAAACAAACTTGTCACAGGTTAGGTTATACTAATTTCAGAAAGTTTTGTTCCTATCAGCCTATTGGTTCCTTGGTGCATCAATTACTTAAAATCAATCTATAATAAAAGGAAGCTCTATCTAAATCTGGACCGATTTTCACGAAACAAGACAGACATCACTCTAGGCTCAATTCAGTACGTTATGCCAAATTTCGTGCAAATCGAAGGATATATAGGGACTTTGGTGCACCATTTACCTAAAATCGGGCGAAACTATATATGGGAGCTATATCTAAATCAGGACAGATTTTCACGAAACTTGGCAGACATCATTCTAGGCTCAATTCAGTACGTTATGCCAAATGTCGTGCAAATCGAAAGATATATAGGGACTTTGGTGCATCATTTACATGAAATCGGACGAAACTATATATGGAAGCTATATCTAAATCTGGACCGATTTTCTCGGAACTTGGAAGACATCACTCTACGCTTAATTCAGAACGATTTCGTGCAAATCGAAAGATATATAGGGACTTTGGGGCACCATTTAAATGAAATCGGACGAAACTATATATGGGAGGTATATCTAAATCTGAACCGATTTTATCAAAACTTTGCAGACATTACTCTAGGCTCAATTCAGTACGTTATGCCAAATTTCGTGCAAATCGAAAGATATATAGGGACTTTGGGGCACCATTTAAATGAAATCGGACGAAACTATATATGGGAGGTATATCTAAATCTGAACCGATTTTATCAAAACTTGGCAGACATCATTCTAGGCTCAATTCAGTACGTTATGCCAAATTTCGTGCAAATCGAAAGATATATAGGGACTTTGGCGCACCATTTACATGAAATCGGACGAAAGTATATATGGGAGCTATATAGAAATCTGGACCGATTTTCTTGAAACTTGGCAGACATCACTCTAGGCTCACTTCAGTACGTTATGCCAAATTTCGTGCAAATCGAAGGATATATAGGGACTTTGGTGCACCATTTACCTAAAATCGGGAGAAACTATATATGGAAGCTATATCTAAATCACGACCGATTTTCACGAAACTTGGCAGACATCATTCTAGGCTCAATTCAGTACGTTATGCCAAATTTCGTGCAAATCGAAAGATATATAGGGACTTTGGGGCACCATTTACATGAAATCGGACGAAACTATATATGGGAGCTATATCTAAATCTGAACCGATTTTCTCGAAACTTGGCAGACATCACTCTAGGCTTAATTCATTACGTTATGCCAAATTTCGTGCAAATCGAAAGATATATAGGGACTTTGGGGCACAATTTACATGAAATCGGACGAAACTATATATGGGAGCTATATCTAAATCTGAACCGATTTTCTCGAAACTTGGCAGACATCACTCTAGGCTTAATTCATTACGTTATGCCAAATTTCGTGCAAATCGAATGATATATAGGGACTTTGGTGCACCATTTACATGAAATCGGACGAAACTATATATGGGAGCTATATCTAAATCTGGACCGATTTTCACGAAACTTGGCAGACATCATTCTAGACCTAAATGATTAGGCTGTACCAAGTTTCGTGCAAATCGAAAGATATATAGGGACCGTTTACATTAAATCGGTTAAATATATATATGGGAGCTATATCTAAATCTGAACCGATTTTTCCCAATTTCAATAGGGTTCGTCCTTGGGCCAAATAAGTGACTTGTGCCAAATTTCATCCAATTCGGATCATAAATGCGACCTGTACTTTGTTTACAATTTAACATGGACAGACAGACGGACAGACGGACAGACGGACAGACGGACGGACGGACGGACGGACATGCATAAATCGACTCAGAAAGTGATTCTATGCATATTCTCAAAAGGAACCATGGGTCTATCTCGATTATTTTTGCCTGTTACAAACATATGCACAAAGACATAATACCCTGTACCACAGTGTGGTGAAGGGTATAAAAAGGACGCCTGCTTTAGGGCCTAGAAATTTTTCTTTAAAAAAAAACTACGCCTGCTTTAGGGCTTAGAAAAAAAATATTTAAAAAATCGAGGCTTCAACTTTTTAGGGCTAGACAAAAATCTTTAAAAAATCGATGCCCATAAATCCTTTTAGGGCTTGGAAAATTTCTTTAAAAAATACAAATCTTTAACAAATTGAGACCTTCACTCCTTTTATGGCTTGAAACAATCTTTAAAAAATCGAAGCCTTAACGTTTTTACGGCTCTTTAAAAAATCGATGCCCATAACCGTTTTAGGGCTTGGAACATTTTATAAAAAATCCAAATCTATAACCCTCGTAGGGCTTAAAAATCTTAATATGAATACATTTCCATAACCCTTTTCGAGCTTAGAAATCCCAAATTCTATAACTTTTTTAGGGCTTAAAAAAATCTTTAAAAAATAGAAACCTATAACTATGTTAGGTATTGAAATAATATTTAAAAAATACATAACAATAGCAGGGCTTGCAAAGAAGTCTTCATATATGCCACACATTTTACTCTTCTAAGAGCTTAATTTTTTAAAGGACACATTAACTGCTCTTTTAGTTCTTTACCATAATATATTAAAAATCCACTCTCCTAGCTATGGTGCCCCATGAAATATTTACAGTAAACTCTCACTGCCACTTCAAATATTTTAATTTGTAAAAATTAAAATTCCTAGAAATGCATTTCCCCCATAGTTTTGCAATATTTTCCACTTCATTTCTAGCATATCAAATTTTTCCGATGTTAATTATTTTCCTCTTAACATTTGGCTTTTATCCAAAAAATTTCACAAATTACACTTTTAAGTGCTTCACCTAAACCTAATGAGCGTATTTAGTGCGTGTATAAATTACAAAATGTATATTTTTTCCCTCCTGAGCTCGATATTTTTTCACTCCGCACTGAAGTTTTCTAATAATTTACTCTCCTCTCTATATTAAGCAATTTAATCAGGTTACTTAAAATTGTGCTGCTACCCAAAAGTAAAAAACAAGACATTGACTACGACTAACTTACAATGTTGCTTACACTAACAAATTTTTTATTAAGACAATTTTTTTGGAGAACTTTTTACGTTCCTTGTTTAGAATTCCGTCTTCATCGACAGCGGGGCCTTGTCAGCCAATCCAGCCAGTCATTCTTGTTGCTTCATTTCACTTTCATCATTATATAGTTTTGTTTTTTATTTCCCCTTACTTCTATGTTATTTTTTGACAACCATCATCATCACGATCTAACTCTGCCACCTCTCTTCCCCACATTTCTTGGCCCTCCATTTTCACTTTACATTTAAACGTAAAATGTTCTATGGCAGGGTTTCGAGGCAAGAACGGCGAAACTAACTTTGTTATTGACGTTGTTTTGTGTTGTTAATTTAGAAGTTTTATCATTGTTGTTGTTGTTATTGTTGTTGCCTTTCCTTTCCACTACTTGCCATGCATTTCCATGTTTTCTTTTTCTTCTTCTTCTTTGGTCTTCGGCAGGCACTCTGTGTGGCAAACAGAGAAGCAAAAGTTTTTCCACTGTTGTGTTAGAGTGTTTAGTTTTAGTTAGTTAGAGGTTTGAGTTGTTGTTTTTGTTGCTGTTGTTATTATTTGTGTTCAAGTTTTAGTTGTTGTTGTTGGTATTATTTAGTTAAGGTGTATTTCACGGAACTATGATAAAAATTTTAAATGGTTATTATCATACGGTATTGAGTGGTAAGAAGACTGGGTACACTGATAGTCCTTGAAAAAAATGTGGTTGTAAAAATCTCCTTGAAAATTATTTCATAAATATCACGATAATCTATAAAAAATATGTTACAATGGTATATGAGCATATATAAACTATTTAATAATTCATGCTTATGGCTCCTTGATACTCCTTGAAATAACTACTTTAAAAAGCCAAGCTTACAAGTCGGTTAGAGGCTTCACCATTTGTTTTTAAATCCCAGCAAAGAGGTCGGTTAGGGGATTCCAGTCAAAGTTCTTTAAAATTAAACATCTATGGTTCTGGGATTTTTTTTTACTAAATCAACGTCTAAAGGTCTTCATAAAATCTTTTAAATATCAAGCTTGAATGGCTGTTACTGCTTGAAAAGAAATCTTTAAAAAAAAAATCCAGCCTGATGGTCTGCTGTGGCATCAAAAATTCTTTCAAAAGTTCAAACATATTTCAGGTTTGTCTTTGAGAAACTTCTTTAAGAATCCAAGAATGAAAATTCTACCGGACCTTTAACGAAATCTTTAAAAGAATCCAAGCCTAAAAAAATTTTGGATCCTAGAAATAATTTTTAATGGTCTGTTGAAGGTCAAAAAATTCAACACCTTAGGGGCTGTTAAGGATTGAAAAAATATATATTTATATAATTTACGCCTGATAGTCTGTAGGGCTTTGAATAAGAAACATTTTTTCAAATCCACGCAATGTGGCGTTGGGACCTAAGGAAGACCCCAACCTCTCTTAGGGCTTTGGATTTTTCTTTAAAAAATCCACGCCTGGAGGACTGTTGTGGCCTTCCTTAGAGTATGGAAATTGTTCTTTAAGAAATTTATGGCTGAAGGTCGGTTAGGGCTTAATAAAAATCTTTCTTAAAAAAATCCAAGACTGATAATTTTTTGGGCATTGAAAAACTTCTTTACAAATATCCAAGCCTGAAAGTCTTCTGGACCTTCAAAAAATCCTTAAGAGAATCCACGCCTAAAATACCTTTGGAGCTTAGGAATAATTGTTTAATAAATCAACGTTTGAAAGTCTGTTGAGATTTGGAAAAAAATATCTTTAAAAAATTGAACCTGAATGTCTGTAGGGCCTTTAAAAAATCCAATAATCCAATGCCTAAAAAATTGTTTTTGGAAAAATTATTTAAAAAATCGACATCCGAAGGTCTGTAGTGCCTTGAATAAAATCAAAGCTTAAGAGACTGTAGAGGCTTCAAACAAATCTTTAAAAATCTACGCCATAAGGACTGTTGGGGCCTACTTTAGGGCTTGGAAATTGTCCTTTAAAAAAATCACGCCTGATGGGCTGTTGGGGACTCCCTTAGAGCTTGAAAACTGTTCTTTAATGGGGTCTACCATAGGGATTGGAAATTTTTCTTTAAAGAATCCGCGACTGAAGGTCTGTTGGGGCCTTTCATTGAGCTTGGACATTTTTCATTAAAAAATCCACTACTGAAAGGCACCCGAAGGACTGTTGGGGCCCTTTTAAGGCTTAGAAATTTAACTTTAAAAAGTCCACGCTTGAAGGGCTGTTGGGGCCTACATCTGTCTTATGGCTTGGAGAACTACTGTCTTTAAAAAATTTACGCCAGCTTAGGTCTTGGAAAAAATTAATTAAAAAATCTACGCCTCCCTTTAGTAATTAAAAAAATTCTTTAGAAAATCTACGCCTCCCTTTAGGACTTAAAAAAATTCTTTAGAAAATCTACGCCTCCCTTTAGGGCTTGGAAAAATGTTCTTTGGAAAATCTACGCCTCCCTTTAGGGCTTAAAAAATTCTTTAGAAAATCTACGTCTCCCTTTATAGCTTGGAATAATGTTCTTTAGAAAATCTACGCCTCCCTTTAGGGCTTGGAAAAATTTTCTTTAGAAAATCTACGCCTCCCTTTAGGGTTTGGAAAAATGTCTTTAAGAAATCTACGCCTACCTTGAGTTTTGAAAATACCCTTTAGAAAATCTACGCCTCCCTTTAGGGCTTCGAAAAATTTTCTTTAGAAAATCTACGCCTCCCTTTAGGGCTTGGAAACATGTCTTTAAAAAATCTACGCCTCCCTTTAGGGCTTGGAAACAAGTCTTTAAAAAATCTACGCCTCCCTTTAGGGAAAAAATGTCTTTAAAAAATCTACGCCTCCTTGGATTTTGAAAATATTCTTTAAGAAATCTACGCCTCCCTTAGGGCTTGGAAAAGGTTATTTAAAAAATCTACAGTTTTCAGGGCTTGAAAAAAATCTAAGCTACCCTTTAAAAAAACCCACGCCTCCCTTTGAGCTTGAAAAATATCTTTGAAAATTTTGAAAGGGCTTGCAAAAATGTATTTAAAAAATCTACGTCAGCCTTAGGGAATAATGTCTAAAAAATCTACGACTCGCATAGGGCTTGGAACAAAAAATCTCTACAAAATCTACGTCGTTCTCAGGGCTCGAATTTTTTTCTTGGAACATTTTTCTTCAAAAAATCTACGCTTTTTTTAGGACTTGAAAATAAAAAAAAATAAAACCTTAAGATCGTGTAAAAAATCTGAGAATTTTGTAAGTCTTTTCCAAAATCCAAGCCTTATCCAAAATCGATTTTTTTCTCACCATTAAAAAAATGTACATTTCCACAATATAATTGGATTTAATTTTTGTATGTCTCTGTCTTTTATCATTCCAACATCATCATAATGCCAATCACATAATTTTTCCATTATTGTTATTCTCTCCATATTTCCCTCCATATTTCCCTACCTTCCTCACCCCTCCATCTGCACTGGGCTATTCATACGCTGATGGATAAATCGTTGATTGATTTGTTTCCTTATGCATTTGCCTTGTACTGTTGCTGTTGCAGGGCCAGAAAAAAATTGAATGAAAATGTCAAAATGCAATAATAAAACTGCACACACAGAGAAAATGGGAAAGTAAGAGGGGGAAGGGAAAGGAGAAAAGTGAAATATAAACAAACTTTTCATTCATTGGTTAATACACGCACAGTTATTGTCTACAATTGAATTTTGAGGACAACATGCAGAACGTTATACCCTTTCTCTTCCTCTCTGTCTCTCTCTCACCATCATTAAACTGGCAAGACATGTTTGTTATTTTCGTGGTTTCCATCAACGAGGACTTGATAGCATTGCATATGACGGAGTCAGGTGTGTGAGGGTGTATGTGTGACTGATGGCCAAACTGACTTTGACGTGTGAAATGATGTGAAGTGTAACATTGTAACGAAAGGAAAAAAACAACAACAAAATGAAGGAAACATGCTAATAGAAACAGTAATTCAATTCTTTTTTGTTGGTGTTGTTGTTGTCATTCCGTTACTTTTGACAGGCTTTCAATTTACCACACAATATTGTTGCGCTGTTGTTATTTGCGGTGTCCTTTGGCTGTCTTTTGCTTTCCGTCACTTTCGATAGTTAGTTGCGAATATTTTATCTGGCGTAGATGTGACATTTAAGGTATAAATATGTGTGTGTGTGTGTTTGAGTGCATGCATGTATATATCGCAAAGGATGCATTTTGTATGTAAGTTTTAAAGCATGCTGTATATATATGTGTGTTTTTTTAATTTTTACATGCTGTAAAAATCATTTACTGGTAGCTGTTTTTTTACTTTGGTTTGAAATCCACACACAAAAAAAATTACATCGAAAAAATTAAAATCACTGGCTTTAATGAAAAACATGTTTTCCATTTCTGTTTTTTTCTTTTTCTTCTTCCACTCATTTTGCTTCTCGACCACACCTCCTTCCACTGCTTTGCGCCGGGTAAACATTTGTTTTTCGTTCATCACATCCAGGTAAGTTGACGCACAAGGAAATCAATAGTAAGTTGGAACACTTTAATGAACAAAAACAAAAATTTTAAAATTGAAAAAAACAGTTTAAAAATTTTGCCAATTTTCCTAAGTTTTTTGTTTGTAAATTGTTTTGAAACATTTAGGTTGTTGTTATTGTTTCTACTGCTGCTGTTATTATTACAGCTGTGCTCGTTGTTTTGTTGTTATTATTTTTGTTTTTGTATTTTTCTTCTAAGTTTATGTTCTCTTTTTTTATTGATCTAAGATCCTGGACCTTTTAACCAATTAAGTTAATTTGCTGGCATTTATTCGTAATATTTACTCATAATTGTTTTCAATTATTTTTAAGTAATTGGAAAAGTTATTAAAAATTAGGACAATTTTACAACATAAATTTTTTTTGGCATAAAATTCAAGGATGACAATAAAAAATTATGGCTACAGGACAATTGGGGAAATAGAGGAAAATTTAATATTCATTCGGAAGAAAATATGAAGACCTATTCTCTAAAACGGAAATAATTAATTAAAAAAACAGTCCTCAAAAAATATTAAATAATAAAATAGCACCTAAAAATATATTCTCAAAAATGCGAGGGTATATTAGGGGCTAGAGAAAATTCTTTACAAAAACAACGCTTTAAGGCCAGTTGGGGCGTGGAACAATTCTTCAAAGTAGCTCGAAAAAAATTCTGGAAACTTCACCTATCTTAGGGCTTGAAAAATTTTTTTTTAAGAAACTACGCCTCTCTTAGGGCTTAAAAAAATATTGTAAGAAACTACGTCTGTCGTAGGTCTTGGAAAAGAAATTACTTTAAAAAACTTTGCCTGCCTTAAGCCTTGACAAAATTCTTTTAAGAAACTTTGCCAAGGGAGGCAAAGTTTCTTAAAAGAATTGAAAACAAATATTTAAGGGGACCCCCCATTCTCGGGGTCAACTTTTTTTTGATTTTTCAAAAATATTTTTTCAAAGGTCCGCCATTTTGTTAATTTTAGTGCGAAGTCAATAATCCCAGTTCTTACGAGAGCCAGTCATGTACTCTTTCTAACACCGTTGGAATTTTCGGATTCCGATGTTCCAGTGAGGAGTTATCATGCCTGTCATCAAAAATAAGGATTTTTGTTTAATTACCAAAATTACCTTAAAGAGACTACGTCTTTCTTCGGGCTTGAAAAAAAGTTATTTTAAGAAACTACGCCTTGGACTTGAAAAAAATTATTTTTAGAAACTTCGGCTCTCTTAGGGCTTGGAAACAATTATTTTAGGAAACTAGCTTTTAGGTTTTAGAGCTCGAAACAAATTCTTAAAAAAATTTGTTTTTTCTAAAAAATCCACGAAAAAACATGCATCTTTAAAAAATCTTCAAAATCGACGCCTATGAATCTAATAGCAGCAAAAAATTCACGCTTATAGGTCGTTAGGGGCTTCAAAAATAAGTCGCAAGTTTCTTCAAAATTTCTTAAACAAAAATCACGCTAAAAACGAAGGTAAAGGGTTTCTTTATTATGGCTGTTATTCTTCCTGAAAAAAAATCTTCAAAAAATTCAGGCTAAAAGGTTATTATGGGTTAGTATTAAAAAAAAACCTTATAGTAATCCCCAACTATGGCTCGATTAAGGCTGGAAAAAACTTCTGAATTAGGTTTTGAAAAAATCTTTAAAAAATCACGCTAATATGTCGGTTAGGTCATCAACAAATTATAGATCGGTTATGGGCTTCAAATTCCCCGCCTATGGCTCAATTAGGGTTTAGAAAAAATAGCTTAGAAATATCCACCTATTGAAAAATGTTCTCTACAAAATCCATGCTAATATGTCGTATAGGACATCAAATCTTTTTTTTTTTTTTTTGAAATATTAGCATATGGTCCTCATATATTCAACTAACTCATACAACCTAGGTACAAGTAATAGGAACACGTATAAGTAATGCCGTTACTTATACACCACACATGGACTACTAAATACATTTAAATATGTGTAGATCGCTTAATTATAGAATTGAGATATATTGCAGGAAAATATAGAAATAATATTTAGAGAATTTAATATCGTCAGAATTTTTTCCACCCAGGCTCATGCACAAGGCGCATAAGTAATATCAGCACTCATAACTCTCAATCAATATTAATAATTAGGCGTATAAGTAATGTCGTTCATTATACACCACCCATGAACTAGTAAAGAAACATAAATTTAAATATATCTAAAGTCACATAACTGTAGATTATGTAGTCCTTGCCGTCTTCAAAACGTTTAATATTTTTAATTCTAAAGGTATGTAGGGCGTATGATTGGTGTCAATACTTATACGAACCGATACAATTACAAAAACATAAAAAAATATTTAAACATTTTCTTAAGGGTCGAATATTTAAAAAGCATTCTTGATTCTTTTGAATTCCCTGATTTCTTACTTAGAAAATGTTATATCATTTATTAGGAAAACATAAATTAAAACCATATTCGCAGTAGTATGGAGCGTATTGCGAATGACGTTACTAATACGCATATTGGAATTAACTTTGAAATAGAACAGCAAATTAATTTAAAAGAATTTTGTTAGGAAGGATATGAGGTCCATAAAAATTGTTTTTTTTTTTTAATATTTTAGAACGTAGCCAAAAAAAAATGTAGGAACGATAAGGTTCACGAATCCGAAATAAAAAAAAAATAATTTTACAAAATTACTGAAAAATCCTTAGATGTCTTAACGTCCTTTGTTAGGTTTAAACCAGTGAGCGGAGCAATATAGTCGGACGGGGCCGACCATACGATACCCTACACAACTTCAATGAAAATCTAACTTTCTGTGCTTCTATATTCTGAGATTGGGCGATATTTGCATACTTTTGACTGGCTAGAGGTCAGCAAATGTTACTAATAATCAGTACAGCCCCTCTAATTACTTGTCCAGATTCTCTTCACCATGGGTTGTGTTGTGATGTTCGGCTTTCGATTCGAAAATATAAATATTTAAGTTTTCGGTCTACTCCATCCGAAAAATTATTATATGATCATCACCTAACATTTTAGGCGTTGTCCTTCACCATAACTGGAACCTCATGGAAAATTTCAAAGCGATCAGCGCTATATTTCCGTCCTCCAGTGTGGTTATAGGTTACTAAATAATATATGAATACGTAAGCACCAGTAAATATTTAAGTGTAAATCCCGCATCCGAGTACCTACGACAATATAATTGGTATCAATTTAAAGGACAACCACTTCTCTTGGATATACTATCAACTTCTCGGGTCTATGTCCTTCAGTGGTAAATATATACGCTATAGAATACAAATTTTGTCATTTTTCACACAAAAGGTAGGGTCGATTTGACCCGCTAACTATTGACCGATCATTATCAAAACAGTCATGCTTATTCTTTGGCCCGATCCCCTTCTCCATGCAAAAATTCGCGGTATTTGGGCCATTGGAGCCACCAGAAAACCCGACAAAAATAAAGTTTTTGGTCCATTTTATCCCCTAAATATTAACCGATCTTTTCAAAAAACAATAGGGATCTTCACTGGCCAGAACCCATCCTACATGCACAATTTCGTGAAGATTGGTCCATAACTGTGGCCTGTATCGTGTTTACAAATTATAATGGACAGACAGACGGACGGACACACATGTCTAGATCGACTCAGCTAATTGGTCTAGGACCAATATTTCGCGGCGTTACAAACATTTGGGGCTGCACAAAGCTATAATACCCTGACAACATAGTTTTATAGGGTATAAAAATCAAAATGAATTTAAAACATGTTAGTCCCACAAAAAAGTAATTCATATAATCCATTAAAATATTTCTTTGTTGAGTTTCAATTTCTAATTCCACCATTGAATTCTTATTGGGCTCAAACTCCTTCATATAGCGGATGCTAAATTTTTAAATATTTTTTAAATCTCAATTTTTATAAATTCTATCCAAATCTTCTCTTAAATTTTCTTAAAAATCCACATTTAGTCTTCAATTTTTTTTTATTTGTGATAAAATGTATTTTTAATTATTTAATTTATTTATATACAAAAGAAAAATAATACAGTATCCTTAAACCAACAGTAAACGCACACACACAGAGGACAATGAAAACAACAATAAAAACACGTCTAAGTGAGATTTAACAAAGCATTTAACAGCTAGTTCGTTTCGAAGACTCCTATTCAATTGTCTTGTGTGTGTGTGTGTGTAGTTGTGTGAGTGTGTGTGTGGGAGAGACAGTAGACCTGTGATAAAATGTTCTCAATACTCTCAGATACTTGACACACATTAACACAGAGAGATGCACACACACATATACGACAGTGTAGTTCACTCTGTGTGTTATGCACACACACACATAGTGTAATACCCACCGAGTGTCTTACCAAAGATATTAGGAAATTATTCTTTAGCAGGAAGAAAACGTAATCTTAGCCAGCCCACAATTGAACCCAGCCATTCAGCCAGCCAGCCATGGCATCACATAGCTCATACAAACACTTAACAGCAGCAACAACAAATAAAGAATGAAAAAAATAAAACGTCAATGTTTTCTTTAAGCTTAGCATTCTTTAGAGAGAAGTGGAATAGTACAAAAAAATCCTAACGTTTCGCACGTAGCCAAGTTTCTTTGTTTGCCACGACTTCGACTACTTCATCGTCGTCGTCGTCGTTTTCTACTATTTCTTCAAAAAGCAAACAAACAACCGAGATAAATGTAAAGCTTATGCATTGGTTTTGATTTTTTATTTCAGAATCTCTGTTGTTGTTTTTGTTGTTATCTTATTTTATAGACATGTTTTAGTTGTGTTGCTCTACAAGGAAATACACACACACATCTCCATTTGAGAAAATTACTGGTGTTTGTCGCACATGTAAAAAAAATACTTGACATCCTTAAATGCTTTTGTTGGCATGGCAAAATAAAAACAAAAATGAAAAAGAGAACTTCGCAGCCGACTTGGATAAATGTCTTGTTAAACATAGTAAAGCAAAAAAAATCCCAACTAAAATGGTCTGAATCTTTACGTTTTCATTGCTAACTTCTGGCTTTACAACCAGCCCTTCCCTCTTCTCTCACCACCTCACAGTTTCACTTTTCTATGAGAGGCATTTACGTTTTGATTTTTCTTTTTTTCATGCCTACATTTTTCTAAAGATTTCATTACAATGACATCATAAACACATCACAACTACTCAAGGAGCTTAACATTACCATAGAGGTATCCAGAACCCCTCCACCATTTCCTTACTACCCACTAAGCCACAAAACTTCTGCATAACTGCCAGCCAGCCATCCATCCATAACTATGTGTAAGTTTAGTGTGTGAGGAAAAGTTACACATTGCTCCCATATATACTGGAAGAGAGAGAGAGAGAGAGAAGGGGGGGGGGAGGGGGGGATTGAGAGAGCTATGTGTTAATATTATGATTATTTTTATTATTATGAGCCAGGAATGTGTGATTGCGAAAAAAACCATATATCCTTGCAAGGACATATTTGTGGGGTACTCTATCAAGAATATGGAAAGAAAGTTTGAATTTTTCCATATGTTTGGAACACCTGGAGTAATATGAGGACATTAACAAACAATTCCGTACACCTTCTTAAATTAATGTGAAAGAAATAGTTTAAGATATGTTTTTCCATTTATTTTGGCGTATGAGTAATGCCAATACTTATACCACCCAGCTTCATGCAAAAGGGTGGGCGTATAAGTAATGACAGCACTCATACAACCTAGGTGCAAGTAGTAGAAACACGTATAAGTAATGCCGTAACTTATACGCCACCCATGGTCTAGTAAATAAAATTAAATTTACTTATAGAATTGAGATATATTAAAGGAGAATATAGAAAAAAATTTAAAAAAATTTTTTTTAAAAAATATAAAATTATTTGCATGACAATCACACCTTCTTAAATTGATTTTAAATAATATTTTTGGTTATATAGGCATATAAAGAATTTATCGTAGTCAGAATGTTTTCCACCCAGGTTCATACACAAGGCGTATAAGTAATGCCAATACTCATACAACCTAGGTACAAGTAATAGGAAAACGTATAAGTCTTGGCATTGCTTATACGCCACCCATGGTCTAGTAAATAAATTTAAGTATGTGCAAATCACTTACTTATAGAATTGGGATATATTGAAGGAGAATATAGAAACAAATTTAAAATAGATATAAAAAATTATTAAAAAAAATAAATAAAAAGTTAATAGGATGACAATCACTTAAATTGATTTTAAATAATATTTTTGGTTATATAGACATGTAGAGAATATATCATATTCAGAATAGGTACAAGTGATAGGTATAGTATAAGTATTGGCGTTTCTTATACGCCACCCATGGTCTAGTAAATAAATTTAAATGTGTGTAAATCCCTTAATTATAGAATTGAGATATATTGAGGGGTGGAATATAGAAACAAAATTAAATTAGTAAAAAAATGTATTTTAAAAAAATATTTAAATAATTTGGATGACAATTACACCTTCTTAAATTGATTTTAAATAATATTTTCGTTTATACAGACGCATATGAACCACCACCTATGAACTAGTAAATAAAAATGGATTTGATTAAGTCCAAGATATCATTACTGTAAAATTTTTAATATAGTGGAATGATTATAAAGCTGGATTTTTAATTTAATTTTTTTTTTTTTTTTTTTTGAATGACAACCAAGATTTTTCGACGTTGATTAAAAAAATAAACCTGAGCGTATGACGAATGGCGTTACTTATACGCATATTGAATCTAGTATTGAAATAGAGCAACAAATGAATCTAAAATATGATTTAGGAAGGAATTGAGGTCCACAAAACTGTATTTTGTTTTAAAGAATACTTTTAGTTGGCATCAATGATGTAGCTAAACAAATTGTATGGATCCAAAGGACTACGAAGCTGAATTTTTAAATGAACATTTTTGAAAGAAAACAAAGGCCTATGAGCGTTAAATAAAAAATAAACCGGAGCGTATGATGAATGATGTTACTTATACGCATATTTGAAATAGAGCTATAATTATTTTAAATTATACTTTTTGGTAAGGACATGAAGTCCGTAAGACTGTATTTTTAAAGAATACCTTTCTCAGGAATCGAGAATATAGCTAAGGATGGAAGGAACCCAAAGGTCTTCGAAGGAACTCAAAGGTCTACGAAGTTGGATTTAGAAGAAAACAAATGCCTAAATAAAAAATAACTCGGAGCGTTGAAATAGAGCTAGAAGCTGGATTTTTTAAGAAAAAAATTAGAAGTAAACAGAGGCCTGTGAACGTCAAATAAATGGGAGGCAGCGTATGACGAATGGCGTTACTTATACGCATATTGAAATATAGCGATAATTTAATATAAAATATTTTTTCCGAAAGATTTCAGGTCTATAAAACTAAATATTTAAAGACTACTTTTAACAGGAATCTAAAAAAGTAGTTAAGAATGAGGTCTACGAAGCTGGATTTTTAAAGAAAAAAAAAATAGTAGAACACAATGGCCTGTGAAAGTCAAATAAAGTCAAAGAGGGAGCGTATGACGAATGGCGTTACTTATACGCATATTGAAACTGACTTTCAAATAGAGCGACAATTTAATCTAAAATATTTTTTTGAAGGATTTATAAAATCTATAAAACTAAATATTTAATGACTACTTTTAATAGGAATCCAAAAAAAGTAGTTAAAAAAAGTTTGAAGGACTCCAATAGCCTACAAAGCTGATTTTCAAAAGAAAAGAAAGGCAAGGTCTAGGAAAGGGAGATAAATAAAAATAATAAATTTGGAAAAATTCTGAGCCAATCCTTAAAATATTCTAATGACATTTCAATGATTAATGTATTTAAACAAACTTGTTTTGTAATATTTTAAATATTTCGAATTAAAAAAAAAAAAAAATATTTTCGAAGTCATATATTTCGATCATTAATCATGATCTATTTTCAAATGTGTAGTTAAAAACTTTTTTTATTCGAGAATATAATAATTTTTAAATTTTATTCGAATCCAGAAGTGAATCGAAAAGTATTTTAAAGGGTTATGAAAATCTTTTTATCACAAAATATTTATTTATAGTTCTTCTCCTAATTTTTTATTTCATATATTGACATTTTCTTATACGTTGACAACATGTATCCTGGTACTTCCTATTTTCCCTCCATAGTGTAACACACAATCGACCTTGTTTTCCTTGTCCGTACATTTAACTTGTGTCTTTTTATATTTTCTTACATATTCTTCTTCTTCTAGTCTTTTGTATTATTTATTTGATATGCATATAATGTTTTACGTTTCCATTCATGGCCCTAGGACATGTATTTTGCAATGACGTCAGCGATATCAAATGTTACGTTTACGTCCTAAACAACAGGAACAGCAACGCCAACAACAACGCCAAACAACAATCAAATATTGCTTACATGACATGTCTTTTTAACAAATTTCCCAATTATTAATAAAAAATAGAGATATATATGTATGCGTGCATATATATGGCAAAATATGTCATATCATAAATGTGTGATGGTTTATATGTAAATAAAAAAAATACAACAACAAAAAGAAAAGAAACTTAAGTGCCAGAAGTTCCAGTGGATTAAGAAGTTAATCAAAAAGCCAAAAGAAACATGATTTGCTTGTTAGGCAGTAATATGATAATTGTATTATTAAAGTAAAGGAAGAAAATTGGAAGATTTAGTGAGATTTCATATATAATAAAATAAGAAAAAAGTGATAATAAAATTCTTTATTAACGTATACGTGCTGACAATAATTATACGCCACACTGGATACTCTTTGGCCATTGGCGTATACATTTTGACAACACGTATACGCACTTATGGCAATATTTTTCAATATTTAGCCAACAGTAGTATTGGTTCTATAATTTCTACCTATTTTAATGCAAATTCTAATAAGAAATGCTTTGTTAAATTTTGTGGTATAATCGATATTGAAAAATAATAATATTAGCTATTAACGTATACGTGCTGCTAATACGTATACGCACCACTGATAACTCTTTGGCTATTAACGTATACATTCTGAATACACGTATACGCACTCGGGTACTCTTCTAGATAGTTTTTTTCCTATTTTAATGCAAATTCTAATGAAAAATGCTCCGACAAATTTTAAAACAAAATCGATATGGATCTAAATTACTTAAATTTTGCTTTTAAAGTTTCCCACTTCTCTATTGTTTTATTTCCAAGAAAATTGCGGGATTTTTTCCCCTCATCTTTTGTGGCTTCCCCATTTTTTTCTAAATTAAATACATATTTGATTTTCGATTTTAAATGCTTTGCCTTCATCTTTTTCCCTTCCACCTCACCATTTAACCTCATTAGCAACAGTTGCCATGTTAAAAATGTAATTAAAATTAAATATTCATTTGGCTTGGCAAAATTTTGTACGTCTTCAACTTTTGGTTCTATGCACATCCAAGCTTTCCATATTTGATTAAAAAACATCCATTCCGCCAGGTCTGTGTTGTTTTTTTCATAGCTAAGTGTGTTAGGTTTTTTTGTGTTTTTTCTTCCTCTAGTTCTGCCTCCTTGTAAGTCCAAAGTGATGTTAAAAATGTGTGAAATGTTTGGCCTAAAAGTGGATTTTCTTTTTGACATCAAATACCAAAAAAATATATAAAAAGGAAGACAAGAAAAACAAAATTCAGGCGATGGCTTCTGGCAAAGTTGGTAGACTGAAGTCTAAGGATACAGTGTTTTAAACCGAAGCAATTTGAAATAGAAAAATAAATAATTTTTCCCAAAACTTCTGCAAAGTTTGTTGGCTAAAATCTAAGGATTTAGTGTTTTAAACGGGGAAATTTTTATATAAAAAAATAATTATTATATCCTAATCGGTTTGTAGATTAAAGTTCAAGCTTACAGAGGTCCAAAAGGAAACAATTATAAATTAGATAATATATCAATTTTTCTCATGAAATTATTCTGGTAAAATGAATCTATTACTATAATTTCCCAGAGAAGTTCGATTTCAATAGTAAATTACATTCGCGATCTTCTGTAAAACCGTTCAGCATATTAAATTCAAATTATGTTCAATTTCACGTAAGCCTAGTGCGTATAAGTGACGACAGCACTCATACGTACCGACTAAAAATTATTATTTATGCATTTTATTCATTATTTACCAATTTAATTAAGCCTAGTGCGTATAACTAACGCCAGCACTCATACGCAACGGATAAAAATTACTATTTACCCATTTTCTTGGCGCTCATGGAATGATTTTTGTAAAATTCATTTATTACTACTATTTTCAAGAGGAGCTCGATTTCAATTAAATTCCGATTATACCCTATTTGAAGTAAATCGTTCAACATATTAAATTCAGATTATTTTCAATTTCAAGTAAGGCTAATGCGTATGACTAACGACAGCACTCATACGCAACGAATAAAAATTATTATTTACCTTTTGCGTATAAGTAACGCCAGCACTCATACGCAACGAATAAAAATTTCTATTTACCCATTTTCTTGGTACTCATGGAATATTTTTCTCAGAGGAGCTCGATTTCAATAGTAAATTTTATTCATGATCTTTTGTAAAACCGTTAAACATAAAAAACGATTAAAAGTTATTATTTACCACTTCATTATTATTATTTACCAAATATGAAGAGTAGTGCGTATAACTAACGCCAGCACTCATACGCAACGAATAAAAATTTGTATTTACCCATTTCCTTGACCCATTTTGACTGCCCATTATTTAATAATATGCTACCTTATTACTTATCTTAATTACTGTCCCATTTTTTGTCCGTGAGTCCTTTTCCTTTCTATGTCCTCCGCTTTCCTAATATGAAAATTATGCAAATGATTTGCCAAAAAACGAAAAAGAAAATATTTGAGCACCCCAAAAAATCTGCCCAGATTTTAAGTACTTTCTGAATATTTTATATATTAATTTTTTATGCCATAATCTTAAGCGGCTGGCCTAAGCTGTGCAACCGAAAAAGATGAAGGAAAAATTTCAAAGATTTCCTTTTTTAATTACATTTGCAAATATGTAGCAAAGCTTCATTAATGTGTCATGTAGTTATGTGGGAGGGGTGGAGGGAAAGGGAGTTTTGAGAAAAGTTCTAAAGACATATAAAATTAAATAGAGATGATAGCAATTAGAAATATTGCCGAGGACATCAAATTTCATGGGTAAAGAAATTGAAATCAATATGAGAGCGGATATAGGTTGATTTTATGAAGAAATTTTTTAAATATGTTATCAAATATCTATTTTCGAGAATATGGTGCGTATGACAAATGTCATTACTTATACGCATAAGGAAATTAATTTTTAAATAAAGGGAAAAATTTCGTTTCACATTGAAAAAAAATGTGATTGTTTAGAAGAAGTTTTTAATTTTTAACAAAATTTTTTTTAGAGAATATGTGATGCATATGCCAGTATATATATTCAATTCTCAATCGCGCTATATTCTCTTGGCAATTTTCTGCCAAACATTAAAATTTAATCTGACTTTTCCCTTTCTACATTATCAAAAAATGTTTTTTTTTCAAAATTTTAACAACGATTATTAATTAAAATTCTCATTATTTGAAAATCATTTTTTCAATCATTAATTTTATTTATTTTTTTATTTAATTTAATTTTACATTACTTTAAAAATCAATTTCCAGGTGCGTATTAGTAATGCTTCTTTCCATACGCCATATATTCCTGGATGTAGATATTATTAATTGGAGATATTAAGAAATGTATACCGAGCTCGTATACGTATTGACATATATCATACGCACCAGGGACTCACACAAATAAAATGTAATTTATTTTGAACAAATTAAAACATGAATTAAAATATTTTTTTGAACGGCTAGCAAATTACAATCGTGAATTTTTAAGAATTCCCAAATGATGTCCTTCTGTCGTTTTAGACAAATTTGTATTTTAATATTTATTTATTAATCCCAAAAATAATAAAACAGATATTCTTATTCCTTATAAGAGCTGGAGGTATTATTCTTCCTATAAGAGAGCTGGAGGTATTCTTGCTCCTATAGCAGAGCTGCAGGACTTCTTCTTCCCGTGGAAGAGCTGCAGGTATTATTCTTCATTTGAATGAGCTGCAGGTATTCTTATTATTTATAAGAGCTATAGATATTCTTTTCCCTATGGAAGACCTGAAGGTACTCTTCATCCTATAAGAGAGCTGCATGCAATTGTCTTCCTATTGGAATTCTGGAGGTATTGTTCTTCTTTTGGGAGAGCTGGAGGTCTTCTTCTTCCTAGAGGAGGAGGTATTCTTCTTCCTGTGAAAGAGCTGAAGGTATTCTCCTTTCTTTGGAACCGCTGCAGGTAATCTTCTTCCTGTGGAAGACCTGCAGGCATTACTCTTCCTATGGAAGAGCTGCATATATTCTGCTTCCTTTAAAAGAGCTGTGGTATCCTTCTTCCTAGAAGAGAGCTGGGTGTATTATTCTTCCTGCGGAAGAGCTGGAGGTCTTCTTCTTCCTAGAGGAGAACTTTAGGTATTCTTCTTCCTAGATAAGAACTGTAGTTATTCTTCTTCCTTCCCAAAAATATTTACCTTAATGATCAATTGTTATGGAGTACGTATACGTATTGGCATATATCATACGCTGTGATTATCTGAATAAAGTATACGAATTTTCTAGAAATTTTTGTTATTCGAATTCTCAAAAACAAATTCTATTATATTTTCATATAAATAAAGGATTTGTAGTATTTATTAATTTATGTAGACCATAGAAACCTTCAACAATAATAAATTGTTATGGAGAGCGTATACGTATTGTCATATATTATACGTACCCTGATCCCTTAGAAATTAACGAAGACTTTTCATAAGAATTTTACCTTTGTTTGAATCAAATATTATGCAGATCCAACAAAATCATTTAAATTAACGAAATTGTTTATACTGAAGTACCATTAGCTTTGCATCTCATAGACCAAATGTTATGGAGCACGTATACGTGTTGACATATATCTTACGCTATGATAACCTGGAACAATATCATTTAGATTGACTATATATTTTTTTGAATTTTCAAAAAAAAAATCTATTTGATTTTCATAAATATAAAGGTATCTAGTATTTATTTATTAATTTTTGTTGACCATGGACACTTCATCAATAATAAATTGTTATTGCGAGCGTATACGTATTGTCATATATTATACGCTCCCTGATCCTTTAGAAATTATTATTGAAGAAATTTCATAAGAATTTTACCTTTGTTTTAATCAAATGTTGTGAGGACCCACAAAACATCATTTAAATTTTCAAAGTTGTCTATACTGAAGTACCATAGACAAAATTTCCAATAACCTATTTTATATGGAATATTAATATAATGTATCCAAAAAACAAAAACCTTCATTCATATACCCCCATAAACCATTCAAGTGGTATGGATAATTTCCAATTGATTTGATTTTTCAATAACAGCAACAACAACAACCAAATGAAGCTTACACAAATAAAATGTTGGTATATATTTTGTTTGTACAAGAGTAGTTATGAATACCAATTACAGTTTATTACCAAATTGTATTTTTTTCCAATAACAATTTATATGGAATTTTTATATGGTTGTGTTGTTGTTTTTTTCTGACCCACAAATTTCAACAATTTATTAAAACCAAATCAATATGAGAAAAATAACAAAAACATCTAAGGGATTTAATAATATAGAAAATTTCTAATGAACATGAAAATGTTTTTCAATTTGTGATGTATGATTTTAAAAAATCGATTTTTTTTCATTACTCATACCAAAAGAAAATTACCATAGATGAGAATTGTTATGGTACCATGGGTTGCAGGACTAATAAAAATTTATTGAATTGATATAAACTAGGTCAGATTTTGAGGATATGTACAGATAAATTAGTATGGTATTTTGTTTGCTAAGAATTCTCTACATCAATACATTTAAAAGTGACATATTTAATATGATCTATGGATTACCAGATGAAATGTCATAAACATTTAAAGAACCTGTAGTATTTTTACAACTAAAATTTTTATATTTTTTCAATAATAAAAAAAATAATAATTTTTCCATAATGAAAAAAACAAATATTTCATTGGTGAAAAACCACAAAAAATTGTAAACGTCATTAATATTTATTTTCCATTCCATTTCAAAAAATTTATTTTATAAATTGCAATTTTTCTCATACATTATTTTACCCATTCAATAGTTAATTCCCTTCAATCTCCCCAAAACAAAAACTCCCATTTGGATTTACTACTTAACGGATTTAAATTTATAATTGCTAACCAAAGGCAATGTACACCAACGTACCTGCCACATAAGGCCAATGGCTCATGTGTATTTTGGTCGACCGGAATTTTATATTAAATAAATTTTATATAAAGTTTTATGTCATTGCATATAATGTAAAGCATATGTAATTATATTTAAAATTTTATGAGAAAAATTTGACAATATTTAAAATTATTAAAGTGATGTTGAAAAGGGTTGTGCATGACCAACAAAAAATTAATTTAGTTGATTTCAAAATAAATTTTAAATGTTTATAGAAAAATATTCAAAAATATTTCTCATTCAAGTATTATTTAAATATAATTGTAGCTGCCATTATTGCGTATACGTATCGACAATGATCATACGCTCTATATTTCTCGTTAAATTTATTATTTTAAAAAAGCTGCCATAGTGCGTATACATATCGACAGTGATCATACGCTCCGTAGTCCCCTTAATAATCCCAAAATAGAAAATACAAATAATTATTTAAACGATTTCCAAACTAAACACTTTATATATTCAAAGAAAATAATTTTGTCTTTATACCGAGTGCGTATACGTATTAACATATATCATACGCACTATGGACCCTCACAAATATAATGCAATTAATTTCAAATAAATTTCAAAATGAATTTAAACTTTTTTCAATGGTTAACAAAGTAGTATCTGTAATTTTCAAAAATATTCAAGTGTTTGAATGATTGCTGAATTTAAAAAAAAAACGTTAATATTCATGAAGAATAATTATTTCTTGATATCGAGTGCGTATACGTATTGGCATATATCATACGCTCTCAGGACCCACACAAATATAATCTAATATGGGAAGGAGAGCAAATACGTATGGACATATATTATACGCTATATTTGTTTTATTTATTTTTGGTTTTACAAAAATTGAACCTATAAATATATTGAAGCTCATTTCTAATAATTTTTTTATTGGCTAGCAATAGAAAATATAAAATTTTGGTATTTGAAATATTTATTTATTGCCTTCAAAAATATTTAAGTTAAGGATTATTTGTTATGGAGTTCGTATACGTATTGACATAAATCATACGCTCTGATTACCAAAAGACTCAGACGAATATAATTAGTATGATAAGGAGAGCCTATACGTATTGACATAGATTATACGCTCTAACGAGCCACACAAATATAATGAAGTTCGAAATAGGAAATTTTGGTATTTGAAATATTTATTGACTTCAAAAATGTTTTGGGTTAAAAATTATTTGTTATCGAGAACGTATACGTATTGACAGACCAAAAGAAATATAGTTTTATGTACGATTTTCTTATTGTAACTTTTAAATAATTTCTATTATGTTCATTATTATTGATGTGTATAGGTATCGGAAGTTATCATACGCTCCATAAACCCTTTAATCGGTTACAAAAGTTCATTTGTAATAACAATTTGAATTATTTTCCGAATTAGAACAGAAAAAAAATATTCAGAAAGAGCAAGTCTTTCCATTTCAGGATTTCTTAATTGGGGCGTATGATTTATGACACAAAGTATGTACTCTGGGTTTTAAAAACAATTACTTTAATAGGGGTGTTGGGGCGTATTATTAACGTCGTTACTAATACGACTTAAAAATTGCCCAAAAAATACTCTCCAAAAGTTTATCAAACTCTCAGAAAGAATAATTCACACCACTTCAGTATTTTTAATTGGGGCGTATGATTTATAACACATCGTATACGCTCTAGTATGCGCTTTTTAGTAGCCATTACTTTATTAATTTCCATATTATTAGGTGTGTGTGTTGGGGCGTATTATTAACATCGTTATTAAAACACTTAAAAATTTCCGATCTTAAAAATTTTTTGATAGAAATTCTATCAGTTATATAATTTTCTATTAGGGCGTATGATTGATGACACAATGTATACGCCCTGGATTTCTTTAAAAAGAATTTTTCTATTTACTTTTAAGCATTTCCTATTATTTAAGATGGATGTGTGTATGACTAACGAAATTATTTCCGAACTTAAAAATTTAGTGAAAAGAAATTCTATCAGTTATATTCTTTTCAATTGTTGCGTATGATTAATAACACAAAGTATATGCCCTGGATTTCTTCAATAACAATTTCTCAATTTCCTTTAAAGCATTTCCTATTATTTAAGAAGGATGTACGTATGATTAAAGACATTACTAATACGTCTTAACAATTTCTAATATTTAATACTCTACAGGAGTCCTTAACCTCAGTTGTAACCTACTAAACAGCATCCATTGTTAGCTAAATTGTATATTAATTTACAATACCAAGAATAATATGCCTCGAACACACACTTGAAGACCTCAAGAATAAACCTTCACACACCCTCACCACTCTTCTATGATCAAAGTCAGCCAGCATCAATATTTAATAAATATTTTAAGCGATCAATTGCTATTAATTTGCGATGCTTAAAGGCATTACACAAACAGACATGGCAAATTGAAATGTTACAAAAGGCCTTTGTAAGATGTCTTAAAAGTAAATATGTTGGCATTATGGGATGTGAGGCTGTGTATACCGTTCAATATATTGAATGTATTTATGGCAAAGAGAATGAGTGTGGGAGTGTGCATTTGACACATTTCACTCCCACACACACACCGATTTACTTTCCTTCCCTCCCTCCCACTTTTACAATTACAAAACCAACAACCGTTTACAAAGTATCCAAAGTTTTGTAGGTGTTGCATGAATGCCAAAGCATAACAGAAGACAATGGAAATGGTTCTCCCTCCCTTTTATTTTCTTCCTCTTTCTTTGTTTTCCATTTTAGTGCGAGAGTTGGTTGAGAAAACCTCTACCACTACCACTTTTATTCAAAGCGTAACTAAACTAATTAATTAATGGATTGTAATTAATTAGATGGTCTTTGTATTCAGATTTGTTGTTGCTGTTGTTTGCTTTGTTTTCATTCTTGTCTCTTTGTCTCTAGCGTTCTCTCTTTGTATTTGTGCAGGAGCATTGCAATAAACTACTTATGTTTAATTTTCTGCGTTAAGCGGACATATTTGCATACTGAAAATGCGGAAAGCAAGGTGAATGGAAGAGAAATAATCTTAAATAGGTGTCGCGAAGAAGGAGGGTACTTGTAGAGCAAAATATAACCGGCTTTTCTTAAAAAAATTAAAAATTCCACAATTAAAAAAAAAAAAAAAATCTAACTAAAAAACAATTTGGTAAAAAATCTTTTTTATCCGTAATATTGCTGACAATATTTGTAATCACCATTAACAACACGTGCTAAAATTAAAAGAATTATTTTTTTTTATTTCAGCGAATAAATTTCAAAGTTTAAGAAACAAATAATCGGGATAGACACGTGGTTCCTTTTGAGAATATGCATATAATCACTTTCTGAGTCGATTTACGCATGTCCGTCTGTCCGTCCGTCCATGTATTTTTGTTAACAAAGTGCAGGTCGCATTTATGATCCGATTTAGATGAAATTTGGCACAGATCACTTAATTGGCCCAAGGACGAACCCTATTGAAATTGGAGAAAATCAGTCTACGTTTAGGTATAGCTCCCATATAAGGGTACCCCCCAATTTTCGGTATTTTGAGAGGTTTTGATCGCAGTTTTTGAGTGAATTCGCTGAAATTTGGTACATTGAGTTCTTATTGGGTAGCAAATCTCTCCACTAAAAATTCTAAATATAGGTCCATATTTTCGGATAGCCCCATATAAGGGTACCCCCAGTTTTCGGTTTTTTTGGAGTTCTTGGGCTCGTTTTATAACTGAATTTTCTGAAACTTTGTACATTGGGTTATTATTGGGTATCAAATTACTGCACTAAAAATTATAAATATATATGTGCAGTTTTTCTGGTAGTCCCCATATAACGGTACCCCCAAATTTTTGGTATTTTGGGGGTTCTGATCGTATTTTTCGATCGAATTGACTGTAATTTAATACGTAGAGTTGTTATTAGGTAGCAAAACTCTCCACTGTAAATTATAAATATAGGTCCATTTTTTTCGGATAGCCCTCATATAAGGGTACCCCCCCAATTTTCGGTATTTTGGGGTTCTTGAACGCGTTTTTCAACCAAATTCTTTGTAATTTGGTTTTTTGTAGTCGTATATGGTAACAAATCTCCCTCCCAAAAATTATTAATATTCGCTCCCTTTTAGGGGTAGTCCCCATATAACCCTCTTTATATACCCTCCACCACACTGTGGTACAGGGTATTGTCTTTGTGTATATGTTTATTTGCAGCAGATTTAGATGAAATTTGGCACAAGTCACTTATTTGGCCCAAGGACGAACCCTATTGAAATTGATGATATATATTTTCGTCCGATATAGGCATATAGGTCCCACATATATATTTTAGTCCGATTTTTGGTAAATGGTGCACCAAACTCCTAATGTTTGTCCGATTGACACGAAATTTTGCACAACGTACCATATATATATTTTGAACGGGTGTCTTATTGAGATTATATTTTTAGCAGTGCGACATACTGAATCGCTTGTAAATATGATTTAAATTAAATGTAGCATAGGTTGACATGACATGGAATTGTTAGGATACATATAGTGGTGGAGGGTATAATATAGTCGGCCCTGTCCGACTTTACTACTTTCCTTACTGGTTTTTTAAATCGAAATGGTCGAAATTCACCCGATTGGCTTCATATCATTTAAGAGGACCATCCCCCCCATTCTCAGGGTCAACATTTTTTTGGTTTAATTCGAATCTACATTAATTCAAGAATGTCCCTACAAAATTTTAAGTGAAAATCTCAAGAAAACTTGAAGATATAGCCGATTTATTGTGTCAGCATCAAGTGACGGCTAAAGGGCTTCTCAAACTTTAAACTCGTTTTTCTCTCTTGCGAATGGCGGGCACGATAACTCAAAAACTAATAACCCAATCGATTGCAAATTTTTACACGTTTCTCTGTGTGTGTATAGCTATCGTATGAACTAGGATAAAGCCAATCGGTGAAGATCTTCCTTATTTTTGAACTTGGTTTTTGGTCAAAAATCGGCGATTTACCAAAAAAGGTCCGCCATTTTGTTAATTTTAGAGCAAAGTCAATAATCCTAGTTCATACGAGAGCCAGGAATATACTCTTTCTAACACCGTTGGAATTTTCGGATTCCGATGTTCCAGTAAGGAGTTATCATGCCCGCCATCAGAAATAAGGACTTTTCTTTAATTACAAAAAAAAAAACAACAACAAGACAACAACAAAATTTTTTTGTAAATTATTTTTCTTCTCTTTTAAATCTTCAAATATATATGTGCAAAGTTACAAACCTAAAGAAGCATTGGTATTGATTTACCAGCCCATTGAAAATCTTGAAAAATTAAAATCGAGAATGGTGGAAGGTGGTTCCCTTAAAGAAAAATCTTTGGGAACAAGAATAATATTTCAAAAAAAATTCCGTTGAATTTAAAATGTATATTAAGGACCCTTTTTTTGGAATGCAGTAGAACAACAAAAATCTTTAATATTTTTTTCATATTTTGAATTGGGCGTATGATTTATGACACAAAGTATTCGCTTTTCAGTAACTTTCATTTTATAAAGGATGTTGGGGCATTAAGAAAACATTCCTGGATTTATTTAAAATGGATATTGCCGAAATTTCGGCTGAATAGCATTTAAAGAATAATCATTGGGAAAAATTTGCAAGTTAAAAAAAATCTTCAGTAAATGAATTCAATTTAACACATAAAAATTTGAAATAATACATCCTTTGAAATTATCGTCAACTTCACGATTATAATCCCAGTATTCTAGCCTTGAATATTTTATAATTTTGGTTTTTTTTTGGTATTGTATTTTTGTGTGTAATTTGTGTGCTTTCCACCTCCCAGGTCAGCTCTTAGATATTGTGGGAGAAAACGTAAATTCCACTCAAAAATTTCCCCTATTTTTAGTCTGTAATTTTTCTTCTATTTTTTTCTTCAAGGACCTCTAAACACAAAACAAGAAATTCCTCAAAAATACAATTTAATGTTAAATTTATGGCCCAAAGACTTAATATGAAACATAAGATAAAAATGTTTTGTGTTGTTTAGGCAGCATTTTTCTTCTTATTCGCTTATTTTTCGACATGTTGTTTGTTTTTCTTGTATTTTTTGCAAAATAAGAGAAGGCGAAGTCATGAAAAACAAGTATATTTTTCCGTTAAATGCCAAAAAGTGACGACGATGATTCGGTGAGTGATGTAGTTAGGCTGTTTTTCTTTTTTTTCTAAAGCTGAGATGATTTGATGTTTTTCAACTGGGGCCGGCATTAACATCATTTGGGGGATTATTTACAAGGGAATTTATACACTTCCCCTGCATTACTCTGCCACCCAGCTACTTTTAACATACATTTCCTTTAACATGTTAATGTAAAAATGTATTATTTGCTGCTCAAGCACTTCTCCAGAGGTTCCCTCCTATGATGTTGTTGTTGCTATTCTTCATCATCAGCATCATCATGGCATGCTGTGTATGCCACGATGCCATGTGCTGCTTCCCCTCAGGACTTATTGATTAATGCTAATATCTGATATTTAATGTCTTTATTTTGTGGTCCTGCTGCCATCATGTTTTTCGTTGTTGTTGTGCAAAACCCTGTGGTGTTCGCTCATATGAAAAGGTTAAATGAATCATTTCCTTTTTAGATTATACCGAACAACAACCAAAGCAATGCCAAAAGGGAGTAAGAAAAAACAACAACAACAACGTTGAGAAAAAAAATCCTTGACAACTACAGTAATATTAACACCATTATTTTAACTAGATTATAGTGTTATTAGATATGTTATACAGAAGGAGTACACAAAAGGGGCCATCTTCATGTTCTATTTGTTGGAATTTTATTTTTTTTCCTTTGGGTTCTTTTGCTCCTCTTCAATTTATCTTCTCTATAACCACCAACAAGGTTCCATGCTGCTCCTTCCTCCTACTTAATTGTGTGTTAATCAATTTTAATTATTGATAATTTTTCTTTATTTGACTTCCTCTCATCCTCTTGACCCTCTTATCCGTTAGAGCTTTTATTGGAATCTTTTGTAAAGTAAAGGACTTAATTAACCGAATAATGTTGACTATTTAAGGTAATTGATATGTAGTTTAATTAAAACTTTTTTTTTTGGAAATAGAAGAGAAGAAAATAATGAGGAAATAATGTGTAGCGTATAACTTATGACGTCACTTATTCGCACCAGGGAACCTTTTTCATTAATTAAACACACTTTATTTTGAATTCTAAAATCAAGTAGCTTTAAAATTAATTTTAAAACCAGTGAGCGGAGCAGTATAGTCGGACGGGGCCGACCATATGATACCCTACACAACTTCGACGAAAATCTAACTTTCTATGGTTCTATATTCAGAGCTTGGGCAATATTTCACGATATTTGCACCCTCTAGACCAACTAGGTGTCAACAAATATTTCTAATATTCAGTAGACGAGGGCTATACTTGTCCAAATTCTCTTCACCGTGGTTTACGTTGTGATGTTGAGCTTTCAATTGTGGCCTGTAGATCGACTTGAGAAAAAAACACAAAAAAATAAGTTTTCGGTCCATTCATTCCAATATTATTATCTGATCATCACCGAAAATTATAGGCATTGTCCTTGACCATAACTAGAACGTCATGGAACATTTCAAAGCGATCAGCGCTATATTTCCGCCCTCTTGTGGGGTAATGGGTTACTAAATAATATCTGATTATGTAAGCACCCGTAAATATTTAAGTGCAACTCCCGCATCCGAGTACATACGACAATATAATTGGTATCAATTTAAAGGTCAACCACTCCTCTTGGATATAATATCAACTTCTTGGGTCTATGTCCTTCAGAAGTAAAAATATACGCTATAGAATACAAATTTTGTCATTTTTCACACAAAAGTCAGGGTCCATTTGACCCGCTAAATTTTGACCGATCTTTATCAAAACAGGCATACTTATTCCTTGGCCCGATCCCCTTCTCCATGTAAAATTTTGCGATGTTCAGTTCATATTTGCGGCCTTTAGAGCTACCAGAAAACCCGACAAAAATAAAGTTTTGGGTCCATTTCATCCTCTAAATATTAAGCGATCTTTATCGAAAACAATAGGGGTCTTCATTGGCCAGAACCCAACCTATATGCAACATTTCGTGAAGATTGGTCCATAACTGTGGTCTGTATCGTGTTTACAAATTATAATGGACAGACACACGGACGGACACACATGTCTAAATCTACTCAGCTAGTCGAGATAAGACGATCGGTATACTTAAAGGTGGGTGTAGGGCCAATATTTCGCGGCGTTACAAACTCTTGGGGCTGCACAAAGCTTTAATACCCTGACAACATAGTTGTGTAGGGTATAAACATCCATGCGTATAAGTAACGTCATAAAGTATACGCCCAAATTCACCAACCTATTCACTTCTTTAATATAAATATTCCAAATGAAATTTCAATTAACGGAGCTGCAAATATTTGGCCAACAAAATGTGGGTTATTATATTAAAAAATAGTTTATTTAAATTTATCTCCCAAACAAATAAATATTTCAATATTTGTTTTACAATAATTCTTTTTTTGGATCTAGTTTTTATAGATGATCATCCTTTGCTGCAGGGCAGCAGACAGGTGAAATTTACGAAGTTGTATATTTACACACATATAATTATACTTCCATGTTAATGAGATATGTTAAAAAAATAATGAAATTCTCAACAACAACAACAAAATTCCTAAATTAGTTCTGATACCATGGAGCGTATGATTGATGGTATTACTTATACGCAATTGATAAAATGTAATAAAGTGAGCCTAGAAACCCAAAGATGAATTATTTTTATATTAAATATTATTAACATAAAGGATTTCGCAATCATTTCTGAGTCCATGAGAAGAAATATGTAACCATGCTATCAGCAACGTATAAAGGATTTCATTTCGGGTGGCGGCCCGGTAGTACAAAATGAAAAAAATTCGCTGTTGCAAAAATACATTTACTGTGAAAAAATCATTTCGGGGTGGAGGGGCCTCTGCTATGAAATATTTACATAAACCTAATTAGGGTCCACACTGATAATGGAATACTTCTTCCAAAGAATTAATGAATAATTGATTTTTCGTATCAAAAGGATATTAGATAAAAAGAGAAAAAACAACAAACAAAATATATCTTTGAAATGAAAAAAAATAAAACAACAACAAAATGACATCTGTCTTTGACAAAACATGGCGTTCATTGCGTATGATTAATATTACATGGCTCATCGTTCATACGCATTGAAGGTTTTCCCGTGCAATTCCATTGAGAGCAGAGTATGAGTAATATTGTTTGTTTTTCTCGCTTTGTCTTTGGAATTAATAACATTTTTTTCGACATATCAAGAAAGTGATATATGTATATATATGCTCATGTGTGTGTCAGCAGCCAAGCATGTCAGTGGCAACAACAGCAACAAAAAACAAACGTGACAGGCATTGTGTAATTTCTTTATTATTGAAATTAAAATAAAAAGGAAAACCAGGTAGATATGGTTTTGGAATCCTGAAAAGGTAAAAATCTGGAGGGAGAAAGGAAGGTGTAGATCAAGGTAATTTTATTGTAATTAATTACACAACCATTATGAACAAATGACATGCATACAAATGGTTTTCCCCCCAAAGAGATAATAGACCATCAATTTGTAGGTTTTTTTGTTCTGACCAAGCAATCAGTTAAATGTGATTATTTTCGGGCGCAGCCTCTATTGACTTCATGTCTTAGGTGGATTTGAGGTGGGCGGAGGCCATAATTAGCTATTCCTTTTGCCCTGGAGTTTATTTTCAACAAATCGCACTCCCACTAATTTATGTTAATTCACTCTGATACCGAGAGATGAAGGGAAGATCAGGGATGGATGTAAATTAAAATAAATACTTCTTGGTTTATTTTGAAAGCCCTGCAATCCATCACAAAAGCCTTAACATAGCGGTGTGGGGTATTTATATTTATTACTTTTGTTCTTGAGATTGCCATCTCTCCAGGTAACACGCCAGTCAGCCTTTTTAAGGCTTAACAGCAAGTTACCAAGTGAATTTAGTTGCTATTATGTTGGCTTAACAACTCGTAACGTTATTGTGGGTGTAAACCCTGAACATCATGGGCTTTTAAATTTGAATTTGCTCAAAAACAAAACCTTTCTTGTAATAATAATAACAAAAGATTTAAATACGGCGTGGTAAATTCTAGAAATGCCATGTTTGAATAATACATAATTATTTTTCGCCAGAATCTAGCAATTGTTTTCAAGAATAATAACAATACAAAATTTATAAAATAAATTATACTAATTGCTGGATAATTTTGAATAAAATAAATGTTTATGTTATATTAAAAATCAATTCAAAGTAATTAGAAAGAGCTTAAAATAGAATCAATATTTCTTGCAACAAAAGTTAAAAAAATAAAATAAAAATAATTCATTATTTAAATGTTTGCACCCAATTTTTATGTGAGTATAAGTATTGCCAGCAATCATACGCTCCTTGGTAACAAATAAAAAATATCTAATTATTTTATAATTGGCACACTCTATCCAATTGCGTATCAGTGTTGTCAGCAATCATACGCTCTAAAGCACCACGTGCAAATATCGATTATATTTATTTATTTCGAATAAAAAATATTGTAGACTTTTTTTCATTAAGGATATATTCTACTACTGCATTTCCAAAAGCAAGTCTTTGATATATTTTTTATATTTAATGGATTATTTGAAGAAGCGTATGAGTAACGTCAGCAAGTATACGATCTAAAACCCCAATAATGTTTTCTGTTATTGTGAATTGTGTTTTGGGGACAAAAATAAACCTTAAAAATTTATATTGTCAAATTTCCTCTTATTGCGTATGAGTGCTGACGTTGATCATACGCACCCACAACGGCTAAATATTAGTTTTTGAGCAATATTTCTAATAGCAGTATACTGAAATATTATTTGTTATTTCTTGAAATAGTAATCTAGGGACCATTGTGTATACGACGATTCTTATATGCATTCATTGAAAATTTATAAATGCAATTCTTGGTCTTAATAAGATTTTCAAAAGTTAGGAGCCTTTCTCGATGCCCAAACGACCAATAAAGGCTTATTAAAATATGGTCAACTAAATATTTATTGGGACTGAAAATGTTTATTCTTCAAGAAAGGGAAGAAGTATATTAATAATCCATTTTCGGGCTTTGCGTATGAGTGTTGGTGTTGATCATACGCACCATACTCACACATTAAATTTTTCATTACTTATGATTTATAAAGTTGATCGTACACAGCCATAGTCGCAATCTTTAGAATTTTGACCTGGACTCTTAAAAGATTTAGCATAGGATAAATGGTGGACTCATAGTTAAGACTATAAATTGCATGGAATATGCATTTAAAGGTTCTATACAATATTTGCAGCTTTGGAGCCCATTGCGTATGAGTTATGACAATACTCATACGCTCCCATTTTAGAATTTTGAAAACGAGTGTATCAATATTAATTCTTTGAAATACTAATTCCGGAATATTTAGAATATTGTCTCAAGGCCCTATAACATAAAAATGGTAGAACTTGTGTCTTACTGGGTATAATCATATGCTCCCATAGTCGAATATTCGAACAGTATCCCTCATATTTAAATGTACCGTTCAAATAAATTAGTCAGCGCTCGTGGCACCTTGCGTATGATTTACGTCGCTACTCATACGCATCCAAAGACCCAATAAGACATTTGCAACTTTGGAGTACATTGCGTATGAGTTATGCCACTACTTACTCATACGATCACATTGTCACATTTGACCTCGCAGTGTACCAGTACAAATTTCTTGAGACTTTTTTTTATTGAATTATGGCTTTGTAGAAGTTTTACAATTTAACCTCCAGGCTGTATCGAATAAAATGGGTAAAATAGGATACTTTATATGTATAACCATATGCTCCGATAGTCGAATATTGAAAAAGAAGGCTCCATATTTAAATGTTCATGTCAAATAAATCAATTAGTGCCCGTGGTATACTGCGTATGATTTATGTCGCTACTCATACGCAAAGACCAAATACAATATATGCACCTTTGGAGTACATTGCGTATGAGTTATGTCACTACTCATTCGATCCCATTGTCACACTTGGTCACCCAGTGTACCAATATAAATTTCTTGAAAAGTATTTATTCAGTTATGGCTCCATATTAGAATTTTTATAATTTATTCTCCAGGTTATATCGAATAAAATGCATATAACCTTCAAATTATTGCGTATAATCAGATGCTCCCGTAGTCGAATATTCAAGTATTAGCCTCCATATTTAAATTTACAGGTCAAATAAAGCAAAAAGGGCTCATGGCACTTCCGTATGATTTATGTCACTACTCATACGCACCCAAATACCCAATAAAATATTTTGCATCTTTGGAGTACATTGTGTATGAGTTATTACAATACTCATACGATCCCATTGCCGCATTTGGACACATAGAGAACAAATATTAATTTCTTGAAAAATAAATTCGGTTATGGATCCACTATTGAATTTTTAGCACCCGAATATATCTTCATATGCTCCCACATATTTTTGGGATATATTGTATTGCGTATAAGTACTGTCAGCAGTCATACGCATCCAAGCATCATTAAATAATTTATTGAACCATTTTTTCAGACTTTTAAACGAACCGTTCGACTCATTCTGTCTATAAATTTCTTTCTGTGAATTCACTGGAATCATATCCTCTACGAAATTTACAGATATATATTAAAGTTCAACGTTTAGACATGAATATTTTTTATGATGATATATATTTGTTTACATAAACTTATAATTTTCCCATATGAATTACGATATTCCGCAATAAGTATTTATGTTTGAATTTCATTGCAATTTCGTAAAAATCAAATCCTATTATTTTTAACTAGCTCATACCCTTTCCCCCTTTTTATATCGAATCACCTATGCGTATGAGTAGCATCATCACTTATACGCACCGATGCCCTCCAGAAGAAATTCCCTTTTTTGTTTGTAGTCCAAAGTTCAAAGATTTTTTTAACATCTTGTTTTACCATTTAACCTTCAAAACTTTCCCTTTTTTTCGATCTACTCAAAAATGTATTTGTCTGAAGAGAAAGAGATGGAGAGCGACCGACCATGACATAAATGTTTTTTCTCCAGCTTAAACAACTTTAAATTCAATGAACTTTTCAGTGAATTTTAAAATAAAAATATAACTTTCAGCTGTTTCAGCTTAATCGCCCTAACAACAAACAAATCAAATAGAAAACTTTTTTTTTTCGTTAAGCCCAAGTTAAATATTTGGCAAAACAGGGGATTTTCTGTGTGCGTTTTGCTTGTTTTCAAAACAATTTAAATATTTTTTTGTTTTTCAGAAAACAGAAAAATATATTTGGTCGACCATAATTATGGTTAACTGGCTGGCAGCTAAATACGCCAAAGTAATGCATCATTAATTTTGCATAATGAACAAAGTTCGGAAAACGCACACACACACACATTTTGCTAGTAGATATAGTTCTCTATGCGAGTGCAGATTGCTTGGTTGCACAGTAATCAAAGCCACATTATTAAAAAATAGTATAGCGAAACCATAAACCCAGTAACGAGAAAAACGCAACAATCCCTCAGCAGCACAACTGTGGAGAGACCACCGTGGACATGACTGCAGTTTGGAGAGGGAGAATTAAAGTTTGACTCCTTCTCCCTGGCAAGCTGCTACTGCTTAACAGCACCTTTGGTGTAAACTGTTAAATTCAATACAAGTGTTTATACCACAACAGAGTTTGTGTTTTTCAATTTTTTGTTTTTAACATCAAAAACACACATATACACGCACACAAGTCCATACACACATTCATCAAATCCAAAGAAACATGTTAAGCTCTCTTTACATACTCCCATTTTTTCCTCTGTCTGTTACTTTCTTCCCCCCTTTTGCTTAAATACCCTTCCATCAATCTTATGTGTGTGTGCGTGAAATCCTTGTTGCCTTAAATTTGCCATTTCCTTTGCGTCGCTACTCTGAACCTTATGCTCATCCTTGGCCACATCGAGGGCACCAACGCTTTGGTTCGTTTTTGGTTAGACACCTGCCAGGAACACAACAATCAATTTAAGTTCATTTTCTGTGGAGGTCTTTTTTGTTTGGTTGGTATGCTACTGGTTTTGGTTCCACCGCTTTGTTATTGTGGTGGTGATGATGGTGCTCCAACCGAAAAGTAACAGCATCAACAAAAACAACAAACCGTGAACACACCTCGAAAATAACAACGAGGTTTTGAGGTATGAAAAGTTGTTTTTGCCCCTCAGCAAATGAACGCTAGGTGGATATTTTTCCTTGGCGGAGCTACAACAGGGCAAATAGGGTTTCATAGAACAGTCTTGCAATATGTCATATTCGGAGAAATTTATTTTTATTTATAATAAATGTATCTCTCATTGCGTATGAGTGTTGACGTGGATCATATGCACCCACAGTCGCTCATCATTTGCTTTTTTGAGCGATATTTTCCATAGCTGTAACCTGAGGTTTAGTTTTTAAGTTCTTGACATAATAATCTCAATTTACATTGCGTAAGAGTGACGACAATTCTTATACGCACCCATTATGGGATTTTGAAGCTGATTCTTCTACCTTAACCAGATCAAACAATCAGGTATCCTTTTTTTATGTCGAAGCTACTTTATGGGAAAAGTGGTATTAAAAAACTCTTTCCGTTTATAATTTCTTGAAAAATATACATTTTCAGACCCAATGAGTAGTGCGACGGCTCTCATTGCGTATCAGTGTTGTCGTTGATCATACGCTCCATAATCCCTCATTAAGAATTATTGATTATAAAGTTGATCATACGTAACGCAGTAAAATCTTTAGAATTTTGACCTCTACTCTTAAATAATTTTGTATAGGTTACAAGTTGGACCCACAGATAGACTAGTTATTTCTTTGAATAATCAGATCCAGATAACGTATTAACAGCTTTGGAATTCATTGCGTATGAGTTATGACAATACCCCGTCCTCCCTGATATTAATTCGATTATATTCAAATTTTTATAATTTTGCCGCGAGGCTTTATCAACTATGTGGGGTAGAACTTGGGATTTATAGTCTATAATCATATGAATATTCAAACAGTACCATCCATATTTAAATTTACAGTCAAATAAATTTATTGAAGCGGGTGGTCCCTTGCGTATGATTTATGTCACTACTCATACGCACCCAAAGTTCTAAAAAAATATTTTCAGCTTTGGAATTCAGTGCGTATGAGTTATGACAATAATCATACGCTCCCATGGTCGTATTTGGATGCCCAGTGATATAGCCTCCAGGCTAGATCGAATGAAATAGGTAAACTTGGGAACTTATGACATTAACCATATGCTCCCGTAGTCGATTATTCAAAATTTAGCCTCTAAATTTATTTTCATGTCGAATAGCTTAGTTAACTCTCTTGGCCCTTGCATATGATTTATGATACTAGGTGGAAAACTTTTTTTCTTGAAATATGCAGTACAAGATACAAAAAAGTGAATAAAATTTGGAGTCGATGGCGTCCGATTGAGCTCAAAGGGATTCATTACTAGGCTCCTCAAATTTTTGTCTTTCCTCTAAGCTGTATTTATGTATGCAGTAAATCTGGCACCCCAATTAGAAATTCGGTCCTTATTTTTTAATAGTTATACCCTCAGGCGAATGACTTGTGACGTTACTCATACGCATACATATTTTAAATTCTGTGCTTTAGGGAAAAGTGTTTCGAATTCGCCTTGGCCAAACAAAACTCCATTTTAAAATAAAAAAATCAGTTCCTTTTTCATTTTTACCTCACAACGTTTTTCAATTTTCTGGTATTTTTCTTCTTCTTCTCATAGCTTGTCAATTTTTTTTCCTTCTACGCTATATTTGTATGTGCAGTGGCGCATAAAGATTGGGGTCTTTTTATGTGGCTGTGAGAGTGTGTGCGTTACGTTTTTTTTTCTGTTTGTCTTCTTTTGGATAAAGGATGAAACATCAGCGGAAGTCTAACACCCTCCACACACTTTCAAAAATAAAACAAAAATCTTCCAATTGACTGCGATTTGTAAACTGAAAACAAAAAGATAACACCCACAAAAAACACCGGTAACAGTTACTTTTTATTTTGGCACTCAAGGTGCCGTCTTTGGATTAGCCTCAGTAAAACACAAGGAATTTGTTTCCTTCCTGAAGATAAATGAACGAATGAGTGCTGGAGGGGACCCCCATTTATATATAGACAATCTGAAAGACACATGACAAAATACCATCATGTGCCACTGTGAAATGATGATGCGCTGCTGTCGCTGCTGATGATGGCGTTATCAGTAGAAAAATTTCATTAAAATTATTAGAATTCCAGAAATGTATGACTCCTCCAGAAAACCTCCACGAACTTTCAATCCAAAAGGCAAGCCGGAGAAGACGAAATGGGAGGCATTCATACCAATGTGAAATAAAAAATAAATTTGCTGGATTCATTCTGTTTTTTCTTTTTTTCGATGAGTGTTAACGAAAGCAATGAAGCGTAAATGGAAGTGAAGAGAAAATTTAAAATGTTTCGTTTCGTTTTTTTTTATTCGAAAAACTTCGCAGCAAGATTTATGAGCCTTAAATTGCCATAGGCTTTTGATATTTGATTTTTAAATTGAAAGAAAAGCGGAATAACTAACTTTGGGCTATGCATAAAGAAGCAACATATGTCTGGGCCTCCAGGCGTGCACATTGGTTGGTATTTAGCTGGAAATGAGAATATAAATTATTTCCATGGAATTTAAGTATTCTTTTAGGGGTTTTAGATTGTGAAGAGGCAAATAATTAGGTGTGGGAATTAATATTGGCATAACTTAAATAGGAAAAGGGTGCGTATACGTATTGACGCTATTCATACGCCACAGAGGGCAATAAAATATTTTCTTTGAAACGTCAACGAACTATTTAATGTGGCGAACATAATTTTAGATCCCTTAATTTTTTTCACCACGAGAAGGCAAACGAAAAAGTATAGAATAAAGTGTGGGAATTAATACTAAATTGAAAAAAAAAGGTGCGTATACGTAGTGACACTACTCATACGCCACCAAGGAGAAATAAATATTCTCATTGATACACTACCGCACTATATAAATTTGATTATAGCTCCCATATACAATTCTCATACGATCAGGCAGCTAACTAAATCTTCATAGTAATCAGATAAGCCTAAAGACAATTTTTTTTTTTCAAACAAGAATATTGTTCTCTCGTTTTTGGATTTTTTGACAATTTTTCTGCCTTAAATTAAAAATTTTCTTAATTATATAGTTTTAAGATTTCCCAGGGAAAATTATGTATATGTAAAATTCAAAATACCAAACTACAAGCACCCAGCTGCAATATTTTCCCCTAAAACAGATCATTACCATATTTGCGTATAAGTATTGTCATCTATCATACGCCCAAGGGTACCACAATTAAATATTTTCGAATTTAATCATTTTAAAAATTAAAACATATCTAGGACCCAACATATCAATCTACAAGCACCCAGCTTCAGTATTTCTCCTCCAAAACATATCGTTACCATATGTGCGTATAAGTATTGACAAAAGCCATACGCCCAAAGGTACCACAATTTAATATTTTCAAATTTAATCATTTTTAAAGCTTTTTCTTCAAGTCTTTAATAATCACAACCAAAAAGAACATTGTTTTATAAAAAAAATAAACCCTGTTTAAGGATTATTTTCTATGATCCTTTGCTAAGACAGAACAAAAAAATCTCCTCTTCTTGGACAAGTTAGATGCTTGGCTGTAACAGCAAAGCATTTATTTTTTGTTTAATCTGGGTTTTAAGGTAATGACTTGCATCATCAACATTTAACTGTAACAGCTGCAATCAAATGCATGGGGAGGAGAGAGGGAAGAGAGAACAAGGTGAGAGGAAAAGAAGGAAAACAGTCATGTTCCTTTCCCTTTGATAAACTATTACCCTGACAATAAAATAAAGTAAAAAACTTGCTAAACTAATGGCCAAGGGAGAGATGATGACCTTCTTGTGCCCGCTACCCTCTCTTTAGTTTCTTTATTCTCTTTCTGCCACCCATTTTCTCAATTACCATATTAAATTCAAAGTGAATTCTATTGCAGTTGGGAAAACATTTTCCTAGAATGAAACCATGAGAGCAATCACCTTAAGTAGCAGCAAGAAAATGGAAGAATAAAAGAGGATAAAAGGAGAAGAGAGAAATAGGCGAATTTTAAAAACGAAGGGCCTAACATAATCTTGGACTTAAAAAAATACCTAAGGCGTGGATTTTTTAAAAATATTTTTTTCAAGTAGTACCTAAGGCGTGGATTTTTTAAAAATAATTTTTCTAGTGGTACCCTGGGCGTGGATTTTTTAAAAATAATTTTTCTAGTGGTACCCTGGGCGTGGATTTTTTAAAAATATTTTTTTCAAGTAGTACCTAAGGCGTGGATTTTTCAAAAATATTTTTTTCAAGTAGTACCTAAGGCGTGGATTTTTCAAAAATATTTTTTTCAAGTAGTACCTAAGGCGTGGATTTTTTAAAAATATTTTTTTCAAGTAGTACCTAAGGCGTGGAGTTTTTAAAAATATTTTTTTCAAGTAGTACCTAAGGTGTGGATTTTTTAAAAATATTTTTTTCAAGTAGTACCTAAGGCGTGGATTTTTTATAAATGTATCTAAGTACCCAATGAAGGAGTTTTTTGTTGTTATAGAAATATTTTTTTTCTTGAATTTCCTAATCAACCTCAGCATACCCTCCATCTGTGTAGGGAATCCGCACAACAACAAAAATTGTTCTATATATGTATTCTAATTGGGGTAGTGAGAGAAGTCCTTCTAATTACCATGCTGTCATGGCAAGGATGGATGACTGGCTGGCTGTGTGTATTTTTTCCATATCCTACATCTCCTTGTTGCCATTGATGTACTATGGCGAACATTTCAGCTTTTGCTGCCAGCCTGCCATTCACCATTACAGTTGGTTTATTGTTGAGCAATGCCATCATTGATTTAATTATTTTTCTAGATTTTCCGTTTTTTTTTTTTTTTGCATTTGTGAATGACGTTCGGGGCAGGCAGAGGAATTTTCCGAAGCCAGACATTTGTTTTCGGTCTAGAGGCATTGAATGTGGCGAGAGAGAGGGAAAAATTCAATCAGTGTTAGCCTTTGTGTTTAGCGGTAATTTTGCCTTTTGGTGGAAAATTGAATTTGAATTCTCGATTTTATTTTTTTGCACCAGAGAAAAAAACATTGCCTGCCAACAAATGGTAAACATCATGTCCTGTCAGTCAGTAGTGAGAGCAAAAATGGCAAAAAGAATAACCATAACTAATGTTTGTAGCCAGCCAGAATTGCATTTAAATTTAATTTCCGTTTCCAATTGGCCTCCATATTTCCGGTTTTCCAGTTGGGGCTAGAATATCATGCACAACAACAACATCCTGTTTGGCTGGATATTAGGATATTAGGTTAAGTGTAAATCTTTCTTTTTTGTTTGTGATTTATTGCCTTTTTCAGTTTGATTTTCCCCTTTTTTGTTGTAAGGCCTAGAAATTAGTGAAACTCTTCCAAACAATAGATCAACAAAATATAATTTCCTTTTCGTCTCTCTTTCGATTTCAGGTCTTTCCAAGCGTCCCATGGGTCCCCAATGCCGCAAAAGTAGCTTGCCCAAACATCAAGAGGTGAAAAAACGTTTCCTGGAAATATGCGATACCACCTTCTCGGAAGAGGTGCGCAACGCATTGCGTTTGCCGGCCTTCGATTCGTACGAGTGGAGCGATGCCGATATCATTCATTTGATGCAGACCATGTTTATAGAACTGGGATTTATTGAGAAATTCAATATACCGTTGGACACATTGCGGGAGTGGCTATACGAGGTGTACAAACACTACAATGAGGTGCCGTTTCACAATTTCCGGCATTGTTTTTGTGTGGCCCAGATGGTAAGCAAAACAAAAGAAAAGAGAAAAAAGGAAACCCCTATTCCTATCCCATATACATATGTGTCAAACCTCACCTCTCCACCCCAACAAACCCCTTTTGTTTGAAAAGTCAAACCAATCAAATTTTGTTGTATATTTGAAAAAAAGGAACTACATTATTTCGTTACATGGCCATTGTGCAGTAGGGCAGAAAACCCTTATCATTTGTTCGACCATACCTCTATTTTGTCCTGCTAATGGAATTCCTTCTCTTCCGAACTTACATAAAAAAAGATGAACAATCCGATGAGCCTCCTATTGTAGTGAATTGCCATGCAAATTGAACTTCGTTCGGCTGTCATTTCAAATTATATTTGATGTGTCGTGGTTATATTTCAATAGCTTAGATTCTAATTTGATTTAGGCTGTCTTTTTTCTCTCTCTGTGGAATCCTTAAAATGCCACCCAATAAATCCTTATTGATTGTTGAATTGGAAATTAACATTTGCCAGTTTTTCTTTTTTGTATAACAGATGAAGTTTGTAATTTAATTCCCTTCTTTTTAAAGGCAGATCGTAAAAGGCAGATTTATTTTGGAAGCAAGAAAATAATAAAATGAAATTCAATCAATTACAAAGCACACCGCAATGGGTCGAGGGTTCTAAAATTAGTAATATTTGTTTGTTCGAAGATTTACGTATAAGTAATGACAAAAGTCATACGCCAAGAAGTACACCATGAGGCTGGCATATAAGTAATGTCATAATTCATACGGCCTAGGGTACACCTAGAGAATTTTGTTTTTATGTTCAGGATAAATTTCTTTTGGATTTTTTAAATATTTTTTTCAAGTAGGCGGGGATTTTTTTTAAATATTTTTTTCAAGTGGTCCTAAAGGCGTAGGCAACTTGAAAAATATTTTTTCAAGTTGTTCTGTATGCCTGGTATCCTAAGGCGTGGGTTTTTTAAAAAATATGTTTTCATGTAGAATCCTTAGCGTGGATTTTTTAAAAATATGTTTTCGTGTAGAATCCTAAGGCGTGGATTTTTTAAAAATATGTTTGCATGTAGAATCTTAAGGCGAGAAAAAAATCTGAGACCCTTAGGTCTCTACTTTTTTCTATAGAAAAAATTCTGAGACCCTTAGGTCTCTACTTTTTTCTAGAGAAACAATTCTGAGACCCTTAGGTCTCTACTTTTTTCTAGAGAAACAATTCTGAGACCCTTAGGTCTCTACTTTTTTCGGTAGAAACAGTTCTGACACCCCCAAAGTCTTCATCTTTTTGCTATAGAAAAACTTTGAAGTCCTCAGGACTTCACTTTTTCAATATAATAAATTCCGAGACCCTCAGGCGTTTTCTTTTGTCTATTGAAAAAAACATAAAACGTTCATGCCTTCACCTTTTTCTTTAGAAACAATTCTGAGACTCTGAAATCTCAACTTTTTTTATCCTATTTAACTGTCAACACGTGTAACTATTATTAGTAATTGAAATCCTCTGAACTCTTAGCTGATTTCATTTACAATTTCAATAACAATTTGAAATTTGTGTTCCGTGGGTGCGTATAAGTAGCGACATAAATCATACACCCATGGGTACTTAAATCAAAGCAATTGTAGAAGTCTGCTGCATTACTCAAATCATTTTTAGGTTCAATTTAATTTGTAATTAAATTAATTACAAATTCAATATATTAACCATTGTGTGTTAACAATTATATCATTGTGAATTGATTATTTAAAGGCTGCTCCTACACCCCCCGACCCCCACCCAAGAAGGCAAACTAAAAGGAAAACAAGACAATGTACATATTTGGTTGCCTCTATGGTTTGACACGTGTCATTTTTTTGTTTGCCAAAAACTCCGATAAAAATCATTTCCAAAGAAATGAATGAAAGCCCACGTTATTTGTGGAGGCCGGGTCGGAAGATGTTATTATGCTAAAAGCAAGCTTAGGTCTATGAACCGGCTGTTTATCCTCTAAAGAAAAAAAAAACAGAGAAAAAACAAAACACGAGCTGTATTTATCGGGTGATAAAACAAAGGTACGGTGTGTAAAACATTGTCGTAAATGATTAAAATGAACATTTTTATGAGGAATTATTGTTGTGGTTGTTGGGTGGTTTTGAATCCATGGAGAAAACATGACATTATGATATTATTTTGAAACGTTAATACTGGGTTCTTTTATTTGGAAATCCATAAAAATATTAAATATTGTTTACCACTTTTTTCTTGTCATAATCCCTTGCTAGTGTCACAACGTCTTTAATCAGTTCAATTAATAATTTTACATTCCAAACATGAATTTCGAAATGTGTTACGACCGCTAGTCAAAAGAAAAAAAAATAAAAAAATTCACCCCAATTTTTCTACTTCAAAAAATATTTTTAAAAAAATCTTTGTCCATTTTTCTTGAAAAAATATTTTCTCCCCTTCTTATTTTCCATTTCCGGATTTCTTTTTTCAGGTGTCCTTATTCCATCTATTCTCCTGCCATAACGACAGTTATTTTTTTTTCCTCAAAACTTGTTTTCGTTTTAGTGTTGTTCTTCATAGTTTTATTGGAAACCAATAACAAAAGTTCTGCAAGAATTTCACAAAATTGTTGTTTTTTTCTCTTTCTCCTTCCAACAACAACAAAAAACCAACAAGGAAAACTTGTTAAAAGTGACGCAAGTGTCAAATGGCAAATAAAAGAAAATAAGTCAAGTCAATATTTTATTGATGAAATTGTTGTTTTTTTTTCTCAGGGAGGGTGGAAAGAGTCAGAGCAGATACATTTTTGACAATTTTTGGTAAATTTTTAACGAAATTCTTCATTTCTTATTGGAAAGATTGGAAACTAAAAAGAATTTGAACTGGTCTGTCAGTCTATTCGTGTTGTTCTAAGTAGGGGAAATTTACAACATGGAATACCCTTAAATTTCAAACATAATATTTATGGCCAACATTTTTTTCTCCACACCCTGCCCTCCTTCAAAAAATATTTATTTGTCCCGCAGGAAGTTAAAAGGAGTTCCTCTCTCTCTCTCTCTCTTGATATTTATATCCTTAAAGTATTCCAATGTTTATTTTCCCAGTTAAGAAAAAGTCATTTTCCAAAGTTTGTGTTTTGGCTCAAGTTTTCCTCTGCCTGAAATTCTGTTTCTACAGCAACCACTGCAGTGTCCTGTAATAGTTTCGCCATCTTCGTAGTTAGTTTGCATTCGACATTTCTAAGTACTGCCAGTGGCATTACGTGTGTCAGGGATGGTCGTTAGCTACCCCCCATTGTCATTTTTGTTCTCGAAAAAGAGATGACACTTTAGTCCATTTAAATGTCATTGAAACGAAACAAAAATTCCGAAAATATGAAATAAAATTAGCCTTAAATATGATTGGATATGACATTAATGGGACAGACAAAAAGATAAATAAGGTTGATCAAAATAATACAATTAGGCTTTAGTTACTACGTACCCATACTTACTTAGCTGGCTTGTGCCGGAACTTTCGTTCCATATGCCGAGCTTAAAAAAGATTTCCAGGCGCGTCGATCTTTTGGGCAGTTTTTCCAATTTGAAAGACCATATTCGGCAATGTTTTCTTCCAATTGGCCTTTCCATCTTATTCTTGGACTTCCCCGTTCTGCGTGAATCATCAGCTGGTTCGCTATTATATGCCCTCTGGGCTGGAGCATCTTCATCCATTCTCACAACATGACCATGTAGTCGCTGCAGCTCAATACGTCTAACAATAATATAATAATCCTCGCCTTGGATAGTAAAAAATCTACGCCTTGGGTGGTAAAAATCCACGACTTGAAAAATATTTTTTTTTTAAATCCACGCCTTGGGTGGTAAAAAATCCACGCCTTAGAAAATATTTGTTTAAACAAATCCACGCCTTGAAAACTATTTTTTTAAACAAATCCACGCTTTGAAAAATATTTTTTAAACAAATCCACGCCTTGAAAAATATTTTTTTAAACAAATCCACGCCTTTGATAGGTTCTTTAAAAATATGGTTTTAAAAATCCACGCCTTTCAAAGGCCCTGATAGGTTCTTAAAATATATTTTTAAAAAATCCACGTCTTAGAAAGGTCCTTGGAAAAATATTTAAAAAAAAATCCACTCCTTAGAAAAATATTTTCGAGGAAATTCTCGCCTTCGATACATCCTTTGAAAAAATATTTTAAATATATTCCCCACTAATAAATAGTTGTTTTTTATAAAAACAACAAACTGGGATTAAGCCAGACTATTTTGCAAAAACATTTTAAATATATTTAAAAGCATTCAAGCCTAGAGCATGTCCAGGCCCCTAAAAGTATGCAGCGTTTGACTAACAATGATAAATTTACAAATTTTCAATTTTTCCATCATTGAATTTAAAATCCTTAGTTTTTTATATATTGACAATCCCTAGACCTGTTACCTATTTGCCGAAAACCCAGAAAAATTATCTTCTCCCCGAAATTTCTTCCAGTGTCATCGTCCACTATAACAATTGTATACAATTTGTATCTTTTGTTTTACAATTTTTTACTTAAGCTTCTTAGGCTTTTGCCGTTTTCCTAGCATAGTCATGTTGCGATGCCATTATACCAGATACCCTGTCCCTGTACTACACCCCGCCAAAGACAGAGAACTGGGTCAAAATCGTTTTTTGGTATCTTAGGACCGGACAAGGAGACGACGACGTCGGGGTACTTAAAAAAGCCCTTTTTTTCAAAAGGACAGACGGCGTGAACAAAAGATTATGATGTTGTGTAATATTCTAGCTGAGTGTAATCGTTGCATCAGCTTCTTCCTCCTTCTCCACCCTGTTTTCAGGTTTCTAGTGCTGCAGTAAAACGTTAGCATCAAACTAAAGAAGATGCCAAAAAAATACACCGAGTACATGACTTGGATAATGGTGATGACAAAAAGAAACTACTGAAAGGGAATGGCAAAGAGTGGAGTGGAGAGGGGGAGGGTGGGCCAAAGGCAAATGTAACTATTTTTACATGAACATTTCTTTTAAAAATAGCTTTGGCCAAGTGCTTGAGCTCAATAGTAGTAGTTGTAGATGTGCTAGCTTTAAAGTGGCCCCAAACTGGGTGGGTTAGCTAGATTCCTTAATGCCCTGCAAAATAGTGTGCAGGAGGTTTTGAGGGGGGTTTTGGAAAAAAAATCCTTATGATTGCATTGTAAAACGTAAGTGGGTGACTGGACTACAAAGGAAATGAGTAAAAGCTACAGCAACAGAAACAAAAAAAGAAAAAAACGAAATAACAACGTTTCATCTTTCGTTTAGAATTTATGGAATTTCCTTTGTAATGTCAATATAATTTCTTGCATTTTTTTGTTCGTTGGCATTTCCCTTTTATTGCAACGTTAAAAAACGAACGAACGAAAGACAAAAAAAAAATTGAATAACCACACTTTATTTTGAGATGACAGTACACCTTTTTGACAGCATGTCTCCATACACATGCATAAGTAAATGACAACAACCATTTTTTTTTTCTTTGCATGACAATTTGATTGATAATAAACGAAATACAGTTATGGGATTAATAAAGAGAAAATTTAAAATAAATTAAATTTTTGAGGGTATTTTTCAGAATTTTCCAAACCTATTTTTAAACAAGTGAAAAAGCGTTGCAGCAAATTCGTTCAAGAACCCGCAAATTACCGAAAATTGGGGGTACCCTTATATGGGGGCTATCCAAAAAAAATGGACCTATATTCATAATTTTCTTGTGGAGACATTTAGTACCCAATAAGAACCCAATGTAGAAAATTTCAGCGAATTCGGTGGAAAAACGCGTTCAAGAACCTCAAAATACAGTAAATGGGGGGGGGGTACCCTTATATAGGAGCTAGGCATAGCTCCCATATAAGGACGTGGACCGATAAAGCCCATCTTCGAACTTGACCTGCCTGCAGACAAAAGACGACTCTATGCAGACGCACATGGCTATATTGTCATAGAATTTTATACTGATCAAGAATATATACGCTTTATAGGGTCGGAAATGATTATTTCGATCAGTTACAAACGGAAAAACAAGATTAATATACCCTCCATACTATGGTGGAGGGTATAAAAATACAAAACTTTTAAAGGTCCAAACACGCCTCATAAGGTCCCTAAAAAATATTTTTAAAAACCTAGGCCTAATTTAGACCCCTACAAAATTTATTTCGTATTCAAATATCCCAATAAATACTCATTATTATATCCCTTTTCTTGTATATTTGTATATCCTTTCATTAGATTTGTATATCCTGTTATTAGATTTAAAGATTCCGTTAGCCTCTAAATATTCTATAGAAACTCATTGAGCCTTTAGTTCGTCTATAAAGACTCCTTGAGACTTCAGCTCGTCTGCAGAGACTCCCTGTGCTTTAAAGTCGTCTGTAAAGGCTCTATGAGCCTTCAGTTCATTTATAGAGACTTTCTGAGCATCCAGCTAGTCTATAGGGACTCCCTGGACCTCCATATAGTCCATAGAGACTACCGGAGCCTTCAGCTCTATAGATACTCTTTGGGCATTTAGCTCGTCTATAGAGACTCGCTAAGCCATTGGTTCGTCCATAGATACTCCTTTAGCCTTCAGCTCGTCTATAGAGATTATATGAGACTTCCGATCGTCTATATAGACTCGCTGACTCTTTAACTAGTCTATATAGACTCTCTGAGTCTTGAACCCATATATTGAGACTCCCTGAACCTTCAGCTCATCTATAGAGACTCACTGAACCTTCAACTAATTTATGTACATGGACTCTCTAAGCCTTCAGCTCGACTATGAATCGTTCCGCTTGTCTGTAGAGACCTAGGCCTAAATTAGACCCCTACAAAATGTATTTTTTATTCAAATATCCCAACAAATCCTCATTATTATATCCCTTTTCCTTCTATATTTGTATGTCTTTCATATGTCATATTTTTAAAAATCTAGACCTAAGGTGAACCCCTACAAAATGTATTTTTTATTAAAATATCCCAATAAATCCTCATTATTATATACCATTCCTGCTTTATGTGTATATCCTTTCATATTTCGCTGTAGATTTAAAGTAGATTTAAAGATCCCGTTAGCCTCTAAATATTCTATAGAAACTCATTGAGCCTTTAGTTCGTCTATAGAGACTCCTTGAGCCTTCAGCTCGTCTGCAGATAATTCAGGTCGTCTGTAAAGGCTCTATGAGACTTCGGTTCATTTATAGAGACTCACTGAGCATCCAGCTAGTCTATAGAGACTCCCTGAACCTTGAACCCTCGGAACCTTCAACTCATCTATAGAGACTCACTGAATCTTCAACTCATTTATATGGACTCTCTAAGACTTCAGCTCGTCAATGGCGACTTCCGCTTGTCTGTAGAGATACCTAGGCCTAATTTAGATCCCTACAAAATTTATTTTTTATTCAAATATCCCAATAAATCCTCATTATTTTATCCCTTCCCTTCTATATCCTTTGTGTATCCTTTCATATTTCCCTGTTTATTAAATTCCCATCATCATTATTAATATTTCTTATCCGTTTTTTTCATCTCATTTGCAGATGTATGCCATAACACGTCAAGCCAATCTATTACAACGTTTAGGTGATTTGGAGTGTCTCATCCTTTTGGTATCCTGCATTTGTCATGATCTCGATCATCCAGGCTACAATAACATTTATCAAATAAACGCCCGTACAGAATTGGCACTAAGGTAGGTGGCCAACCAGAATCTCTCTCACACACTCAAACACCCACACACAAATTTTCCTTTAAGCCTTTGCCTCTCACACAGCATGTAATAGAGATGGTGTAGAGGGGAACGTACGTAACTTAACCCCAATGCGAAACTTTGAAACCATTCAACCATTTGAGCCAATAAACGTCAATCAAACTCAACAATGGTGTCCATCAAACTTTTTTATGTGTTGGCCTTCCTTCAAAAAAAAAAAAAAAAAGAGGACGAAGAAGGAAAACTTGTAATCCTAGATTTAGAATGTAACCCAAAGGTAAAAAATTCATGCTGTGTTTGGAAGAGAGCGAGACAAGGAAAAAAAGGAAAAATTGTGTGAATTTTTTTGTAATCCTTTTTTCGGGAGGGTAACAGCTGTTATGGCTAAGGGGCTGCAAAATCCTTTATGTTATGCATTTAATGAACATATTTTCTTCTATTCTTGTTTCAGATATAATGACATATCGCCTTTAGAGAATCATCATTGCTCGATAGCATTTCGTTTATTGGAACATCCAGACTGTAATATATTTAGAAATTTTAGCCGAGAAGCATTCAAGTAAGTTGCAATTTTTTTCTGGATTTAAAAATAAAACAATAAAATATTATTTTTCTCTACATACATTTCTATTTCCTCTTGTTTAACTCTAATGTTTGTCTAAGTACTTTGTGAGAGTGTGTAGACACACCCACATATATATATATATATATATATTTGTAATAAGCTGTATGGCCACAAGTACCACACTTAGTTTTCTAAGTCCAACAGAAATCCTCTTGAAGCTAGCCAACAACCCTCTTTCTTCTCCTCTATAAAACTGTTACTTAGAACTTGACCAATGGTTGGGACTTGACCACTGGCAAAGGAAGTTAATGCCAAGTACTCTTAGAACACTCATGCATTCACTTACCCACACACACACACACTCTTCCGCACAGCTATTGTTCATGAACAAATTTAGTTTAAATATTTTTCTTTTTCCTGTTTTTGAAAGAGGGGGGAGATAGAGAAAAGTTTGAAATATTATTCCATGGGAAACTCTGGCCCCAAAAAATAATATACAAACTGCATATAAATCATAGAGAGATAAATCTGAACATATGCTACTGGTATTTAATTCACAAACTCGATAAAATACAAATATATAAAAATTAAATGTCACAAACAAAAGATTTGCCAGGGCAATTGCAAACAAAGAAAAAATAAAACCAATTGAAATAACAAAAATAAATTAAAGTACATATTAAAAAAAACAACAAAATAAATTAAATAAATAATAAAAAATTTATATCAATTATGAAATCAATTTATAAAATAATATTTTAATAATAAATAGCAAAACATTTTTTTTTTGAACCTTGAAAAGTGGGCAGCATTATCAGTTGAACTCCGAAACTCGTCAATATAGAAAACTTCTAAAGCAAATCTCATAACAGGGAATTAGCGTGTTTTTTGAATATTCCAATAAATTTTGTGCTTCAATTTTATATTAGAATCAATTCTGTACCTGAGTAATATACTTCACCCATAAAGACTCCCTGCTTCAGCTCGTCTACAGGGACTGTCTGTCGGTTCATTTATAGAGATTCCCTGAACCTCCATATAGTACATAGACACTTCCGGAGGCTTCAGTTCGTCTATAGATACTCCTTGGGCATTTAGCTCGTCTATAGAGACTCGCTGAGCCATCGGTTCGTCTATAGATACTCCTTTAGCCTTCAACTCATCTATAAAGACTATATGAGACTTCCGATCGTCTATATAGACTCGCTGACTCTTCAACTAGTCAATATAGTCTTCCTGAGTCTTGAACCCATATATTGTGATTCCCTTAACCTTCAGTTCATCTATAGAGACTCACTGAACCTTCAACTCATTTATAGGGACTCTCTAAGCCTTGGAGCCTTCCGCTCGTCTGTAGAGATACCTTCAGCTCGTCTCTAAGGACTGTCTGAGCCTTCAGCTCATTTATGTGCTCTATCTGAGCTCGTTAACAGAGACTCTCTGAGCATTCAACTGGTCTATAGAGGCTCATTGACCTTTCAGCTCGTCCGCAGAGACTCCCTTAGTGCACTATCTGAGCCTTCAGCTCGTTAACAGAGACTTTCCGAGCCTTCAACTGATCTATTGAGGCTCATTGACATTTCAGCTCATCAATAAAGACTCCTTTAGTCTCCATGTTGTCTATAGAACATTCCTGAGCCTTCAGCTCGGCTATAGAGACTCTCTGAACCTTCATTTCACCTATAGAGACTCCCTGAGCTTTCAGCTCGTTAACAGAGACTCTCCGAGCATTCAACTGGTATGTAGAAGCTCATTGACCTTTCAACTCGTCCGTAGAGACTCCCTGAGTCTCCTTATCGTCTATAGAGTATTTCTGAGCCTTCAGCCGCCTATAGAATATTCCTGAGCCTTCAGCTTGGCTGCAGAGAATATCTGAGCCTTCAGCTCATTTATGGATACTATCTGTTCCTTTAGCACATCTCTAAAGCCTCCCTGAGCCTTCAGTTTGTCTATGGAGCCTCCCTGAGTCTCCATATCGTTCATAGAGACGCCTAGAGCCTTCAGCTCGTCTATAGAATAATCCTGAGCCTCCAGCTTGGCTGTAGAGAATATTAGCTCATTTATGGATAATATTTGTGCATTTAACACATCTCTAGAGACTCCCTGGGCCTTCAGATTGCCTATTTAGCCTCCCTGAGTCTCCATATCGTTCATAAAGACGCCCTGATCCTTCAGCTCGTCTATAGAATATTCCTGAGACTATCTGAGTCTTTAGTTGGCGTCCCTGATCCTTCCGCTCGTCTGTAGTGATTTGTTCATCCTTCAGCTCATTTATAGGTAACTAGCAAAGTACCCGCTACTTCGTATGCGGAAAGGGAATAAAAAAATATTTCATATGGAAATGGTGAATACCGTATAATTAGTTGTACTATAGTTCTGAATTCCACCTCTATTCCTACATTTAATATCAAGTTTATTACCATTAATTACTCTTCATACACATAAGCACTATTTTCCGAAATCCACACTTTAGCAAAAACGTACAGTTTCCACATGTAATTCCATTTAGAACTTTTCGAACACCACTAAATTTAGTACCAAAAACCCTTTGGTCCTTCTTTCTAACTCTCTGTCAATGACCAACATTCTGAATTTTAGGTTTCCAGCTCTCTCCGTTATCCAAGTTTAGTGAATTTTCTATTCTATACTATTGGTACACATAAATTCGAGTTTCCAAAGTTGTCTCCATAGCTCAATACTACACTTCAACAGTAATCTAAGTTCCAAATCTCAAGATTCAACCAAATGCAAATGGTTTCAAATTTAGTACCATTTAGTAATTCTCATACTCATAGGTAAGAATTTCTAAAACTACATCAATCCATCAATCCTAATCTTACTTCCACCAAAGTCCAAATTGTTCCAAATTATTTTTATGTCCAAATATTAGGATTCCCGCTCACACAAAACGAATTGTACCATATTAAGTACCAATTAGGTCTTCTCGTATCCATAAGTACGAAATTCCAATACTTCCTTAATCTTGCAATTTTAATTACAAATTTACGTTTACTATCTCTATCCGTTAACTCGAATCTAAATTGTAGCAATTTTTTACCATTTAGTACACATAATGACGAATTTTAAAAAAAATTACCGACATATCTCAATTCTGCACTCAAACTGTAATATTAATTCAAAATTTTAGAATACAGCCCTATCCGTTCACACATTTGTAAGATTTCCGAACCCATTTAGTACTTTTTGTTTCTATAATTAACAATTTCCTAAACTATGTCAATCTTACACTCCAACAGTAATTTTAATTAAAAAATTCGGGAGTCCAGCTCTATCCGTTCATACATAATCAAGTTGTACGAAATATAGTACTATTTAGTACACATATGTACTATGTTTCCATATCTCAATTCTATATTCAAACATCAACCATTAGTCCAAATTATGGGTTTCCAGCTCTCTCCGTTCACCCAAATCCATCTAGTGCCGTTTATTACTTTTCGTACACATAAATACGAGTTTCCAAAGATGTCTCTATAGCTCAATCTTCAACAGAAATCTTAATTCCAAATTTCAGGTTTTCAGTTCTATCCTTTCAAGCAAAATCCAAATTGTACTAAATTAAGTACCATATAGTACCTTTCGTACCAATAAGTACGAATTTCATAATCTACCTCAGTCCTACATTCCAACAGTCATTTTAATTCCCAATTTGAAGACTTCAGCTCTGTCTGTTCACCTAAATCCAACTTCCACCAAATTTAGTACCATTTAGTACTTTTCGTACAAATAAGTACGATTTTTTAAAGCTAATTCCGATTATCAAGATTCCATCTCTACACACTCAACTGAATGCAAATAGTACGAAATTAAGTACCATTTTACACTTTTTATATACATAAGTACGAATGTACTTATTTCCGTACATCAACACTAGTTCCCAACCAGTATTTCATTTCATATGTCAAGATTCATGCTATATATGTTCAATATATATACAACAGGAAGTAAATTCAGTAAAGTTTAGTACCTTTAGTACACTTATAGGTCGAATTTCCAAAAACCCTTTGCACATCATTCTAACTTTCCATCAGTGACCAACATTCCAAATTTCAGAATTCTAGCTCTTCCCGTTCGCTAATAAAAAGGGTACCATATTTGGTACATTTTAGTACTTTTCGCACCCTTCTACTTCCAACAAAACTTCCTGCATACCCCGATTCTACACCCCCATAATGACTGTACACTGTAGTATGAATTTCCAAAACTTCCTACTTAACCCAAACCTACACTTCACAGAGATCCTAATTCCAAGTTTCAGAATTCCAACGCTATCGGTTCACTCACAATCCAAATTGTACCAAATTTAGCACACAGTAGTATGAATTTCCAAAACCTCCAACTTACCCTAACCCTACAACCCCACAGAGACCCTAAATCCAAGTTACAGGATTACAACTCTATCGGTTCACTCACAATTCAAATTGTACCAAATTTAGTACACAGTAGTACGAATTTCCAAAACCTCCTACTTACCCCAATCCTACACCACCACAGTGATCCTAACACCAAGTTTCAGGATTCCAACTCTATCTGTTCGCCCACAATTAAAATTGTACCACATTTAGTACACAATAGTACCAATTTCCAAAACATCCTACATACCCCAATCCTACACCCCCACAATGATCCTAAATCCAAGTTTTAGGATTCCAACTCTATCGGTTCACCCTCAATTCAAATTGTACCAAATTAAGTACATAGTAGTACCAATTTTCTAAAACTTCCTACATACCCCAATCCTACACCCCCACAGTGATCCTAAATCCAAGTTTCAGAATTCCAACTCCATCGGTTTATCCCCAATTCAATTTGTACCAAATTTAGTACACTGTAGTACGAATTTCCAAAACTTCCTACAGACCCCAATCCTACACCCTCACAGTGATCCTAAATCCAAGTTTCAGGATTCCAACTCTATCGGTTCACCCCCAATTCAAATTGTACCAAATTTAGTGCACAGTACTATGAATTTCCAAAACTTCCTACAGACCCCAATCCTACACCCCCACAGTGATCCTATATCCAAGTTTCAGGATTCCAACTCTATCGGTTCACCCTCAATTCAAATTGTACCAAATTTAGTACATAGTAGTACCAATTTCCAAAACTTCCTACATACCCCAATTCTACACCCCCACAGTGATCCTAAATCCAAGTTTCAGGATTCCAACTCTATCGGTTCATCCACAATTCAATTTGTACCAAATTTAGTACACTGTAGTACGAATTTCCAAAACTTCCTACATACCCCAATTCTACACCCCCACAGTGGTCCTAAATCAAAGTTTCAAGATTCCAACTCTATCGATTCATCCACAATTCAATTTGTACCAAATTTAGTACACTGTAGTACGAATTTCCAAAACTTCCTACAGACCCCAATCCTACACCCTCACAGCGATCCTAAATCCAAGTTTCTGGATTCCAACTCTATCGGTTCACCTACAGTTCAAATTGTACGATATTTAGTACACAGTAGTACGAATTTCGAAAACTTCTTACTTACCCTAAACAGAGATGCTAAATCCAAGTTTCAGGATTACAACTCTTTCGGTTCACTCACAATTCAAATTGTACCAAATTTAGTACACAGTAGTACGAATTTCCAAAACGTCCCACTTAACCCAAACTTTCACCCCCAGACTATCGGTTCACCCACAATTCAAATTGTACCAAATTTAGTACACATTAGTAAAAATTTTTAAAACTTCCTACATATCTCGATCTTACACCCCAACAATTATCCTGACTCCAAATTTCATGATTCTAGCTCTATTGGTTCGCATAAAATTCAAATTGTACCAAATTTAGTACCATTTAGTACCCATGAATATAAATTACTGAAACTGGGTAAAAAAATTCCAAAACTACGTACATTCCCAATCCTACACTCAGATGTCCAACTCCTAATGTTAATTTCAAATTTCAGGATTCCAGCTCGATTTGTATCTCCAAATTAAATTTGTACCAAATATAGTATCATATAGTACTTTTCGTACACATGAGTACACGCTTTCAAAACCATCTCCTTAAATAGACTCTACATCTCATCCCTAAGTCGCATTCCAAATTTCAAGTTTTTAGCTCTATCAATTCACATGCTACGAAATTGTACAAAATTAAGTACATTTTAGTACTTTTCGTACCCTTCTATTTCGAATTTCCAAAAACCCGTTGGTACATCTATCCTACACTCAGCGACCACCAATCCAAATTTCAGAGTTCTAGCTCTACCGGTTCGCCAAATACAAATGGTATCACATTTAGTACTTTTTAGTACTTTTCGTACCGTTCTAGTTCGAATTTCCAAAAACGCTTTTGTACATCTTCCTAACTTTACATCAGTGACCCACATTCCAAATTTCAGAATTCTAGCTCTTCCCGTTCGCCTAATACAAAGGGTATCATATTTGGTACATTTTAGTACTTTTCGTACCCTTCTAGTTCGAATTTCCAAAAACCCAGTCTTATCTCACGCCTACACACCAACACCAACCCACACTCAAAATTTCAAGCTTCTAGCTTTAGCCGTTTCGTCTGGGCGATGATCTGTCAGTCACTCACTCACTCACTCACTCACTTAACACTAAGCTCTTTTATATATATAGATATCTGAGCCTTTAGCTCTATAGCCTCCCTGAACCTTTAGTTCGTCTATAGGCTCATTGAGCCTTCATCTCTAGAAACTCCTGATCCTTCAGCTCCTTTATAGATATCCGTTGAGCATCTAGTTTGTCTATGGAGATTCCCTAAGCCTTAAGCTCGTTTATAGAGACACCCTTAGTCTCCATATCGTCAGCAGATATTCCTGAGCCTTCAGCACATTTATAGAGACTCCCTGAGCCTTTATATCGTCCATAGAGATTTCCTGAACCTTCAGCTCTTCTATTGAAATTCCCAGAGCTCCAAGCGGTGATAAATTGGAACTTCTAAGCATAGAACCTCGCACTCTATTGATTTCAACTAAACTCCTATGAAATGTTATTTTTCCCGATTTGTTATTTATTTTATTAGATCCTTAATGGTATTTAATTTTATTACACCTTCCTGCCTTCCCTCTTATGATGGCTATTAAGTTATACATATAGCAAAAGTTTCTTTATATATTTTTAATTATTTAATTTCATTTTCTAATAGTTTGCTTATATATAAAGTAAATTCACCATCGCTCTGCCTCACTTTCCTCCACTCCCTCCTCTCTCCCTGTTCTCTCTCCCTATCTCTGCCTCTGCTATAATAAAATTAAAATATGCAATCGTAAAGTCGAAATATTAAGTGTGTGTGTATACGAAGCTTGGTAACTTAAGAACAATTTTGACAATAATATTAAAGTGGGTCGAATGTTACTGTTATTAACATTTTCAACATGTTACAGTTATTACCATTTTCCTTCAAAAAAAATTACTGTTAATAAAATTTTTCACAGAAAATGTTACTGCTAATACAATTTACTAACTTTTCAACAGAACGCTTACTGTTAATAACATTTGCAAGATAACATGTTACTGTTATTAACATTTTACTCCAAAAATGTTACTGTTATTAAAATTTTCCTCCACAGATGTGACTTTTTCCTCAAAAAATCTTACTGTTCATAACATTTTTCACAGAAAATGTCAATGTTATTAACATTTTCCTCCAAAACAATTTCTGCTAATACAATTTTTCACAGAAAATGTCACTGTTAAAAAAATTTTAAACAGAAAATGTTGTTTTTGATAACATATTCAGCAGATAATGCTACTGTTACTAACATTTTCAACAGAAAACGTTACTGTTAATAAAATTTTCCCCAGAAAATGTCACTGTTAATAAAATTTCCCACACGAAATGTCACTGTTAATTTAATTTTTAGGTTTCAATGTCACTGTTAATAACATTTTTAGCAGAAAATGCCAGTTTTAAAAATATTTCTTAATGTTTATAACATTTGCATAACTGTTATTAACATTTTCACCAAAAGTCTTCCTTTTTCCCCGTTATTTTTTTTTTTTTTTTTGTACCCACTCTAATATCCTCCCTTTATTTCCCATGCCACCTACAAAAATTGTTTGCAATTAAATTTATGATGTTACTGGTAAATTTCTTACTAGTTTTTCACATAACTCTTATCCTTCAACATATGTATGTATATAGATGGCTATGTAAAAAATTTTTACAAATGAGCCTAAGATAGAGAAAGATGCCAGAAATTTAATTTTTAAGAAAATGCAATTTCAAATTATAAATGTAAATTTACAAATACACAGACACACATACACTCTCAACTGCAGTTAACATGTGTGTGTAAATAAAGCAAGTGGTTTTATTTGAAGTACTATCTACCAAAAAAGGAAAAAATTAAAACGAATATAAATGAAACTCATAAAGGTAAGAAGTTGTTCTCGGCTAAAATATGAAAATCCTATTAAAATGTTAAATGGAGAAAATTACTTAATTGAATTGATGAAACTCTTTAAGAGGAAAAAAAACAACAACAACATGAAACGATGTAATATGTCGATTAATTAAGATACAAGGCTGTATAATGAATAGCAAATGTAATTTTTTAATGGAAGGTGGAATAAAAAAATGTGAAGAGGAAATGTAAAGGATATTAAGAGATTGTAGTAAAGCAAAGAGAGGTATGGAAAGTATTAATATTGTTTCAATAAAACTTCAGTTGTTGTTGTAGCAGCTCTACTGATTTTCCACCATGGCCTGAGGTGAGAGATTTTGGCCGAGTGAGCCTCCGGTTGTAGCAGCTCTACTGATTTTCCACCATGGCCTGTGGTGAGAGATGTTGGCCGAGTGAGCCTCCGGTCTTTTCGGATAGTATACCCCTCTGTCGTAGGAACATTGTCTTTTGAAACTTTAGTGGTATTTATTGCTTTCTATGCAAGAATTAAGTTATCATTCTCTGGTTTATTGACCTTTAAACCTTTCCAATAAAATATTTTCAAAATCTCCCACATTGGCTTCTTTGTTAAAATTACCCTGAAAAAATATTTATGATTACCAGTGTTACACTCAAAATCCTTAAATAACTGTCACACAACTTTAAGTTATTTCAAAAAGTTTAACAGAGTATTTGTTTCTCCCTCTTCTCACCTCCCCCTCTTTTTGTCCTCACTTTTGGCTGTGTAATTTAATCTTCTTAATTGAAAGTGTTTACGATTACTTTGTCATCATCATCATCATCGTTGCAAAAAAAAAGAAAGAAATAAAAACCCGCCTAAGGATCCAATGAGAACTGAAACAAGAACGTATCTAAGATAAAAAAAAAGAGTTGGAATGAGATTGAATTGTCAAACAATGTGGGCTGGGAATGTCGAAGATGCCACTATGAGAATTTGAAGGAATAACAATGACATTAGGTGGACTGAAAAGTTCAAGAATATAGAATTTTTAAGTTCGGTTTGGGAAACTCGAATATGACACTAAGAGATTTAGAAGGAATGTCAATGATATTTGGTGGACTGAAAAGTTCAGGATTATTGGGGACGGAATTTTAAAGTTCGAAGAAAATCTCCGCTTATGATGAAAGAGTTTTGGGTTTATTGTAGAAAACCTGCTAAAAATTCAGAGATTAAATATCTACTGCAGCCAGAGAACTATTTTTGGAAAATGAACATATTATGATCTCCTCTGATTTAATTTTTAAACCAGAAGCCTTTTTCTTTACCCAAAATTTGTTTCAATAATGGCAAACCCTTATTAAATAATCTCAATTTTCCCCTTATTTCCTTTCATAAAAATTTAGAACTTCTAATGATGTAGCTATATCCTATGACATCTTAAAATATGGCAACCTTCCCTTAACATCAAAAATAACCCTTTCTTCCACCCATGAAATACTTCCCACTACCATATCTCTCCACTAGTATTTAGCTCGGATTTCATGCGAAATAAAGGCATAAACGAGAAACGTCTTTAACACCAATACCACCACCACCATCCACACCATAGCCAAAGTCATTTCGAAATATATTTCAATTTCTTTTATGACAGTTTATTTGCTACTCTGTTGCTTTTTATGGTGTGTACTTTTTTGCTTTTTTGTTCGCTTTCCTCGCTCGCTGCTCTGTACTCCACGGAGAGTTGTTACTGCAAATGGTGTCACTATTGCAAATGCTTGAAGTTTTGTCTTTTTTGTAGTTTTTTCCATTGCGATTTTATTTTTTTATTTAGTTTTGATAATCATAAAAATTAATTTTTCAAATAAAACTTTAAATCCCAAGACATGATGAGATGAAAGAAAAACCAGAGATAGAGAGAAAGATTCATTGACGTCATTGATAAAAGAAAACCCAATACGAATGCCCAAATGCAAATAGTTCTCAGGGATTCTCAGGATAATTTTGATTAATTTCTTCCACATTTCATTTGATTTTAAATAGAAGTGAATTCTAAAACATAATTTCCTATTACATTTTTCTTCAATGATAATGATTTGCACAGATATTTGCCGTTGCGTATAAGTAACGACAACACTCATACGCCACCAATTACCATATCATTTTTATAACAAAGTTCACATGTGCCTATTGTGGCGTATAAGTAGTGTCAATACGCATACGCCACCAATAACAACTGCAAATTTCTTATTTGATGGTTAATATTCTCAGAACTGGCCATATTTTCTAAGAACTGACCATATTTTTTGAATACATAGGTTTCAAATATTCTGGTGTCCAAAGGAATAACTTAAGATAAAAAGAGAGAAATATGATAACTTTCATTTTAAAAACAATTTTTTTTTTCAAAAGCACAATTCAGATTTAGAAATCATAATATTATGCCGATTTTACTCAAATTTTTATTTAAGAGCAATATTTTTAGTTGATTTCTTGAAGGCAATAGCTACTGTGGGTCCTTAATGCTGCCCTGCTTAATAGACTAATGGATTAAATTATCAGATTATAGAAAATAAAGAAACTACCTCTACAAGAACATTAAAAAATTGAGATTATTGATTCTATTTTTATACCCTACACAACTATGTTGTCAGGGTATTATAACTTTGTGCAGCCCCAAGAGTTTGTAACGCCGCGAAATATTGATCCCAGACCCACCTTCAAGTATACCGATCTTCATATCTCGACTAGCTGAGTCGTTCTAGACATGTGTGTCCGTCCGTCCGTCTGTCCATTATAATTTGTAAACACGATACAGGTCACAGTTATGTACCAATCTTCACGAAATTTTGCATGTAGAATGGGTTCGGCCCAATGAAGACCCCTATTGGGAAAATCGCTTAATATTTAGCGGATGAAATGGACCAAATACTAAATTTTGTCGGGTTTTCTGGTTCCTCCAGAAGCCGCAATAATGGCCCGAACTTCGTAAAATTTTGCATGGAGAAGGGGATCGGGCCAAAGAATAAGTATGCCTGATTTGATAAAGATTGGTCAATATTTAGCGGGTCAAATGGACCCTAACTTTTGTGTGAAAAATTACCAAATTTGTATTCTATGGCGTATATATTTACTCCTGAAGGACATATAGCCGAGAAATTCATAGTATATCCAAGAGGAGTGGTTGATCTTTAAATTGATACCAATTATATGGTCGCATGTACTCGAATGTGGGAGTTACACGTACATATTTACAGGTGCTTACGTACTCAGATATTATTTAGTAACCCATTACCACACTAGAGGCCGGAAATATAGCTCTGATCGCTTGGAAATTTTCCATGAGGATCCAGTTATGTTCAAGGACAACGTCTATAATTTTCGATGATGATCAGATAATAATATTGGGATGAAGTGGGCCGAAAACGTATTTTTTTATTTTCGAGCCTGGAAAAGTAATTAGAGGGACCGTACGAAATATTTCCAATATTCGGAAAGAGGTGCTGTTGTCAGTGTTAGGAAGAGGTGCTGTTGACCTCTAATCGGTCAAGAGGGTGCAAGTATCGGGAAATATTGCGCAAGCTCAGAACATAGAACAAAGAAAGCTACATTTTCGTGAAAGTTGTGTAGGGTATCATATGGTCGGCTCCGTCCGACTATACTGCTCCGCTCACTGGTTTCTAATTACAATTGAAATATTTTTACTTTTTTTTCTTTTAATAGTTTTTAATATTCATTTTAAGTTTTCATTTAAAATATTTTAGTCCGCCAATTCTTTATAAATCTGTTTGATTAATACGCTGTTAATGAATTCCCTCAATATTCATTTTATTATTTGTTTTTATATAATTTATATTCTGTTTCAAAATTCTTTTTTATTTATTACGTTTTCCAAACACTGTGTAGCCGTTTGGTGTATTGTCCATCATGATTGATCTTATCAGTTCTCCAAAAAAAAAAAAAAACTAAGTAACACAAATGTTTATTTAATTCAATGAGCGGCGTTTGAACTTCTCATTCCGACAGATAGCTAGCTAGTCAATCATCAAATGGCCTCCTCAAGAGAGCTCTTCAATAAATAATAAAATATATATTTTTTTTATTTCATCAAGTATTTTATTTATTTATTTCCTAAAGTGAAAACTCTCAAATGGTGTTATCATTTCAAATTACAAATTGTGTGTTTGTGTGTTTTAATTTATTATTTTTTATTATTGATGGAAATTACAACGTAAATCAAAAATTACAAAAAGAAATAGATTATTGGCTGGAATTGAACTGGGTATTGCAAAAATTACACAGAGAAGGGCTTATCAGCAACGAATTGAATTTAAAAAAGAGAGGGAGAGAGAAATGGAAATATTTTTTTGTATAATATTTCAAAACTGGCTTGAAATTGATTAACGATTTAGTTTTATTTTAATTAAGCTTGGGAGAGGTGTTAATCGGAAATTATTTGCGGTTTGCTAAAGAATAAGCAGAAAAGAAAATGCCTTCCAACTTTAGCCATATTTTGTGGTTTATTGGCATCTCCATAATGCTAAAGGTCGCTCGAGCTCTACCCCCCACAACACAGACACCATTGAGCAGCAAACAGAAATTCCCAAAATGTAATACCACCTATTGGCCCAGTGTTAAACTTCAAATGGACGACTATATGGATCTGCTGGAGCAGCCCTGTGATGACTTTTGGAATTATGCCTGTGGCAATTGGCGTGTGCCACATCAGCTGAGATTTATGAAACCCACAGACACCCTGACCGCCATTAAGGCCCAAAATAAATATTTACTTATGCAGTATTTAGATGAAGCTGAAAAGCAAGATGAGGAACAGGAGGAGGACGTGGGAAGCCATGCAAATAGTGATCTGGCCTCAGAAAGTGTGGTGAAATTTTACAAATCCTGTCTGGACAAACGAACTTTAAGATCTCGGACCCAAGATGAATTGGCCATACGTTTGTATACCGATGTTTTGGGTAATTTCAGTTCCAGTTGGCCAATACTGCACAGCAATTTCTCTGCCAGCCGTATGGAAACGAATTTCAATTGGGAATATGTGGCTGGGCATATGCGACGTTATGGTAGCCAGACCTTGATTCGTACCCTAGTCCAACCGAATTGGCAAAGTTCTCAACAGCTGATTGTCTATCTAATGCCACCTTCATTTGAACTACTCAAGGCCCGACAATCGGATAGTACCTATGATGAAGAATCTGTTTTTTTCTATCAACGTTATATCAAAATGTTAATGATGGATCTGGGTGTTAGGGTAAGGAAATCCAATTTAATTGCCAATGAAGTTGTGCAATTCGAACAATCCCTATTGGCCTTGGTCAACAATAAAGATGTCATGATTTTAAAGGAACCTCAAACCTTGGCGTCTTTGGCACGGGAATTGCCTCAAGTGGACCTAATGAAATATTTCAAAACATTGCTGCAAGATTTCCAATTACCAAGGAATTTTGAACAAAAAATGCTAATAGTGGCTGATAAAAATTATTTGCGTAACCTTGTGCGTCTGCTGGACAAAACCAAAATCGAAACAATTGCCAAATATTTTTTGGTACAATTTTTGGTGAATTTCAAAGTGAATCTTCACGATGATGAGGGTTATTTTAAACAAAAGGAAGAATGTTTAAGGCAGCTGAATGATTTTATGCCCTCAGAATTGACCCGGATATTCTTGAGGCTACAACACCATGGGGATGAAGAGGAATTTATCGCCGAAACTCAAAAACATTTGGAGGAAATTTTCAGCAAACTTAAAATACAATTTGAAAAATTGATAAATTCCACCTCGGTATTTGAGCGAGATGTCTATTCGAAAAATCTCAGTATAGAGAAAATTCGTAACATGCGTTTGCTGTTACCAAAATTGGAAGAGAATTCAAGTATTGGTAGTAAAGATTTGGAAATTTCCGATATTTATGATTTAAATTTAATTGCCTTGACGAAATTTAGAAATCAACAACAACTACAGCAGCTGATACCCCACATGGTTAGCGATGTAACGGAAATTGTAATGGATCCGGAATTATCTTTATCTTCCCTATATTTCGATCAATCCTATGGCCCATTGGATGTTAATGCCTATTATCGCCTAAAGAAAAATGCCATTGAATTACCGATTGGTATATTGACCGCTCCCCTCTATGATCGTTGTATGAAACCTGCAAAAATTTACGGAGGTTTTGTCTACATCCTGGCCCATGAACTGCTACATGGTTTCGATTATGATGGCATGAATTATGGTAAAAATGGCAACACGAATAATGGCTGGGGCCCCAAGGCAATTATCAAATTTGGCATACAATCCAATTGTTACCTCGATGATCGTTATGCGGATGGCCATTCGACAATAAATGAAAATATTGCCGATTCGGAGGGTCTACGATTGGCATTGGAAACTTTGCTGGATTATGAAATGGATCAGTCATTCGATCAAAATGATATGAAATTATTTTTCTTAAGTTTTGCCCAGACATGGTGTGGCATTAGTGGTGCCGGAGCCAATGGGGAAAGTAATTTTCGCATACATGCCAGCCATCAGGAGCGCGTGAATAATGTTTTGGGTAATTTTATGGAATTTGCTGATGTCTATAAATGTGAAACAATGCAGCCATTGAATCCGGAGAAGAAATGTAGAATATGGTAGGGGAGGGAAAATTTTTAAAAAATATATATTAACTAAAAAAATAAATATATTTAGAAAATGTTTTGTGAAAAATTAGTTATAAAAATTACGAAAAAATTAAATAAAATACAAAAAATAATAATTCTCTAAACAAAAAATTAATAAAACACAATTTTAGTATTTAAAAAAATATGTTCGTGGGCTGTGGTTGCGTATGCGTGTTGACAATATGTATACGCCCTGGAGAACTGGAATAAAAATTATCTGCAAAATTGAAAAAAAATCTCTGAAAGTCTTAGAAATCCCACAAAAATTTTAAAAGAAATTTCATAAAAAATATCAAAAAGACCATAACAGACAATTTGTGGCCTTTGAACCTTTGAACAAACCTTAAACAAGTTTTATTTAATTTTTGAATTGCATTTTTGAAAAAACATAATTTTTGTTTATTTTATAAAAGTATAATGTTGGCTCTTTCAAATTATCTACGAACATTTCAGTCTCCTGAGCCCTGTGGCGTATAAGTTGTAGCAACACTTATACGCTCCCTGAGTTCTTCAACTAGATAATAGAATACACAAAAGAAAAATACCTTGAAAATCTTTTAACTTCCGATATTTTCTAAAAAGGACATTTATCTGCAATTGAAGGAACCAAAGATTATCCTTCCTATCTCTCCCTAATTGAGATCTTTAATTTCCTTTTTATCTATTTCTTTCCACATAACAAAAACATCTTCCAAGATATATGACATATAATCTGTTTCCTTTCTTTATCCTTTTAGAAATATATAATCATAATAATAACATATGGCCACTAAACATGTGTGTGTGCGTTAGCATGAGTGTCTGTATGTGACAAATTTGCTTTGGGGCGAAATTCTTTGAAACTTCTTTGTTATGCAAAACTATTTTGCCCTCCGTCCGTCCCCTCCCCATGCAAAAGAAATGACAGAAGTGAGAGATTCTTAACATGTTCTATGCATGCATGGAGCTGCAACATTTTCTTAGGGTGCATTGGGGGAGAAAAACTAACATAACTACTTCCTTTGCATTCGCATTTTTCTGCTACAAAGGAATTCAAAAAGCTGTAACATCTTTTGGTCACACACACACAGAGGAATAACTGTTTTACCATTAGGCAAAAGAAGGGAGAGTAAATTCTCTGTGTCCAAGAATTTTAATTTAAATTCTGATATATTTTTCCTGAAGATATTTTAAAGAGCCAAATAATTTCAATTTTAAAGCCTGACATATTTTTCTTCCCTAAAAAGATTTTGAAGGGTTAAAGAAAGGAGAGAAGATTTTTTATAATTTTTCTCAAGAACTTTCGGAGAAACCTACAAATCGTTTTCTTTTCGTAAATTTAATTTCACTTTGATTTCTTTCCAAAACTTCTGTCTCATTTAACCGCAACAATTTTTTAATTAACTCTCTTACGGCAATCAAATAAAACACAAAATAAAATAAACAAATTGTAATTGCTAAAACTATTTCCTCTTTTGCGTGGCGTTCTCTAATTGTCCTTTTTGAAATGGATTTTATTTTATTCTGTAGTCTGTATCCTTTGTATCCCTTTTAGCATCCTTCAATTCTGCTGCCATTTTGTATTATCGCACATAATTTAGTTAATTTCTATCACCACAAAGCTGCTTAAGTTTTAAAATCCAACCAAAACCGATCCCCGACCTCCACCAACCACCCTGTCCACAATTGTTAAAAGTTCGCATGCTGGCTGGCATGGTGATGGCTGAATGAAATCTCATTATTGACATTAGCCGAAGTGATGTGAGGAAGTAGTAGCAGCAGAAAATTTATAATTTTTCGAAATTAAATTTCCGCAGACCATAACGGAAAATATGTGCGTTGTGACAGAAATTATACGTCCTAATGTTCTTAAAAAACGTGTTCTATAATTTTTCTTTTTCTTTGTTACAAAATTGGAATTTTCAGCTCTGTTCGATTATCCGTTTTATTTTCAGCCTCCACATTTTTTTTAATTTCATCACAAAGACTTATACGTTTGATTAACACCCATAGGCACCATGGTCCATTATTTAAATAACTTCACAGTAGCGCATACGTTTTGTCAATGCTCATACGCAGCATAGTCCGTAAAATAATCTGCAAAATCCACTTTCTGGCGATGTTTTCCAAAGATTTGCGAAGGAAATGTAATTTCAACACAATTCTCCAACAAAATCTACTTCTGTTGCCAGATGTTTATGTATAAATTTGAGGATGTTTTAATGTAAATATACGTTTATTATCTTCGTCTATTTAAAAAAAAATCGCGTCTTCAAAAATATTTGAAAATCACACCCTTGGAGGTTCTCAAAAAAAAAAATCTGCTCGTTTCGTATTTAGCTTAAAATCCCAACACTTTTAAGTACTTAGGTTTATTTATTAAATCCCATATTTTGTTCTGCTCCGTTAAAAGTTTTACGGCGTATACGTTTTCTCAACACTCATACGCAGCATGGTCTGCAATAAAAATAACCTGGAAATACACTTTCTGACGAAATTTTTCAAATGTAATTTGGAGGTTCACAAAAAAATCTGCTCGTTTCGTATTAACCTTAAAATTTCAACTATTTTAATTACTTAGGTTTATTTATTAAAACCCATATGTTGTTCTGCTCGGCTAAATGTTCTATAGCGTATACGTTTTCTCAACACTCATACGCAGCATGGTCTGCAATAAAAATAACCTAGAAATACACTTTCCGACGAAATTTTTCAAATGTAATACCAAAATATATCTACAAAAAAACTGACAGTTTCTTCTGTTCGGCTATATTTTCTATCCTTTCAGGATAGATCCAATATATGTTTTTTTATATTTAATCACAATGGCGTATACGTTTTGTCAGCACTCATACGCAGTATGGTTTGTTGAAATTCACTTTCTGGCGATATTTTTCTTAAAAACCATCCCCTCAAAAAATGTAAAAATATTCTCCGAATATTTTTCTAAATTGCGTTTAGGTCCTCCAAATGTATACACAAAATTGCACGCTTTACGTCCTTCAAAAAATTTTAATTTGTAATCTTGTTAAAAGAACTATTTCACTATCCATATAAAAATAAATAAAAATTGGCTTTGGCATAGGGTTTTTAATTGGCGTATGAGTAACGACAGTACTTATACGCTCCCCGTATTATATTGGCGTATAAGTTACGGCACTACGTATACGCTCCCGGTATTAAAATGCTGGCTAATCGTTTCTTCCTCTCTTAATTTTCAGCAAATTACTCAATTCTTTTCATTTATTTTCTACAGGTCCTTTCCATATTTTAAACACCGAACTTCAAATAATGTTAACATATTTTTCCTAGCACATTTTCTTCTACTTTGTAACAAAAAAAGGGAGATCAGAAAAAAATGTTAATAGAAAAAATACTCCACAAATTATCCTCATAATTGCTCGAACATGTTCCAAAGAAAAGTGGATATTTTGTTGCGAATTTTTCACTGACCACCTCTCTCTTTCTCTCACTTTCTTTTTGCTATTTTAGGGTTTAGCATTTAACAGCTAGATTATTATAAAAGTAGCTTGTAGCCAAAAAATACCAAAAATAAAGCTGGTCAAGTGTGGCAAGCTGCTGCTACTAATACCACAACAGAAAATAATACAGAAACAAAAAATTAAATTGCTTCTAGTTTAGTGTTTAATTGGCAATTTAATTAAAAAACAGGAGGCGAACACTATAAAAGGGGTGGCCTGCCTGCCAGCCTTTAACAAAAGAGGAACAAGTTGCGGAAAAACCAAAAATTTATTTCTCTACACAATTTTGCACATTCAGAATTTTTTTTTTCATTTTGTTCATGTTGTTATTAGTCTATGAAAAATGTGTAACGGAATAGAGTAGCTTTTTGAGGTAAGTTTTTTGTTTTCAACACAAGGAGAAACATAATAGAAAACTTTTCTTAGTTATACACCAGCATATCTATTTATGTCCGTAATGATAGGGTTGTTGGAACTTTTACTTACTTGGGTTTTTATTTTTTTATTTTGCAAGGCAATATATACATTCTACACTACCATACACACACACATTCCAACTAACTGGGCCACACCATTATAATTTGTTTCCATATTTCTCTTAACTGTAATTATAGCTTGTCCTCTTGCTTCCGTTGTAGCTCTTTTGAAAGAAAGAAAGTGTGCTTAATGACGCATGACGTTCGCATACACGTGCAGCAGCACAAGCACCCATTAGAATACACAATGTAAAACGGTTTCTAAGATAGTTGGCGTATACACGCTCACGCCAGACCATGCCTCTATGACAAAGTCTTAAATGTATATATTTCAATATAAAAAAAATCCCTGCACATATACATATATATTTTTGTCCGGACACATTATGAGTAGCGTGTTGCATATATCATACGCAGGTTTCTTCGAGGTTTCTTTGATATGCATTCGGGCAATAAATTATAAAAAAGGTCCTTAAAGAAAATTTTTATTTTAGTAAAGAAGGCTTGTGATTTATTTTAAGGCATTAGGGAAGGAAGTTTGTCATTATTTTATGTATTTAGATTCTGTCAGGATGTCAATTAAGTAACAAACTTTTGGTTTGCACCATAAATTGCCTATTATTTGAGTGGTGTAAACCTCAAAAGTCATAATTCATTTTCTAAGGTACCCCATGGCGTATACATGGTGTCAGTAATCATACGCACCATTTCACTCTAGGGGAAAATGTTTTGAAATCGAGTTAAAAAATAAAATTAGGTTAATTAATAGAGGAATATAATTTTTTCTCTACAATAGAAACGATTTTAATCTATTCCAGAAAGACACGGAAGTTTTGAATTTAAATTTATGTGGACCGTGAAGTTGTTTATAAATCTAATAAAATATATATTCAATTCTCAAGCTTCTGAGGCTGTGAAAAATCCGATTATTTAATATTTGTATTCTATTAATAATCTCCGAGGCGTCGATATGGTTTTTATATTTGATCACGATGTCGTATACGTTTTGTCAACACTCATACGCAGCATGGTCTTTTGAAAAATAGCCTTGAAATTCACTTTCTGGCGATATTTGTCAAAGGTATGGAAGGAAATGTAATGCCGAAAATTAATGTTCCAAAATATCTAATTCTCTTGCCAGATGTGAACGTTAATTTTTGAGGGAATGTGTCCCTGAGAAAGACTTCTCCTTATCTGAGAACGAATTCTCTCCGTCTGCATAAATTTCAAGCCAGAAAAGTGATCTGTGGTGTGTGTGTGAAGGAAATGTAATCCCAAAATATATCTACGCGAAGCTGAAAATTCCTTCTGTTCGGTTATATGTTCAATTCTTTTTAGGTTAGATCCATTATATGGTTTTTATATTTGATCATGAAGTCATATACATTTTGTCAACACTCATACGCAGCATGGTCTGTTGAAAAATAGCCTAGAAATTCACTTTCTGGCGATATTTTTCAAAGGTATTGAAGGAAATGTAATGCCGAAAATTAATGTTCCCAGATACTTAGTTCTCTTGCCAGAACATTTATTTTTGAACGGATGTGTCTCTGAGAAAGACTTCTCCCTATCTGAGAAGGAATTCTCCCTGTCTGGATAAATTTCAAGGTAAAAAAGTGAATTTCTTTACAAAAAAAACCGATTCGTCAACCAGAGGACTGCTCCTTTGATTTTTTCTGAAGATTAATAACTACTTTCAAGATTGTATGCAATAATTCCAATCGAAGTCACTTTAGCTCTAATGTGTCGTTAGTTTAGGCCAATATAGCACCAATAGGAACTTCTTCTATACACGCCACAATCATGGCATAGTGAATTGTCGCCTCGCGACCATATGAACGCCCTGAGGCTCTGAAATAAAAAAATAATTTTACTACGTATACGTTCTGACACTACTTATACGCCCTAGTGTCCTGGAATAAATACAACAATTATTTTGAAAATATTTTCAAAAAGATATTTGTAAAAATTCTATCTTATTTTCCCAACAAAATATTTAAAAAGTCCGTACTAAAAATCCTTATTTTTGAGTAGTTTTTGTTTTAGTTGTCCATAAAAAATTATATTAATAATATTCTGAGCAATTTATTTAGGTCCTCGAGATATATTATTAAAAGTCCTTAAAAATTAAAAAAAAAATCTATTTTCTTATCAGTGTCCATATTAAAATAAGCAACCATTAGTTAATACATTGCATAAGGGCCCAATTGACGTATGAGTTACATCGGTACTTATACGCTGCCTGTATACGTGGTGACAGTAATTATACGATCTAGAGTCCGGGAAATAAATAATCGCCGTCTCTCCGATGGCTTGCAACAGTTTATTTCGGATGACAATGTTATCTATAATCGCCACAATCGTGGAGGTTTGGTAGCTTCCACAGTCGAGGATATGAATATGAATGGCACTGGAATTGTTACCGCTGCCCACTCGTCGGGTGGAAGAGTGGCCCTTGGAGGCAGAGGTTATCTGCCCTCAGTGTACGCTTTTAATAACTAAATACCCATGCTTCAATTTATGTTGCGTATACGTTGTGTCAACACTCATACGCACCCCATGCACCTGTTACAATCTTGTCATGTGCGAATATCTTCGATAAACGCCGACATTATTGATTTTACTTACATATTCCATATAAATCAAATACCTGAGATATCTAGAAGCTCAAAATCTCGGAATTTACAACCCTTTCTCTACAGAAACCCTCCATTCATTTACCCACCTATCTGCTGCAATATTTTGAGGCCTTGTTTTGATTTAATCTTTTGTGGCATTACTTGAATATAGCCTCAGGCATATAGTTAGCTCGCAAATAACACCCTCATTCTCCTCCTTCCCCGCCCTTTTTAGGTATTAAACTAGATGTTACGGAGGTAGTGTTAGTAAACACTTACCTGTAATTAAACAAGTGGTCGTCGGTTGTTTTTCGGTACTTATGTTGGCATCATTAGTTTCTAGTAGGCGAGAGTGTGTATGTGTGTGTGTGTTGTTGCTGTTGTAATTGTAATTATTGTAAAGAGTGTAATTTTCTACTTAAAAATCCTGTTGAAAATTAAATGAAAAGAAATGTTGTGGTACTGGGTGTGTGAATGGCTGGGCGGCCCTTCACAAAAATATTCCGCACATATGTGGGGATGTGTGTGTGTGCGAAAGCAAGGTGAAGTGTTTTAGTAACCGCTTAATTAACCCATTTTCTCGTCTCTCTCCTTCTCTTTCATTACAGCCAAATACGTGAAGGAATTATACGTTGCATTTTAGCCACCGATATGGCCCGTCACAATGAGATCTTGACCCAATTTAAGGAGGTTACACCGGTCTTTGATTATTCCAATAGGGCTCACATAAATTTGGTAAGTAGTTTGCCAAAAAATCGAAAAAGTATATTTATTTATTTTTCCCCTCTCCCTCCCTAGCTTTGTATGATTCTCATAAAAGTCGCCGACATCTCCAATGAGGCCCGACCCATGGATGTGGCCGAACCCTGGCTGGATCGTTTGCTACAAGAATTCTTTGCCCAGAGTGCAGCTGAAAAAACCGAAGGTCTGCCGGTAACGCCCTTTATGGATCCCGACAAGGTTAGCAAACCGGGTTCCCAGGTGCGTTTTATTGGTCTAGTCCTGTTGCCGTTGTTCGAAGCCTTGGGTGAGCTGGTGCCAGAAGTTGTGGATATGATTATAGTTCCTGTACGCGTAGCATTGGATTACTACAAGTAAACAATTTTATTTTAAATTAAAAACAAAAAAATTAATAATTTTCCCGACCACTTCCAGGCGTTTAAATGATGCTCAAAACAAATCTCGTAAATCCCTGGCCGATAGCATTTCAGCTGCCGCCTCAGAGAATACAAGCGGTGGCTCAGATGCCAATGCGGCCTCAACAAGCACGGCTGGTGGTTCGACCGGCGGTGGCACCGGTGGGGCTGGCGGTAGTAATACCGGTGCTACGAGCAGTGGGGCCGGCAACTCTGGCGGCAGTATTTCACCCCAAATGCCACGCTCCCAGTCGGGCATTAGTGTGAAGTCCCGCCGGAGTATACCCTCCCAAAAGTCAGCCTCACGCACCTCTGTCGATGAGCCGGGCGGCATGCCAGCCGAATTACATGATCTACCGGAGGGCAGTGAAAGTGGTGACTCCGAAACGGCCACAGAGGTTGATGTAAGCCAAGCAAATACCTCTCCCTTAAATACCCTTCTCTTTAACTCCCTTTCATTCGTTGCAGGTTGCTGAGAAAACCTCCAAATTCAAGGTGGACACCGAAGGCACCAGCAATCGCTCCAAATCCTCACATTCCGCCTCGCGGAAATCGTCACGCGAAAAACGCCCCTCCATGATTGGTGAAATGTGCAGCAGCGGCAGTGGCCAGCGCATCCGCAACTCCTATGGCAACATCCATGGCTATCACTCCAATCGCAGTCACTTTAGCTCTAATCGTGCCGTTAGTTTAGACCAATATAGCACCAATAATCGTCGCCTCTCCGATGGCCTGCAACAGGTCATCTCGGATAGCAATGTATTCTATAATCGCCACAATCGTGGCAGTTTGGAAGCTTCCACAGTTAATTGTCGCCTCGTCGAGGACATGAATATGAATGCCACTGGAATTGTGACCGTAGCCCAGTCGTCGGGTGGAAGAGTGGCCGGAGGTTATCTGCAATCCAATACTTCCCCAATTGTGCCAAATACAGAAGGTGTCACTTCCATAAACGGTTCTTCGCTACAGACGCCTGCTGCGGGACCCAATGCTACCAATACCACTGCCTCTAACATGCAACAGCAACAACAACAGCAGAATATCATGTGCATTAATACCTTCTCCAATGGAAACATATCGCCCACCCAGCAGCTACAGCATCAACAGTTACAGCAGCAGCACCAACAACAGCCACCGCGTCAACATTGTTGTGCTGCAGCAGCAGCGGCCGCCGCTGCGGCTGCCAACAGTGCTCAAAATGGCTTGACTACCAGTACGACCAGCGAAACTCCTGCCGCCTCCAAACACTCCTGGAAGGCCCGCCTCAAACAATTCTCCGATTACTTTAGCTTCTCGTTCGATAAGAGCTCCAAGCGCTTTAACAGCACCCGCAGCAGCCCCTGTTCGGTGCGCAACAACAATGGCACCCAGACGGGCGGGCAAGATGCGGGCGCCACCTATATTGATCCGCTGACCGGCAAGCCCACCACCATGTGTTGTACCATCTCGAATAGCCTGCAATCGCCGGGTCTGCGACAGAAACACATTTCCCACCAACACGACTTAATGTCGGCCGGACGCCATCGGGCCTATAGCCTTGATGTACCCTGCAATCGCAGTAATCCACGTTACAGCAGTAGTAGCGGAGGCGGTGGCGACAGCAGTCGCAAATCATCCCGCCACGATGGCACCGTCACCGGCGAGGAGAACAACAGCAACAATACGCTTCACAGCAGCAGCGGTGGAGGCAGTGATATGCCCACCTGCATGCCGCCACCCATACGCATTGGCAGTGTCGATGCCAGCGATACAATACTCATTACCACTGGTGTCCTGCCAAATGCAACGTCGGCCACATTGACACCCGCCACCCTGGGCGAACCGCCCGAGCCAAGCCTGAGCATTGACTTGGGCCTACAGAGTCAATCATCATCGGCGGAGCCACCGAAAATATGACAACGTGGTAGCTCAGAGACGACCACCAACTCCTCGAATGGAGCCTTTGCTGCACTGCTGCAGCAGCAACAACAACTCGATGGTCAGCAGCGGGCAGCGGTAAGTGCGGCCACAGCGGCCGTGCAAACGTCCAGCTGCAATGTATCATCCTCCATGTCGATGACAGTGTGGTCGGCTCTGGGCCAGCGGTTGAGTGCTTTGGTATGCCATTGTTGTGAGCGGAAATTGCCAGAGCCGGAAAATGTGTAGAGAAATGAAGGCAGGCAGAACAGAAGATTCAGATGATGATAAAAAATAACAATTGAATAGGCAACTAAAGGAAAACAAACAACAACAAAAATAATAGTTAAATCATTATAGCAAGAAGAAGAAGCACAGCATCAAGAAGAATCATGAAAAAACATTATATGTCAAAAAACCAATACAAAGAAGATCATTCATGTTCATTGATTTTCAGATTTAGAAGAAGAAAAAATGCAATACAAAAAAACCTCCCCACCTCTCTCTCCCTGCTAGAAAAATACTACATATACAATAACCTCCAAATTTCTCCACCCATTTTCAAACCGTTTAGACGATTTTTATTTTATAGTTTTAAATAGAGATAAACAAACCTATACATATTTTGTAGATAATCTTTATGTTGTATGTGTGTAAAGTGTGAAGAAATATTTCAATTTGTGTGTAAAAAATGCAAACTTTATTTTTGAAAAAAGTATAAAAATAAATTTTAAACAATTGTCAACTGACCTAGGACCTACATTAAGGACCTTTATTTATGTGCCAGGCAACAAGATTTCATTTTCAAAATCATAGAAAATTATTCGGTAATGTGGCCCTCAGTTTCCAACAAAATTTATGAAAAATAATTCTCTAGGTAACAACGAACACATGTCAAGTATCTTCAATAAGGGCTCTATAAGGACTCTCTGAGGACCTTTTCTGTAAAAAAGAAAATTAGCCTTTAAAATTAGAAAAACATATTTTGAAAAGGGATCATTTCTATGGACATCGGAAATAAGGGTGTATAAAAAATGCCCCTCCGTCAAGAAGTTCTCTAGGTGATCCCCTCAGATGTTTTTTATTTAAAGATTATTTTTTTTAAATTAAAGAATTTTTAAAATAAAAAAATTTTAAAAATTTCTATGCAAATCCTATCCATAGATTACATGGGATTATATAAATGGGTCCTACTTAGCATCTGATATAGTCTATCGGGATTTTTTCTTAATTTTAAAAGATAATCTCTTATGCGTATTGTGTGAGCTCCGCCTAAGAAAATCAACGGATTTTATGTAGTAGTATCATCTCGATATCTTACCATATAAGAGATCTTCAATTGGAAGACTTGTAGTTAATCCACAATAGATCACCAAATATTCGATAATCTTATAAGAAGTTCGGTTCATTTTCTTGAAGAAGATCGGCTATGTGATGATAAATTTATTCTCTGATTCAACTGTGGATCACATCAGAAGGACTTCAAATTTTTTCTATAGAAGAAGACACATACCAGAGAGAAACTCTTCGGAGGGATCTAAGAATTTTTTGATACATAAAGATGCCTTTTAAGACCTCATGATAGAAACAGAATCACCGATGTATTTGTGGATTTTTTCTATAGAAAAATACACCTCAGAGAGACCGGAGAAGTTGTTTCTATAAAAAATACACATTTAGATGTACCTGAGGAAATTGTTTCTATAGACAAAGACCTGCGATTTTTTTCTATAGAAAAATACAGAATAGAAAAAATGAGGATTCTTTTCCTATAAAAAACATCTTAGAAATTCCTGAGGATTTTTTTCCTATCAAAGAAGACACCTCAGTGGAATTTGATGATCAGAGGGATCTGAGGAATTTTGTGTATAGAAAAAACACTTCAAAGGGACCTGAGGATTTTTTTCCTATAGGAAGAGACCTATGTGGGACCTGAATATTTTTTTAAAGCAACTTGGAGGCGTCTGTGGATTTGTTCCTCAGAGGTATCTGAGGAATTTTTTTTATAGAAAAATACTGAGGACCTCAAGATTTTTTTCCGGAGGGACCTGATGATTTATTTCTATAGAAAACAACATCTCAAAGTAATCTGATTCATTTTCTTCTATAGAAAAACACCTCAGTGGGATCAAAGATTTTTTGTTTATAGAGAAATGCAATTCAAAGGAACCTGAATATGGATTTTTTTCCTATAGGAAGAGACCTCTGTGGGACCTGAGTATTTTTTCTATTGAAAAAGACAACCTGGAGGCGTCTGTGGATTTGTTCCTATAGGAAAAGACACCTAAGACGTATCTGAGGAATTTTTTTTATAGAAAAATACTGAGGACCTCAAGATTTTTTTCCGGAGGAAACTAGGAATTTTTTCTATAGAAAAAACACCGATGAATATTTTTCTATAGAAAAAGGTCCCTGAGGCTATACATAAGGACCTCTGAGATACATAAGGATTTTTTTGCTATTGAAATACACTTCTCAGAGGTATCTGACATTTTTTTGTAAGAAAGGAAAAATTTTTATATAGAAAAATAATATTTCGGAGATTGCTGAGTATTTTTTCAATATAATAATACACCTCAGAGTTATCTGAAGATTTTTTTTCTACAGAAAAATATAATTCAGAGGGTTCTGATAATTTTTTTCTACAGAAACATACGAGAAATGAGAAATGTTTTTTCTATAGAAAAGACACCATACAAGAATATGATACATTTTTTCTATAGAAAAATACATGAGGGACCTGGGAATTTTTTTTATAGTGAGACACCTTTTAGGGGTTTTTAATTCTAAGATCCTCTAAGATAATTAAAATATGGGCTGATGGACGGGACAGAAGAATGATCCCGTTGTAAAAATTTCAAATAGTTTTTAATAATTGTATAAAAATTTGTTGAAATATTTTTTTTTTTAAATTATAACTAATTAAATTGTGTAAAAATAAAATAAAGATTTACAATTCAATATCTTTGCACAAACCACAACAACATAAATAAGTAAAATTATTTAGTCCGGTAAATAAATTAAAGGTCAGTTAAAGGATTTTTTATTTTTCTTTCCAAAAATTGTATTTTATTTCATTGCATTTTATTTTTAAACCTTTAAAAAATTTACAAACCCAATCCCCAACTACAAACCCCATTTTTTGTTACATTTCTTTATGCTACAATTCATTGTAACATTTTTACAGTTAAGCACAAAAGTATTTGTCATAGGTATAAAGAAAATAAATCAACACAAAATAATAGTAAAGGACAAAAAAAAACAAAAAATAATACTGAAGTAATAATCATCGATATTGTTCTTAGAATTTATTATCATTATTATTATATAACATACCAATTACATACATATATATATACCATACAAAAATTACATATATACATATATGCATATTATATATATATAATTTTTTTGTTGAAAATAATATTTAAAAATTAAGGTAAATAAATATTATTATAAAAAAGATACATAACTATTTGTTCATGTCTATATATATATATATATATATAAATACATACTCTATCAATCACACACAAAAACCAGAACAACAACAAACTGCAGTATAACAATAATAATAAAAAACCGAACATCACAAACATGAAAAACTTATTTTCTTTGTTTTATTTTTTATTTAAAATTTTAAACTATTTTTCAGAAAGGAGAACTTCTTAAAAGGAGGAGGATTCCATATTTATAGAAAATTTAAAAAAATATATGGATCTTTTCAAATGACCTCTAAGTAGGCTATTATTCGTAGGGACTTCTGTATATAGGTAGACAATTTTCAAATTTTTTTGATTTAAAAAATACTTCTGTGATACCACCTGAGAAAATTGGCGGATCATATGTAGTAGTATCATTCCGATGTTATAGAAGACCTTCAAGGGGAAAATATTCTACTTAGTCATAAATGAACTAAGTAGGCCTTCCAGAAGACCACATATATTATGAAGAAGTATTGTTCGCTTTGAGTAAAAAAATTTTAATTTTTTTTCGGTATTGAATAAAAAATAACTATATTCAGAAAGAAGATCTTCTTAAAGGGGGATTTGTTAGAGGATTCTATATTTATAGAAAATTTAGAACAAATATGGATCTTTTCAAATGCCTTTTAAGGAGGCTTTTATCCGTAGGGACTTCTGTATATAGATAGACATTTTTTTTTTTTTTTTTTTGATTTAAAAAATACTTCTCTGATACCACCTGAGAAAATCGGCGGCTCATATGTAGTAGTATCATTCCGATATAATAAAAGACCTTCATAGGGGAAAATATTCAACTTAGTCATAAATGAACTAAGTAGGCCTTCCAGAAGACGACATATATTATGAAGAAGTATTGTTAGCATTGAGTAAAAAAATGTGGCGATTTTTATTTATTTTTTTATTTATTTATTTTTTTTTTTTTTTGAAAATATTTCTTTAAATTTTGATTAATTTTTTTATATTTTATTTATTTATTTTCTTTTCTTCATTTCATTTAGCTTTCATTTTAACACATTTTATGCGGCATTTTCTATAGAAACTGGCATTTCCGGTGACAGCTCTGCAATGCAATTTAAAAAAACCCACACTACTACAAATTTTAGAAAAAGAAACAAAATATATATGGAACCCCCGGCCAAGCTGGATCTTGGCTAAACGACAAAGCCAAACAATATAATAATAAAACAAAATATTAAAAATAAAACAACACGTCTTCAAATTTATAAAATAAAAAATACTATGCTGGTCCAGACACAAATTAAAAAAATTATGTAATAAAAAATAATATTACAAAAATATTAAAAAATATATATATTTAGAAAAAAATATATATTAAAAATAAATTAATAAAAAAATAGTTATTAAGTAAAACATTTTCTTTTCTTGTGAATAGAAAGTAATAGAAAAAAATTATAATTTATTAATTAAAAAAAATTATTAATTCAAAAAAGGATGCATTTTAAAATATTTTTTTTTAAATTAAAAAAAAATAAATTTAAATTTATAAAATTAAAAAAAATAATTTCAATAAATAATTATTTAAAGTATTTCTTTATTTGATTATTTTTATTTATTTATTTATTATTATTATTTTTTGAAATAGTAATTATTAAAAATAATGCGTCTTTATGATATATTTCTTGGTAAGACTTAAATAATTACTAATAAAAAATATTAATTAAAAAAAAATTAAATATATATTTATTGGTAAGACTTAAATAATTACTAAATAAATTACTAATAAAAAAATATTAATTTAAAAAAATATTAATTTCAAAAAAAAAATTATTAAAGTATATAATAATTTCAAGTATTTCTTTATTTTATTATTTTTATTTATTTATTTTGATTTTTTAATAAAAATTATTAAAAATCATGCCTATTAAAGGTATATGTATTGGTAAGACTTAAATAATTACTAATTAAATTGCTAAATGAAAACTATATATATTAAAAAAATATAACAAAAGAATAAAAATAATAAATGTCTTTATTAAATGTAAACGTAGTTAGACAACAACATGAATTTTTTTCTTCAACCCCCCTTAGTCTTAAAAAATAACAAGTAATCAAAATTTTAATATTAAAAAATATATATTATTTAAATTAAATAATTTAAAATAACGTTTTTTCTATTCCCTTTATTATGTTATATATAACAAAAAATAAAAAAAAATCCTTATATATAAATATATATTTAACTGTTAATTTCTAACCTCTACAACTAAAAAGACTTAAGCCTGAATTTATTCATTACAAAAATAAAACTTAAAAAAATAAACGTTTTCAAAACACAATATAACCCCCCGTTTGTCTGTAGAAAAAACTTTACAACTTAAACAGTCAATTACACACCGAGTTTCGAATTTCCGTTTTTTTTTCCCAAAACCCAAAGATTTTATGAACAAAAAACCCTCTACATGTCATCTAAATGCAACACTGATGAATTGATATTAAAAAAAAACAAAAACAAATAATAAAAGTTATTTATGCAAAAAATTCCCAATAAGACCTTCTACAATAAAAGTAAAGCACAAAGTATAGGCAAATAAAATGGTAAATAAAATAAACAAAGAAATAAAAAAATGAAGAATAAAACTTAAAAAATCCCAACTAATTTACCAAAGGTTTACACACAATAAAAACAATGACGTTACTATTACGTTACTAACTATACGTCTACGAATAACTACGGACTAAATAACTAGAGTAACTACATTCCTACCTAAATAAAAAAAACGGGCGTAAGAGAAATTTTATTGAAAAGAAAAAGAAGATAATGAAATGAATATAGAAACAAAGATATACATCACTAAATATATATATATGGACCAAAAACAATATGTATGTAGTTTGTTAGATCTCTATACATGAAAATCATATGCCATATTTACATTGGAGAGTTAAAAACAGCTGATTGATTGGCAATGAGAGAGAGTGAGAGGAAGGTCAATTCAGCATAGCTTTTCTATAGAGAAGCCCAATCAAGCAAAGTTTTTCTAGGGAAAAACTCCATTTTTTTAAAGGAAACCCCTTTTTCTTTAAAAACCCCCAATTCAGCTAAGTTTTTTATGGAGAAAACCAACAAAGCGGATTTTACCCATATAAAACTACAATTCAGCGACGTTTTTAAATAGAAAATATCAATTCAGCGAAGTTTTTTAATAGAAAATCTCAATTCAGCAAAGTTTTTCGATAGAAAAATTCAATTCAACGAAGGATTTTTGATAGAAAAATTTGAAAACCACAACTCAGAAATGTTTTTCTTCAAAAACCCCCCATTTAGATGTAGACCAGTTATTTGCCGAGAATAGTTCAATTCAGCAATATTTTTTGTGGACATGAACTCTATTAAGCTAGGTTTTTACTATTGAAACCTAGTTTCAATAGTAAAAAGCTATATTTTTCTCTAGGGAAACTCAATTCAGCTATATGTTCCTGTCGAAAAATTGAATTATACAAGAACTTTTTCGAGTAAAAATGAATTCTGATAGATATGCAATAGAAAAAATCTATTCAGCTAAGTTTGTTGGCAGATAATATTAAATCAGTAAGGTTTTTCAATTTATCAGAGTGTTTTCTGCAAATAAACCCAATTCAGCAACGATTTCTCGTCGTCAAACTGAACTCACAATTTTTTTAGAAAACTTCAATTCTAAGGATTTCTATGGAAAAACATTTTTACGTTAGGCTTTCCAATAGATTAACTGGATTTATCAGGGGGTTTTCTGCAGATATACTCAATTCAGCAGGGTTTCTTACATACAAATTCAAATACAATTCAGCATAGGTAGAAAGAGATAATCTGAGACCATCTACTCTGCAATAGATGGCCTCTGAGACCATCCAATCTGCAGTAGAAGGCCTCTGAAACCATCCAATCTGCAGAAGATGGCCTCTGAGTTCATCTAGATGGCCTCTGAGACCATCAACTCTGGTCTCTGAGCCCATCTACTCAGCAGTGGATGACCTCTGAGCCCATTTACTCTTCAGTAAATGCATCTGAGCCAATCTACACTCCAGTAGAGGGCTGATGAGTTCATCTAATTTCGGGTGGAGGGCCTCCGAGTCCATCTAATCAGCTGTATATGGTCTCTAAACTCACCTACTCAGAATGTGGCCTCTTAGCTGCAGCAGATGACATATGAGTCCATCTACTCAGCTGTAGATGGCATCTGTGCCCATCTACACTCCAGTAGAGGGCCTTTTTGCCCATCTACTCTCCAGCAGAGGGCCGCTGAGTTCATCTAATTTCCGGTGGAGGGCCTCGGTGTCCATTTACTCAGCAGTAGATGGCCTCCAAGCCCCCTTACTCTCCGGTAGATGGCCTCTGATCCCATCTACTCTCCGCTAGATGGCCTCCGAGCCCGCTTACTCTCCGGTAGATGGCCTCTGATCCCATCTACTCTCCGGTAGATGGCCTCTGATCCCATCTACTCTCCGGTAAAGGGTCTCTGTAATGACCTTCTATAATAGGCCTTCTTCTCTTCTAAGAAAATATTGTTGATTTAATATACTCTAGCAAATATGGTATCATAGGCAATCATAGTTTCCAATACATATATAAATCTCCTCTCCCTGTTTAAATGTAAAAATTTTTGAATCTAAAATTGCAAAACGGGTCCTTTGTATTACCAATATTATAATGAAAACAAATTTTCCCAATACAAAAACAAAAATCTCTCCAAAAGGTTTCCTTGTATACTTCAATGGAATTATTATTTTTTATTTTTTTCCCCCTCAAACCTCAAGTATTGAAACCCATCAAGAAAAGAACTCCTTAAACTACCTATCACAAAATTGTCCTTAAACTCAGACAAAAAACTGATAACACATATATATTTATGAAACTGTTTTTTATACACTATAAACTATTTATTCCAGCAGCAGAAGAAGAAGAAACTAAATGTAACCTACCAAAAGCCTTTAAAGAATTTTTATTATTTTGTATTTAAAATAAAAAATAATAATAATAAAAATACAAACACACACAAAAAAACACAGAAGACTTGAATACCACAGAGAAAAAACACAAATGTTTTTAAAACTTTACAATAAAAGCAAAAAAGAAATAGAACCTAACAATACCAATAAACTCTAAATGGAAACCCCCTATTAAACAAATGACGGAACTCCCTCCCTTCTTCTACAAAACCAACAGGAAAGTTACACAAAAAAGGAAAAAAATGTAAATTAATTATAGTAATTTACAAAAAAAATGGAATCCTTTACTCAAAAAAAAATTATATAAAAAGAAATTAAAACAAAAAATTATATTTAATAAAATTATTATATTATAATAAATAAAAAAGAAAATTAAAAAACATACACATATTATTATATGATGAGAAATTTAAGTGTCTATAGATGAAATACTTTATTCCAAGAACAAAATATTTAAATTAAAATAATAATAATAATAAAAACGATAATAAAACATTTAAAAATAATCAAAATATTTGATTTCCAGCGAAAAGCTAAGAGAAACCATTTAAATTGAAAGAGAATCCCTTAATGAGCGTCATATTCTCTCTCATGTACAAATGACAACTAAGTATGCAGTGAATGGGGAGAAATGTTATGATAAAATGCATAACTTGACTCAAAGGCCATATTCTATTGAGTAGATGGGCTAAGAGGTCATCTGCTAAAGAGTAAATGTCACATATACAGAGCTACGTACAAACACCTGTGGTACGTACAAACACCTAAGTAAACAGAATCTTGTTTACTAAAGCAATGCTCTCTCTTAAAACATTCCATCTCTACAAAAGATCATCGTTTTATTTATCACAAAGTAACGGCTCTAATACCCAAAGAGAGAGAGTGTGTGTGTGTGATAGGAAGAGAATTGCTTTGAATAAGAGCGTTGCTGTTACCATAAGGGATTTAAAAGTGATGAGTATCGATTCTGAAAAAAAAATAATTATTATATAAAAATTAAAATAAAAAAAACACTGAAACAAATTCAGAAACAAGCATTTACAATTTTTTCTTCAAATAATGACCACACACTTAGGAAAACCCCAAAAAAACGAGGTAAAATGTCTAACAAAACCCAACTTATATAGAAAAGGAGAAGAGAAAGGAAAACAAAACAAAAAACAATTTAATGTATACAATAATAAATTAAAAAAAAACTATATTTAACAAAAACACAATACGATAAATTAAAAACCAATGAACTATACTGCATGTAATACAATAAAAACAACAACAAACAACTGATCATTGATTAAATTAAATTGAATGATTGCAAAAAAAACAAAAAATTTAATTGAATTGGCCCAGAAAATTAAAAAAACAACAACAATGACAACCATATGTCATCTAGCACCTAAATTCCTATTACGTGTATTACAAATTAAAAAAACAGATCACCACATCATTACTAAAAAAATCACCATCATTTTTATTAAAAAAAAATTTTTTTAAAAACAAAAAAAAAACAACTCTCTTGACAAAAGGCATCAGATGTCGCATAAGAAAAAAAATTACCCACATATATTCATATATACTATATAAACTCTCTATAAATTATAAAAAAGTAACACAAGAACAAAAAAAAATTATTTAAACAAGAACAAAAAAAATAAGTATTACTAAAACAAATGGAAACACTTGCAAAAAAGTGCAGAACAATCAATTAAATAAAAATTCATTATGAAAAATCTTGAAAAAAATACCATATTAAAAATTTTATTTTATTGACAGGGGAAATTGTTATAAAAAATGGTAAGTTGGCAACTCGGGGGAAATGGAAGGAAAAAAAATACTATAAACCAAAAAAATCTACGACCATAAAATATTTTTAAAAAATCTACTCCCATAAATGGACCAAAAAAAATTTTTTTTAAAAATTCACGCCCATAAAGGAGACATAAAAATATAAAATAACACTAAACCCAAAAACGGATAATAAAAAAGGACCTTAAAAAATGTTTTCAAGAATCTACGCCCATAAGAACCATAAACATCTTTTTTAAAAATCTACAACCATAAATGGACCATAAAAATATCATCATACGGAAATCCGAGCATATATTATTCATAACAACCTGAAATGAAAAAATGCAAAATAGATAGCCTCCCAGAAAAATATTTAAAAAAAATACACGCCTAAGGTAGACCACAGAAAAATATTTATAAACCAATGAGTGGAGCAGTATAGTCGGACGCGGCCTCCCGTACGTTACCCTACACAACTACCACAGAACTCTATGTTTCTGCGTATTTTTATTCCGAGCCTAGGTAACATTTCGTGATAGTTGCACCTTCTTCCTTACACTGACATATTTTGCGGAATATTACCAATATTCAGTACAGCCCTTCTAATTACTTGTCCATATGCCCTTCACCGTATGTTGTGTTGTGATGTTCGTCTTTCAATTGTGGCCTACTGATCGACTCAAAAAACACAAAAAAAATAAGTTTTCGGTCCACTTCATCCCAAAATTAATATCTGATCATTACCGAAGATTATAGGCTTTGACCATAACTGGAACCTCATGGAACATTTCAAAGCGATCAGCGCTATATTTCCGCCATCTAGTGTGGTAATGGGTTACTAAATATTATCTGAAAACGTAAGCACCTTCAATATTTACGTGTAACTCCCACATCCGACTACATACGTCAATATAATTGGTATCAATTTGAAGGTCAACCACTCCTCTTGGATACATTATCAACTTCTCGGGTCTATGTCCTTCAGGAGTAAACATATACACCGTAGAATACAAATTTGATAATTTTTCACACAAAAGTCAGGGTCAAATTTGACCCGCTAAATATTGACCGATCTTTATCAAAACAGGCATGCTTATTCTTTGGCTCGATCCCCTTCTCCATGCAAAACTTCGCGGAGTTTGGGCCGTAATTGCGGCCTCTGGAGCGACTAGAAAAAACGACATTTACAATATTTACCAAAAACAATAGGGGTATTCATTGGGCCGAACCCATCCTACATGCACAATTTCGTGAAGATTGGTCCATAACTGTGACCTGTATCGTGTTTACAAATTATAATGGACAGACGGACGGACGGACACGGACGGACGGACACATATGCTAGTCGAGATATGACGATCGGTATACTTAAAGGTGGATCTAGGATCAATATTTCCCTGCGTTACAAACTCTTGGGGCTGCACAAAGCTATAATACCCTGACAACATAGTTGTGTAGGGTATAAAAATCTACGCCTGAAGTAGACTCCTAGAAAAATATTTAAAAAAAAAATTGGTATACTTAAAGGTGGGTCTTGGACCAATATTTTGCGGGGTTACAAATTCTTGTGGCTGCACAAAGCTATAATACCCTGACAACATAGTTGTGTACGGTATAAAAATCTGCGCCTGAAGTAGACCACTAGAAAATTATTTTTAGAAAAACCCTCCCAAAGAACATCCCTACAAAAATATTTTTAAAAAATCCTAAAAGACCCCTAGAAAAATATTTAAAAAAAAATGCACAGGCTCGGAGACCACTTCCTGTAGACTATACTGATTCTGGGGGTATCGTCTGAGCTCAGAGATAATATTTTATATACTACATGAACATTGAGGTAATTTTCTATATTTTCGTTTAATTTCTATAACATTTTCTTCGCAGTATAAGAGCTCGCAATCCTCCTCTTATACTGAAGTAGAGTCTATTCATTGTTCGAACAAAATCATATGCAAATTCCGTTCGTCGTACGTATTTTTTTTTTTTTTTTAATTATACAATGTTTACCTCCAAATTACCATGCCACTTTCAATTCACCACACAAATTCCGTTGTTTGTTTTTCAGCTGAAATTAAAAAAAAAAACAACAACAAAAACACACACAACACAAAAAAATCTCAATTGGAATCAATTAAAATTGAGTCACATCTTGACCTGTGGGGTTTTTTTTTCATTTCACAAGCGATAGATAAGATTCTAATGAAATGAAATGAAAAAAAATATGAATACTAGATTTGAAATTAAAACAGTGTTGCCAAATAAATGGAATCGAATGTTCTACAAAATAGTAACGGTTACCACACATACATGACAACACAACAGCTGTTAACACCTTTTCCCTTGAAGAAGGTAATGTTTTGATTTGTTTATGAAATTCTCTCTCTCTCCCTTCCTCCCTTGTTCTTTGTGTAACCTGTTAAAGCCGGGCTCTCCCATTTAAAAACAAAGCCTCTCTTTGTTATGTGAACCAGTTTTTTTTTTTTTTTTTTTTTTTTTTTGAAAGAAGGTCTTGTTTGCCAAAACGAAAACCTCATTATGCAAAACTAAACAAAAACAAGCAATGAAAAATTTTATTTTTTAAGACAAAACCCTGGGCCATGTTTTCTCCCTCTCTCTCTCTCTCTGGGCAGATAATGTATACAACACACATGTGTAGGTGTGTATGTGTATGTGTGTTTTGTGTGTGGGATCTTGCCTTATTTAAAACAATGCCAAACATCTACGATTTACAAAAGTTGAGATGAAAATGGATTGGTAAATTGAACCCTCCAAGCAATCCCAGATAGATCGCTGCTCTTCAGTCTTTCTTCAGCATTTGCCGCATTCACAACGTGAAGTCCGAAAGATTATTTTCGAGTGTGTGTGTGTGTTGTCTTTTAAATACAAGCCAATAGTTGGCTTAAACCGTGATTGATATATAAATTGTTATTGTTTTATTTATCGTGCGTCTTTTAAAACAGCATTGATTGTTCGTCAAGAATACACGTAATAATGTTATTGAAAATACCAAAAACAACAACGGCCATATTTTTGGTTATTTGCTGTGTGATTCAGTTCGAAATCGCAGGTAATATTTTTTTTGTTTATTGGTTGGGATGTTGTGTTTAAATTTGCACTTGAGAAATTTTTGAAGGTGGATTTATGTAGGTAGGTAAGGTTATTTCTGGGTACCTGAAGGTAGTAGCTATGAACAGCTGGCAGCTTAATGGCATTTCTAGAGAATGTTTATGTATAATTTTTTACTGGGATAAATGGACACGATTTTGAAACAGCGTTGCCAGTTTGGATTTAGTAAAAATCAGAAAGTAAATAATCGTCATCAAAAATATAGTAAAAGTAAAAAATTATGGATTTGAAAAGTTGACCCTAGAAAAATATTTATAAAAAATCCACGCCCAAGGTAGACCAAAGAAGTATTAATAAAAAAAGCCCTTATATAATAAAAATACATAGGGAAATCCAAGGAAAAATATAAAAAAAAAAATCTACCTCATCTCTATAGCTTTAGGAGATTCCACTGTAATCGCTATGTCGCAAATGACCTGCAAGTCACTCTTATCGGTAGACAATTTCAATTGAATTTAAAATTCAAAACGAAATTATTTTAAAGAAAAAAATGGTTTCAATGGAAACAAAAATAAAAAATACGGATGACCCAATTTAATTTTTCAATGGAAGAAAAGCATTTTTCGAAATTATAGGGTTTAAGTTTTTTATTTAATATTCCCTTGGGGGTTATTTTTTATAATTTAATATATATTTTTTCTTGGCCTCCAGATATCAGTTTTTCTTATTTTCAACTGAAAAATAAGTGTCCTTTGGAGCCTTTTTATTAATTGGATAGAAATAGGGACCTGTAACTTTTTTAAAAAAGATCTGATTCTTATTTTCTTCTTTCCGTTACCCTTCCAGCATCCTATAAAACTGAAGTGGCCATAACTCCCGCACCTCCTGAGGAAACAACAACAGCCAAAAGTGGTGGATTTTTTGGTTGGTTCAAGCGTGGTACCACAACCACTACCACTACACCCTTACCCGTTCTAGAAGCCACCACCGCCAAAACACCACAAACTGTGCCCGGCCCCAATAATGCCATTTCTGGCCAAACATCCGGTCCGGCTAATCGGCCACCACCATTGAATCTTAATTTAAAACCAGCACCCATGGTACCATTGGGTCCACGACCAGATACACCCTCCACATCACCATGGGGTGATAATCCTCAGCAGCCACCACAATTTCCACAGGTGAATCCACAAAATCCTCAGGTTAAACCACAATTGCCGGGACAACCTAATGCCGGTTTTGGTGGTGGTGGCACCTATGTCCCAGGTGGTGCCCATATGCCGGGTAGTCCAATTTTACCAGCAGGCACTCCCAGCTCTACCACCGTTAAACCCACCCAGCCTCAAAGTTCCTACAATGTGGCCAATAATGTACCCAAACCCAGTGGACCCACACAAAGTGGTAGTGGTGGTGCGTTCAATTTCCCCGCCGCACCCACAGCACAAACGAATCAACACAATCTACCCAAACCAATTGGAGGTCATTCACCTTCGGTACCCGCTTCCCAGTCTACAACATCACAAAATAACAACTTACCCAGACCCAATGTGGCAGGACAACCAAATGTTTTGCCCGGTTTTGGACCTTATCAGCCACCTCAGAAGTCACAACCCTCTGGATTTGATTTAAGCTATGGTGGTGGTGGTATTAGTAGACCTGTACAGCCAAGTGTACGCCCTGGTTTTGGCCCTGGACCTGGTGTGGCTAGCACTCAGACCACAACAACAACCTCCACTACAACGACCACCACAGCCAAACCCAATCAAATGGCATTTGATTTACGTGGAGGCATGGCGGATCCCAAGAAACCCTCCACACCAACCAAGGAGGATTTCCCAGCCCTGCCTGGACCCAGACGCCCATCAAGTGGCAGTGTTAAAGAAGATTTCCCTGCATTGCCAGTGCCCAAGTCACCAACACCCACGCCAGGTTCGCCACATAGCCCCTCATCACCATCGGCCTGGAATAAACCTCTGCCCACACCAGCTGGCGCCGCATTCTCCACAACCACCACCGTTAAGACTCCCACACCCAAGTCTCCGGCAGCTCCTGGTAGTCCAGGTGGTAATGGTGTATCGTTTGTGCCCCACTCTGGTGGTCGCGGCACCACCACTGTCCGCCCCGGCTTCCAATCCAGTACCGACAACAATCCCGTGGCCAGTGATGCGGAGATACAAACCCTTACCGAGACTTTGTACACCAAGGAGACGAATAGCCAGCTAAGTTTGGTGACTGTTAATCCTCAGGGTAAAACTCGATCCATTGATAGTACCGATGAAGCACCTCAGCCGTAAGTCTATAAGGAAATTAATTTTTAGGGGAGATTTTAATTTTTTGTTCGGTATTTTTTTAGGTTGTTGGATATCAATCCCAAAGTTTTTGAAAACCCCACTGTGGCCAAGATGCGTTTGCTCTTCAATAACTATGAAGAGGACACCATGACCAATGAACATGTCACTCCCAATGAACGCAAGGAGGAAAATGACTTTCTGGATGCCGTGATGGCCAGCAGTGTTATGCGCCAGGCTATGCTGTTCCTGCAGAATAAGGGTAAAGAGAGGCTTCATATTTTTATTTCTAAATTTAAAAATTAAAAATATTTTTTTCCTTAAGGCATTGTGGGCCCTGACCCCAAAACCCATCGCGACATGGTCAAGGAGTTGTGGTTTACCCAATACTCACGAGGCAATGGCCGCATTGGCAGCTCTGGCTTTGAACATGTCTTTGTTAATGAGGTCAAGAACGGCACCATTATTGGCCTACACAATTGGGTGTACTTTGCCGATGAGGAGAAGGCCGGACGTTTGGACTATAAGGGTTATCTAAATCAAATCGATTTGGGAAATGTAAGTTGGGAGTTTGAATTTCTCGTATAAATCTCTCTAAATATTTTTTATTTCTTTCACAGAAAGCCAAGGTCTTGAAGGTCCGTTTCACCCACAAGGGTCTGAATAAACCGGTTAACACCTTGTTTGTGGGCACCTCGCCCGAATTGGAATTGGCCCTGTATACGGTCTGCTTTAAATTGCGTCCTGACAGAACCTGCCCTGTGTCCTTGGGTAACAGTAAATTTGGTATTGTTACCTATTCGTGGCGTTATCGTGGCAAGAGTTTAATTGGTAGTGCCTATCCTGAGATTTAAGAGAGAGAGAATTTTTTAGAAAAAATCGAAATATTTTTTGTAAATTTTATAAGAAAAAAAGAAAATAGAAATAAAAATTAAAAATTAATAACATTTAGAATTTATTGATAGAAAATAGAAGGGCTAGGAAAATATTCACCTTAAAATAAGAAAAAAGACTTTTTCACCACGTTGCCATCTAACGACTAGAGAGCAAACTATCGTTTTGTTCACAGGGTTCTTGAATTTGCTATTTAAATTGAAAATGGGTTTGAGATAAATTCACCACCACAATATGAGATATACAGTGGGTCTAATAATATTTAAACCAATATGAAATAAAATAAATGCAGGTTGCGTTCGAGAACCTGAGTAAATATTAAACAAAATTTACACCGAATTAAAGGGACTGAAAAAATGTTTTTAAAAGTATCTACGCCGAAGTTATGGACCTGAAAAACTTTTTTCTTAAAAAAAATCCACGCCTGAAAACCCCTTATTAAAAATTTGCGCCTATTTTGAGAGCCAAAAAGTATTTTTAAACAAATCTACTCTAATTTTAGGTCACCGAAAGAATATTCTAAGATATTCTACACAGAAAATGTGACTAAAACAGTGAGCGGAGTAGTATAGTCGGACGGAGCCGACCATACGATACCCTACACAACTACCACGAAACTCTAATTTTCTCCTGATTTTTTCCGAGCCTTGGCAATATTTCGGGATATTTGCACCCCCTTGCCCGATTAAGTCAATAGCACCTCTTCCTTACACTGACATATTTTACGGATATTACTAACATTAAGTACAACCCTTCTAAATACTTGTCCAGATTCTCTTCACCGTGAATTGTGTTGTGATGTCCGGCTTTTAATTGTGGCATATAATCCGACTCCAAAAAACACAACAAACTAAGTTTTCGGTCCAATTCATCCCAACATTTTTATCTGATCATCCCTGAAAATTATAGGAGTTGTCCTTGACCATAACTCGAACCCCATCGATATATTTACGTCATCTAATGTGGTAATGGATTACTAAATAATGCGTAAGCACCTGTAAATATTGTCCTGTAATTCCCACATCCGAGTACATACGACAATATAATTGATATCAATTTGAAGGTCAGCCACTCCTCTTGGACATACTGTCAACTTCTCAGGTCTATGTTCTTCGGGAGTAAATATATACAATATATATAAATATTTGTCATTTTTCACACAAAAGTTAGAGTCCATTTGACCCGCAAATAATGGCCAATCATTACTTAAAGGTGGATCTAGGACCAATATTTCGCCGCATTACAAACTCTTGGGGCTGCACAAAGCTGTAATACCCTAACAACATAGTTGTGAAGGGTATAAAAACTACACCGTTTTATGAACCCAGTAAAATATAGTTTTACGAAATCCATACCCAGATTAGGCCACAGAAAAATATATTTTAATGTCATCTAAGAAAACTACTCCTATTTTAGGTCCTAAAAAATTTTGTAACCTATCTTCGCCTTTAATAAGACTCAGAAAATGTTTTTAATGTAAGCCTGTTTTTAGATGCAGAAAATAAAATATATTTATAAATCTAGACCCTACTTCAGAAAGCAGACAAAAATATTCTTTAAAGTCGGGACTTATATTTGGACTCTGGAAAATAATTTTCCAAGCCTAAATTTTAAAATCTTCGTTCAGACTCGGAAAAATTATTTTAAAAATCTGAGCTTATTTAGACACTGAAAAAATATTCTTAAACATTCTATACTTGTTTTAGGAACCAGGAAAGTATGTAAAAATTATCATCTCTTTCGCGTTCCAGAAGAATATTTATGAATTCCACGCTAATTTTATTTTTAAACACATTTTTTCATTTATTTCCCTCCTAATTTAATTAAAATGAACGTTCCATTCAATTCCCTTTAACATTAATTAAAACTATGGCAACTCCTTTACTTTACAATTGGCAACGCGTTGCCAACTACTCTTAATGTGTTATTGATGCCCTACGTTACGTTACGTTAAGTACTAATTACCCACAAAGTCACACACTCTCGCAGAGTCGCAAATCAGTACAACTCCAACTACTGCCGCAGATACATGAAAGCGACGGATGAACGAAACGAAACGACGGGTGTTAATTTCCTGTTCTCGGTTTTACCTCCACAACAAAAACAAAAAAGCTAAAGAAACAATAGATGTGTGTATTTAACAAACAAAAGTTTGTGAAAGAAAAGAAACGACAACAACAACAAAAAATCAAATAAAACGAAAAGAGAGCAGTTTAAACAAAAAATAAACAAATTTTTAGTAAATCTGTTTTTGAAAAAAAAGAAAAATAATAAAAAGAATAAAAACAAGTGGGAGTTTATTAGTGGAAAATAATTCGTGAAACTATTTTCTAAATCTAATTCAGAAAAAATGTGAGTAATTTAAAGGAAAAAAGTAGAAGAAGAAAAAGTAATGAATGGTGTGAGATTTGTGTTAGAAGGAAGATGTTGTTTTTTTTTATTTTCTTCAACTTCAACTCTTCGTCTTCGTGCAATTCATAGAGAGTGTGTGTGTGTGCTAGTGAGTGATGTTTGGTGAGAGAGCACATCTCCCCAAACCGTTGTACGTCCGTTGTATGCGGGCAAACGGTGGTTTCTTTGTCGTCTCGTGTAAATGTAATTCGTAATGTTTTCATTGACTCATGCAAGGAGCACCGTAGAGCAGAGAACCCAGTTAGAGTACGACTTGGTTGTGAGAGAGGATACAAGCAACAACAACAAAGCAAACAACATAAAAAAACATATGCCTTGCATAGAACAGAAAAAAATACACAAACCCTATACAAAGACAACAGCCTGGCTGCCTGCATTCTAAGCGAATGGCCCAAAGGAAACAGCAACAACAAAAAAGAAAAGAAATAGAAGCCGACAACATTTACAACAACAACACACAGACAGAGTAAAAGGCAACAAAAGGCTATGAATAACAATTTACACATCCAGCCAGTCAACCAGCCATCCCACCCACATGCAAATTAGAATGGATGGAAGATTCGGTTGTATTTCTGTTCTTTTTTCATTGTAACAAAACCTGAGCTGAGGCAGACAAGTTTCCGTTTGGAAGGCTTATGAGAAGATAACAACAACAGCAAAAATGTTGCTTTGTTTGTCATTATTAGAAAAAAAACAGTAGTTTTCCCCCTACCCCCTTCCTCTTTCGATGGGCATATTGTGTTGCTAATGTAAAATCTAAATAAACAAATTCCATTTATTCGGCGGGTCCTTTGAATCCTTAATTTCTTTGTAATAGACGGCTTCTTTAATGTCATTATAAAAACTCAAACAAACAGTAATCAACTTGGTGGAGATAAGCTTTGACATCTGAGGTCAGGGATGGGACATATCAATTTGTGGAAAATTGTTTAAGCATTTTTCTTAAACACTTTTCAATGTAAGGACCTTGGAAAATTATAAATCCAGGCCCATAATAGGTCCTGGAAAATTATTTTTAAAAATCCAGACCTATATGAGGCCCTAGCAAATTATTTTTAAACCAGTGAGCGGATCAGTATAGTCGAACGGGGCCGACCATACGATACCCGACACAACTACCACGGAACTCTGACTTTCTGCGAATTTTTATTCCGAGCCTGGGCAATATATTGAGATAGTTGCACCGATTAGAGGTCAGCTGCACCTCTTCCTTAAACTGACTTATTTTCCGAATATTACTATTCATATGCAGTACAGTCCTTCTAATTACTTGTCATATTCCCTTCACCGGGGATTGTGATGTTCGGCTTAAAATTGTGGCCTATAGATCGATTCGAAAAAAAAACACAAAAACTAAGTTTTTTGTCCACCTCATCCCAAAATTATTCCCTGGTTATCGCCGAAAATTATAGACTTTTCAAAGCGATCAGCGCTATATTTTCGCTCTCTAGTGTGGTAACGGGTTAAGTTAACTCCCACACCCGAGTACATACAGCCATATAATTGGTATCAATTTAAAGGTCAACCACTCCTCTTGGATATACTATCAACATTTTGGGTCTATGTCCTTCAGGGGCAAAAATATACGCTATAAAATACAAATTTTGTCATTTTCTACACAAAAGTCAGGGTCCATATCAAAACAGGCACGCTATTCCTTGGCCCGATCCCCTTCTCCATGTAAAATTTCGCGATGTTCGGTCCATAATTGCGGTCTCCGGAGCGAGCAGAAAAACAGACAAAATTAAGTATTTGGTCCTTTTCATCCCCTAAATATTAACGAATCTTTACAATAGGGGTCTTCATTGGACCGAACCCATCCTACATGCAAAATTTCGTGACGATTGGTCCATAACTGTGGCCTGTATCGTGTTTACAAATTATAATGGACAGACTGACGGACGGATAGACACACATGTCTAGATAAACTCAGCTAGTCGAGATATAACGATCGGTATACTCAAAGGCGGGTCTAGGAAAAATATTTTGCGACGTTACAAACTCTTGGGGCTGCACAAAGCTATAATACCCTGAAAACAAAATTGTGTGGGGTATAAAAATCCAAGCCTATGATAGGCCCTGGAAAATTATTTTTAAAAAAAATCACGCCTATAAGGCCCTGGTAGGCCCTTGAAAAAATATTTATAAAAAATGCACGCCTAAGGTAGGTCCTTAGGCACGCCTAAATGCACGCCTAATGTAGGCCTTTGGTGGGCCCTGGATTTTTTTTAATACAGGCCTATTGTAGGTTTCTGAGGAAATATGTAGAAAATCCACACCTAAGGTAGTCCTCTGAAAAAAAAAATATTTTTAACAAATGGCGCCCAACATAAAAAGTTCCAAAAACCTAGATTGAAAGCTGCCATCCTTGCTCCCCAAAAAGCCGGGTAGATTGACAGCCAAACAACCACACACAAATAAAACTTGGAAAACCAATCTTGGCAATAGCTACCTACCACTGATCCTCAAGCCGAAAGCATGGCAAACGTGTGCCCTTTGGTGCACAGAAAAAAATATTTTTGCAAATTCATTTAAAAAAAATTATTATGCGGCTTTTTTTTGACATGCTTGGTTTTTAATCAGGGCTTTTGTTTTGCTTTGCACTTTTTTTCTTGAAATTTGAGTGGCACTTTGGGTTTCGATTGTGATTTGCTACGGTCATCAGATTGTTGGCGTTGACGTTTATTTTTTTCTGCTCTTGATTTGGTTTCATATTTCCATTGGGGTGAAAAGCAAAGCTTCATCATCATCGTTTTCTTTAATATTCATTTTCTTTAACAGAATTGCAGTTTACATTGGCTAATCCAGTTCGACTTTGGCTGTGATATTGTTTATTTGGATTTCGATATCTTGAAATGTTTGTTTTTCTTTTTTCGAATAGAAAAAAACTAGTTTTGAAATTGTGTTTTAGTTTATTATTTATTTTTTTCTTCTTCTTCATCGTTGTAGCCATAAAAAACTCAGCAGCAGATTTTTATTTGTGTAGATTTGTCACAGCTAGAAATAAAATAAAAAAAATTGTTGGAATGCAATCATGTTTGTTTTTTTGTTCACCTTCTCTCACTCTATTGACAGTGGCCAGACAAAATGTGTCTATAAAATATGCAAGGCTAAACATAAGTTTTAATTTAGAAAATTAGTAACGAAATTAAATAACGTTTTGGAAATAAAACGGGAGGTGGGGAGGTTGTTTGGGGGGAAACCATTTCCATTAACTTTTGATCTTTTAATTAATTGAACTAAAAAAATACAAAATATTCAAAACATATATGTACCTCAAAACATTTGGGCGCCACTTAAATCATTTACTGGAAAAACGGGAGAAAGCTGTTTTATATTAACTTATATTATTCAAATTATCGTAGACTAATGAGAAGCGCAATAGAAATTCCAGTTTTTTCTGGGGGTAATATAATAACGATAATAAATCTATTTAAGGAGAGTACAAGGTAAAAATTTGAAACTTACTGAAGAAGATTGGTTTCAAATGTTTACCTTGTACCCGTCCGGATTATTAAGATATATAAAAATATCCAGACATAAAGTCTGAAAGAAAATAATATTTTTGAAAGACAAAAAATAATAATAAATTTCAAGGTTTATAGGCGTGGATTGTTTAAATCTACCGTTTTGAAGATAAAGTCTTTTTTGATCCTTTTAAATAGCATGTTTTTTTTTTTTTTTTTTTTTTTTGTGGCCGTTTTCGGCCGGCATTTTAAGACTTTTACCTATGAACAGATACATACACCGGCTACGCGACAGAAACTCATTTTAAATAGAATATAGAATTTAAGACTTTCTCCTATAGGCAGATACCAACATCGGCTACGCGACAGAATCTCTTGTTAAATTAGAATAGTTTTTTTGGGTGACCGGCCTTTGGCCGGGGTTTTAAGACTTTCTCCTATGGACAGATACCAACACCGGCTATGCGACAGAATTTCCTTGTTTTTGTAGGGTTCTAAGGCCCATATCTTTTGATCCACAACAGATACAGCCACATATCGCACCATTTTGGAATGGACAAATTATGGTCTATCAGTCAGGACTAAAATGGCACAAAGTTCGACCTTTTGAAGTATTTCAAAAAAATCGGGAACCAAAACCCAGTCAAAAAACGGGCTGTATCGCAAAAATACCTTTCCACTCAATGGAAAGGTATTTTTATAACCTTTAAAATGACACCATTTTATATTAACCGGATCTCTAGAACCGGATATAACCGAGTACCCGAGTACCCGTTCGTCCCCCAAGAAAAAAAGATATCCCCATAATCTGGAAAATTTTTCAGAAAAATCTGATCAATTTTACATAACTAGAATTAAGCTAAAAAATCCACGTCTATGTTTGACCGTTGAAAATAGTTTTGAAATAAATCCACGTCTATGCTAGGCCTTGAACATATTTTTGAAATAACTCCACGCTTATGGTAGGTCCTCGGAAATTATTTTTAAAAAATCCTCAATGTTGTGTTCTAGTTGGGCTCCATTTTCTTAATTATACCCTTCACCACACTGTGGTACAGGGTATTATGTCTTTGTGCATGTAACAGACAAAAGGAAACGAGATAGACACATGGTTCCTTTTGAGAATATGCATAGAATCACTTTCTGAGTCGATATATGCATGTCCGTCTGTCCGTCCATGTATTTTTGTGATCAAAGTACAGGTCGTATTTATGATCCGATTTGGATGAATTTTGCCATAGGTCACTTATTTGGTCCAAGGACGAACCCTATTGAAATTGGGAGAAATCGATTCGGATTTAGATATAGATCCCATGTATATATATATATATATATTCGACCGATTTAATGTAAATGGTGCACCAAAGGCCCTATATATCTTTCGATTTGCACGAAATTTGGTATAGCCTACTGAACACATCATTCTAGACCTAGAATGATGTGCCCTGATATTTTGGAAAGCAAAAATTATTTGCTTTTAATAGGGCGCCGCATTTGCTAAATTTGAAATACTAAAACCTATATATTTTTACCTTTATTCATTCGATTTCCTTGATTTATTATATTATTTTTTTATTTTCTCCTCCTCTAATTTTTTGCAAAACCAAAATTCTTTGCTTTTAATTGGGCGCCACTTTTGCTAAATTTGAAATACTAAGACCTTTTTTATTAGTTATTTTATTACATTTCCTCTGATCTATCATTTGGTACTCAATAACTTAATTATTTTCCAAAGATTTTAACACTTCATTTAATTGGGCGCCAAATATTTTTCCCACAAGTGCCCTCATAAAAATCTAATCTTGAGGTCTTTCCCCCGGCTTTTGTCAACCAACGAACATAAAAATAATTACCGTGACGAAAAGAGAGACGGCAAAGAGGGTGATTTTTATTATTTAATCAGCTGTAAAAAGAAGAAATTCCCAATATAATTAATTTTCCTAGTCTTCTAAATAAAACTAACAACAACAACAATTAAAGTGTAAAAATATGTTTATCATAAATTTTAATGTGGGTTTTCTTTTGTTTTTCAGATACCAAAATATATTTGGCAACCCAAAAATACTATCAATTCGCCGCAAAACAACAAAAAAATACTTACACACGCACATATCACATATAACATGAATTACAAGAATTATCCTGCAAAGAGAGTGTGTGGTTTGTGTGAAGCAATGAGAGCCGAGTGGTGAGAGTTGGCTCTGAGTGACAGAGTGGCACAAGAAAAGGCAAGTGTGGTGAAGAGAGAGATACAGAGAGAGTTCCTTGTTATGCTGTGCATAAACGCCCTGTTAGCAGGCTCTCTGTGTGATTGAAACAAAGACAGAGAGAGGGAGAGAGAGTGTGTGTGTGTGAGAGAGCGCCAGTGTGTGGTGCCTCGTTGATGTGCCTGTTAACGGGTCTGCAGTATCTTGTCTGTGAGAAATGTAAGCAAAACGCACGGATACGCGAAGCTAAGCACAACGTTTTCGAAAACCCTGCTCGGCCAGGAATAATTTTGTAGAAAAAATTCAATAGAAATGAAAGCAAAATAGAATTTTGAAAAGTGTAACCTTAATCACAGAGAAAGAAAATAAAATTTAAAATAAGAAGAAAATAAATCAAATAAAAGAGGAAATTTCTTAGTGTTTAAAATTGAAAAAATCGAAGTGAAAAACATAGAATAAAAAATTATTAATTAAAAAAATTATTTTGAAGAATGATTGATTGCAAATCATAAAGCTGTAAGTGTGTGTGTGTGTAAAGCTAAAAAAGTAAATGGAATAATATACAAATAGTGCGTGATAAGTGTAAATTTTGTAGCAAAAAAAAAGAAAAGTTAAAAAAAGGGGGATAGCTCCACTTCAGTGTTCGCTTGTTAAATTTTTTTGACTGGTGTGTAAGCCTATGGTTGTTGTTGCCTCGTTTATGTTGCTGTTATTCTGGCTGTTATTGCTACTGTTTTCATTTGTCGTTGTTGTTTTTGTTGTACGAGTACATATTTTTGGGTGTGAAAACGAAAGTGAAAATCTAGCACAGCAGCCCAGAGTGGAACAACAACAAAACGTAACACCACCACCACCATAAAATAACACCAACGAAGGACCATTTTGGAGCACGGGGAGTCAACCAGCCAGCCAGTGGCATTGTTGTGTGTGTGTGTAACAATTATTTTAGTTGGCAGCAGGACGCCCCCACTATTACCACCACCACCTGCTCCACTTCTCCACTTTTGTGGGCCTACTGATTGTTGTTGCTGTTACGTTTGTTACTTAAAACGTAACGTACGTAACTACAACGTACTCTAGTTTACTCTACGTTTGCCGTTTTTGTGGTTGTTGTTGCTTTTTTGGCACATGTTAGCAATGTTCTCGTTTCCATTTCATTACAGAGGACACACACACTGGATTGCGCCCTGATCTAATGATAACTGCTGCTGTGAATCCTGCTTCTTCTTGCTACAACATTCTTGGGTGGATTATTGTTACATAAAAAATAAAAAAATACAAAAACAAAAAACGAAACGAAAAAAATAAAAATTTTAAAGAATTTCGAAACGCAACAAAAAAATGAAAACGAAATAATGTTTAAAAAAAGAAAAGTGAAAGAAAATTTACCCTAAAACAAATAATAATAAAAATTATTCAAACGAATATCCTGTGAAAAATCAACGAAAAACAAAAACAACAATATTAGAAAAATTATCAACTTTGCCAAGCAGATGTGTTGGCGGTGACAGCAGGACAACATCCTCCTAAAAAACAGAAATCTCGCCAGTGATTGACAGGCTGGCTGGATGTCATCAGGCTGGTAGTTAGAGAAAGAGAGCCAAAAAGAACCACACACATACACATACATATGTGTGTGTTTGTGTGACGTCAAAAAATCAAAATTCATTTGTTGTTATACATAGATATTTAAAAATTATTGTACAACAACAACAACATCAACACTGCAAGCTCCAAAGGAAAGAACGAAAAAAGGAGAAATAAGAAAAATAATCCGAAACTGCCTCCAAAGAGTTTTAGCAGGAAAACAGACACACTCACACACAAAAGTGAGAGCACAGCATTAGTGCGTGTGTGGTGGATTTTTGTTTTTTTCATACACCTCCCTTGCCACCCTCACATTCTAACATTATACACCTTGTCCACATCGGCAGCAGCATCTGCATCATAGTAGTAGCCATAGTAGCAGCAGAAGCAGCAGCATCCTCACCATCATGGAGCAGCCCAGCATACTTGTTAGAATTCTACACTCAATACCGCATGTGAACTATACATTTCAGCGGGTTAATGACACCTTCAATCCGGATAGCGATGTTTATCTTGAGGTGAGTTTTTTTTTTTTTTTTTGCTTTGCTTTCTTTTATATATATTTTTTTTATTATAAGGATTTGAATACAAGAAAAAAAAACAAAAAAAACATATAGAAGGGAAAAAGGATAATGTAAAAGGATATCATGCTCTCTCATTTATTTTATATCTATTTTATTTTTTAAATAGTTTTTATTTTTTTTTTTTTTTAATTTTTCCCCTTTATCTCAATTAGAAGTTTTCTTTCCGAGTTTACAAAACTTTAAAACTTTCCACCAAGTATGGTGGCTGGCTTGGTTGCCTGGTTTGTTTGTTGAAAACCCAACAAACCCATAGTTTTGCAACATTTCTTTTTTTCTGGTTTTCCCCCCAAAAGGATTCCTACCACGTTTAAAGGCTGCTTGGCAATTGTCCACTTTGTTTTCTTCCTGAAGACAAGCAAAATTTTTTCTTTCTTTCATTTAAGAGTTCAAAAGTTTGTTTAAAAAAAGGAGAAATTAATACAAAACTTTCAGCAAGTGTATAAGTTCCCAAACACACACACACGAGCTAAACTACAAATCAAAAAAAAATTGAAAAAAACGGCAGCAGTTTCCAGCATTTCTTGCCACTTCAGATAAGAGAGCATCATAGTAACTATTTTATATTTATTTATTTTTTTTCTACTGCTTCTTCTTCCTCTTAATGCTGTTGTTATTCTTGCTTGCTTTCTTCCTTTGTTGACAATTTGATAAACAAAAAAAGGCAGAACTTTGTAGCAAAAAGGTTTTTTTTCTTTCTTCTCGCTCGATTTTCGTTCTTAGAAAATCAAATGAACTTTGCTGCTGCATGGAATAACAACAACAAATGAAATCTACAACAACAACAATCATTTTATGTCATTTGAAAAATAAATAAAAACAGTTATGATACTGAAATCTGCATTGGCTGGTGTCTTATCTTAGTGGGAAAAGATAACAACCAGAAGACATCCCGGCATACCAGTTTTAGTTTTAGAATTTTATTAAGGTTCTAATTATGGGTCTCTCCTTTAAATAAAACAAGACATATGGGGCATACCAGTCTTTTTTGAATTTTTAGAGATTATTTTTAGGGACCATTAATAGGCCTTGGACTTTTTTCAAAATAATTTTTACCATTTATATACAGGCCTGGATTTAAAAAAAAATATTAGAGTATATTTATAGGGGTGGATTATTTTTCAAAATAATTTTTAGAGACTATCTATAGGCCTGTGTTTTGTTTAATATTATTTAGGGTCTATTTTCAGTCGCGGATGTTTTAAAAAAATTATTACAGTCTATTTATAGACTTGGAGTTTTTAAAAAGGAATTACTAGAGTTTTTTAAAAAATATTATGTTTAAAAAATAATAATTTTTTTTTTTTTTTTTTTTTTTTTGATGAGCTTTCTTAATTAGTTTTCAAAAAAAAAATCTTGTTTTTTTAGGGTCATCTGTCTGAAATAGCTTTGCAATTTTGGCTAGATTAGGCTAAAATTCAAATTATAAACCTCTAAAAATTATTACTTCCAAATATTTTAACACGCCCTTAATTGTGGCCGCTAGTTGGGCGCCATTTTCATATACATATGTTTACCTCTGGATACAAATTTTTGGAATTGCTGAGATATTTTACGTTTTTCGTGCCCTTTATATTTTGGAAAACCAACATTTTTTTATTTTAATTGGGCGCCACTTTTGCTACTTTTATACCCTTCACCATACTGTGGTACAGGGTATTATGTCTTTGTGCATATGTTTGTAACAGGCGAAAGGAATCGAGATAGACACATGGTTCCTTTTGAGAATATGCATAGAATCACTTTCTGAGTCGATTTATGCATGTCCGTCTGTCTGTCCGTCCATGTATTTTTGTGAACAAAGTACAGGTCGCATTTACGATCCGATTTGGATGAAATTTGGCACATGTCACTTATTTGGCCCAAGGACGAACCCTATTGAAATTGGGGAAAGTCGGTTAAGATTTAGATATAGCTCCGATATATAGTTTCTTCCGATTTTACCTAAATAGTGTACAAAACTTCCAATATTGGCCCGATTGAGGCAAAATTTTGCACAGAGTACTGAATTAGGCCCAGATGGATGTATGCCAAGTTTTGTTGAAATCTGTTGAGATTCAGATATAGCTCCCATATATAGCTTCGTCCGATTTTACCTAAATGGAGCACCATACTATCAATATTGGTCCGATTGATACAAAATTTTGCATAGCGTACTGAATTAGGCCCAAATTGATGTATGCGAAATTTTGTTGGTATCGGTTCAGATTTAGATATAGCTCCCATATATAGTTTCGTCCGATTTTATGTAAATGGTGCACCAAACTTCCAATATTGGCCCGAAAAATTTTACACAGCGTATTGAATTAGGCCCAGATGGATGTATGCGAAGTTTTGTTTGAATCGGTTCGGATTTAGATATAGCTCCCAGAGAGTACTGAATTAGGCCCAGATTATACACTAAGTTTATATACGAAGTTTTGATGATCCAATATATGACATAGATATTGTATATATGAGCATCTCTTGTATGTACCCAAAGTGGTGAAGGGTATCATATAATCGGCCCCGTCTGACTTTTGAACTTTCCTTACTGGTTTCTATTAGATTTCCCTGATGATCTATCATTTTGCACTCTACAACCTTATTATATTCCAATGATTTTAACACTTCAATTAATTGGGCGCCATTTCTTCTCTACATGGGTCCTCATAAGAAATCTAATCTTGAGATTTTCCTTAATTTTGTCAACCAATTACAATAAAAGTAATTACCGTGACGTAGAGAGAGGCAGGGAGGGGAATTTTTTCCCTGATATATTGGAAAACAAAAAATACTTTGTTCTAATTGGGCGCCATTTATTTCTCCACAATTGACCTCATTAAAATATGATCTAACGATTTTCTCCTGCTTTTGTCAACCAACTATCATAAAAATAATTATCGCGACGAAGAGAGAGAGAGAGGTCGAGAGGGGATTTTCCCTGTTATTTTGGAAACCCAAAAAATTGTTGTTTTTAATGGGGCGCCACTTTTGCTAAATATTGTAATACTAAAACCATTATATTCGTTACTCTGATTTTTTTTAGATTTCCCAGATGATCTATTGTTATGCACTATATGACTTAATTATTTCCCAAAATTTTAAGACTTTATTTAATTGGGCGCCATTTCTTCACGAGTGTCCCTCTAATAAAAATCTAATGTTAGGTTCAAATCAAATCTTTCTATCGGCCACTTTTTACCATATTAACCATAATTGGATTTTAAACATAGATATGCATATTTCTCCCAACTATCAGATCCAAGAAGGATTATTTTCGAACCGAAATTCCCATGTAAAAATTATGATTCCCTCTAATATATTTCCATTCGTTATTTAATCTAGCGCCTTATCTTTGAGATCCTTATAAACCATAATTTGAATTTAAATATAGATCGGAGTAGGATTACCGAACGCAGGTAGTAGTCGGTTGTTATCTTACACAAATAATTTTATGGCTTCATCTAATAAATCCAATATTTTCACACCGCTGAGAACCCTCTCCAGGCGACTATTTACCTATTTACCTATATCGACAGAGTGAACAAATAAGGATACCCCCGATGTTTATTACAGTGTTAATCCCTGCTGTTTTTTTCTGTTATCACACAACTAAATATTAAGTCATAAATTAAAAATTTCAGTTGAAGTAAACCAAATAGGTTCTGTGACAAACATAACCTCAAATAGTGTGTGTTTTCTGAAGTGGACATAATTTTATGACGCTGATAGAGCAGGTAGCAGGAAGCGATATGTGAAAATTAGACACTAAGCCACAGCGGCTGAGAATTTTTTGAGCACCTCTGCCCTAAGCATAACAATGAGCAGGCGTCATGCACTTAAGCAGCCAGCTGTCTAAACAGAGTTGCCACTTTAAAGGGGGATTTTCTAGGGGACACAAACATTTTAGGGAAATATATTTTTGAAAATTAAAATTAACAATTTTCGATCAAATAATGAAGAAATATATTTCATATTGAGTTTTAATACAAAAGATGATCAGGGTAAAATTCTAAGACGATCTAGCCATGTCCGTCTCTCCGTCCGTCCGTCTGTCCGTCCGTCTGTTGTAATCACGCTTTCTTCTGAAGGAATTGTGATAGGGTGCATAGGGTTGTCTTTTGTCTGCAGGCAGGTCAAGTTCGAAGATGGGATATATCGGTCCACGTTTAGGCATAGCTCCCATATAAGGATACCCGCCAAATTTCGGTATATTTTCTGGTAGCCCCCATATAACGGTACCTCCTAATATTCAGTATTTTGGGGGCTTTGGTCGTATTTTTCCACCGAATTGGCTGTAATTTATTATTTTGAGTTCTTAATAGGTACCAATCTCTCTACAAAAATTTATGTATATAGGTCCATTTTTTCGGATAGCCCCCATATAAGGGTACCCCCCAATTTTCGGTATTTTGGGATTCTTGAGCGCGATTTTCAGCCGAATTCGCTGAAATTTGCTACATTGGGTTCGTATTGGGTCCTAAATGTCTCCACAAAATATTATAAATATAGGTCCACTTTTTCTGTTAGCCCCCATATAACGGTACCTCCCAATTTTTAGTATTTTGGGGTTCTGAGCGCGTTTTTCAACCGAATTTGCTGCAATTTGGTGTTTTGTAGTCATATATGGTACCAAATCTCTCTACCAAATATTATTAATATTCGCCCCCTTTTTGGGGTAGTCCCCATATAACCCCCTTTTTTATATTAAAATAGGTATCTGATTTGTTCCGCGTTTTGAGTTTGGTTCTAAGACTCTATTGTAATCAGTTCACCTGCGGAAGATAGCGAGATCAAAAATTAGAACGTAAGGTTCGATAATGAACTATAGCCGCATTTAGACCTAGACCCTGGTTTCAGAAGGAGTGGGCCGATATTCCCCATCTTCGAATTTGAATTATCAATTATCAAATTTCTGAAATTTGTATTATAATTTACATAATCCGTTTTTAAAAATGTCGGTATAGGTCCACTTTTTGGTATGTTCCCTTTATTTTCATTTCTAGTACCTGTCAGTATATCTATGTTGGAGGGTATCCAAAGTTCGGCCCGGCCGAACTTTACGCTTTTTCACTTGTTATTTTATGACCTTTATTTTGGTAGGATTTTTTTAAGTGGCAACCCTGTTACATTTGCATTACAAAGAAACCCTTCTAAAACTTTCCCAAGTGGCCGTAATTTTAGCCTTGAATTTTCCCAACATATCTTAAGAACATCTCCACAGAGTACTTTACAAAATATTAATATTTGTAGAAGAGTGTGTGTGTGTGTTTTTGTAGGTGTATATGTTGGCATATTTATTTATTAATAATGCATTCTTTCACACTCTTTGTGTGTGTGTCTCTTTTCGTAAAGTATTTATCTAGGCGACAGCGGTGGCTTATGTTTAGTTTATTATTTTAGTTGATTTTCTTATCATTCCCCCCAACCCTGGCCATACAACACCACCACCTTTTTTCTTCTCCTTCGTCTCGTTTTCCTGCATACCTGCTGTGTTTATGAGTTTGTCTTTTCTTTTTTTCTTTTGGGTAATTGTTGTTGTTTTTCTTGTCTTTCCGCCATCATCAGGAAGACACTTTTCCATCATATTGCCGCTGCCTCTGCCACCAGCTTAATGTCGAAATTGTGAAGATGTTTCATAGCCATCTTCTTCTTTGTGTTATTGTTGTTGTTCTTCATGGTTTTTTTCTTTAATACCCATAGTTTCCTGACATTTTACAGCTGCTGTCACTACTAACTAACTACCAGTTACAACAGCCATAGAATGAAATGTCATTGTTTGTCCACATCTATTTATGTGTGTGTGAGAGAGAGTGTGGATTTTTATATTTATAACTAAACCACTGGCTAAGAAGACAAACACACAAAAGGACCATATCTATTTTACACACGCACATACACACATATATTTTTCAAGTACATGCGATTAAGTACTACTCAAGTACCAGATTTCCTTTTTTGCTTTGTCGTAGCTGCTGCTGCTAGTTTTGTAGACATGTCCTTAACGTCATCAGGGCCCTTGTTGTTGTCGCTGCTATTCTCATTGCCGGTTACAAAGCCAAACGTTTGTTGTTGTTGTTGCTTTTGTTGTTGTACAATGACACTGTGACAATTGTTTGTCATTTAAAATGTCCTTGAATTGTGTTATAAATCACACCTTAATGATGGTAGCAAATCGCAGGCACACACACAACCGGACACACCCATTTATTTGTATATTTACGCAAATGTGTGTGTGTGTGTGTGTGTTTGTGCAAATTTACATAAAAGGACAATGTAAAGGACCACAATATTTTAACTGTATTTTATGTTAACTGTTATCAGAGGTTTGTTTTGTTGGTTTGGTTTCGTATTTGTTGGTTAGTTTGGCTATTTTATTGGCTTTAGATAAAAATGACAAAGACAACAAAAACACAATGTGCGGACGGAAATGCCATAAATTACGAAGCCAAAAAAATGAGTAAGGGATGACATTCAATTTTTCCAACAATTTTTTTAATTTTATTTGGAATTTAGAAAATGCTGCATTTTTTTAAATTAAGGAAATGTCAAAGCAATAAAAAAGGGCAACATTTTTATCAGTTGATTCGCTGTATTGTAAATTACACTGCGAGGTCATTTAAAAATAAAATTAGAGCTCTGAAGGTCCTTAATAAATTTGTTCCATTGTGTTTTTTTTAATTATATTTGGAATTTAGAAAATTGCAGAATTTTTTGTTCAATAAATGGAATTAAATTAGGGAAATTCTATAGCAATAAAACAAGGCAAGATTTTTATTAGCCCTCTGGATTTGTTGTCAATTACAGACGAGGTCATTTAAAAATAAAATATAGGTCCTTAAATAGATTATTCTGCGACAAATAAAAATAGAGAAAAATTCTATAAGCTCATTTTTATCAGTTTGACTATTAAAACGAGGTTTAAAAAGGCAACTAGTCTGCTTCTCCTAATACAATTGGGTCGCTACGGAAAGGATTTGGTAAAAGGAACGATCGGTACTAGTTCCAGTTCTTTCATTCTTTGTATTTGGTCCGTTGACCTCATTACAGTGACATTCCAATATGATTAAATTTCTTCTGCAAACTTTTAACAATTCAAATCGAAGGACCAAAATTTAAATTGGTCCTTCGACTTCATTACAGTGGTATTACAAGGTGTATAAGGTGGATAAATTTCTTCTGCAAACTTTTAACAAAATTCTATTTGATCCTGCTTTTAAAATTCTGTTGCTTCTTCTAGCGAACCCTTTTTAGTATTGAACTGAAATTAATTTTTATAACTTATTATCCTTCTACTACATTTCCGAGAGAAAGATAACGCAACTAAAATTTGTCTTCCACAAGTAGAGTTGAAACGTTGTGTAGTTCAAATAAATGTTAATTCAAAATTCTGCTGCTTCTCATACCTGCTGACGAACCATACTTCATAAAAAGAAATTGTAAAATGGTCCTTCGATTGATCAAAATTTCAAAAAAGTCACCGGGTATTCAATACAATACTTTTTATAGAATTACAAGTATTCAATACAATACTTTTTATAGAATTACAAGAATCTGGTCCTTCGACTACTTTTCCAAAACGTTATAGAGTTAGGTCGTGCTGGAAGGCCAAAGTTCAAAGACATTAATTCACACAAGGAACGAACGGTACTAGTTCCACTTCTTTCTTTCATGTAATTCCTTTTGTTTCAGTCGTTCTCGTTCACATCGCTTCTTTTGATTCAATCATCTAAATATTTCAGTTCATTGGCCCAATTAATTGTCGTATGCCAATGAACGACTGAACTAGACGTCGTTAAATTTATCTTAAACATTAATTATTCGAGTATTTATAAAAGTTATATGGACCTTCGATTCACTATTTAAACATTCACGATTTAAGAAAAAAAATATTTTCATAACCTCTTATACCTACAATGAACTAGTTCAAAGAAACTATTCCGAAAAAGGGACAATCGATACTAGTTTAACTTCTTTCGTTCATCTAGTTCCCTTCGTTCCAATCGATCATCTGAATATTTCAGTTCATGAAAATGAATATTTCAGCTCATGAAAATGAAATGAACTAACGTGTTTCAATCTACGATTGAACTAATAGGAACTATGGAACTAGATCTAGAATTTGGTCCTTCGACTACTCTTCCGAAACATTCAAATGTAAATATATTTATTTTGCAATTCAATAGTAGAGTTTGGTTCGTTTCGGATCGAACTAGTTCAAAGAAAGTATTTCACAAAAGTAACGATCGGTACTAGTTCCAGTTCTTTCCTTCATCCCATACGCCTCGAAGGACCAATGTTCATAGTTATGGTTTAGGAAATTGCCATTTTGAAAGGAAAAAATGCCGTACGTGGAAATCGTTACACTACTAAAATGTGAAAATTAGAACAAAGAACATTATTTCAATACACCATTTACAATATTTGGTCCTTCGAGTAATAAAAATCATTGCCTTAGTTTTACTTCGCCTCGAAGGACCAATTTTAGCTATTCAGTTTAAATGTAGTCTAAATTCATTTCACTTAGCCAAACTTCTTTTAATTGAGAATTCATAATATGAGAACGGATGAAACTAGTTCAAAGGAACTATTTTCCAAGGGGAACGATCGGTACTAGTTCCAGTTCTTTCCTTCATCCAATTCCTTTAGCTTCAGCTATTGGTTTTTTGCTTTTTACCCAGTTCCTTTTGATTCAAAAATGTTATTGTCCAGATAATTGACCGTATTAATTGACGTGTACCAATGAAGGTTTGAACTAAAAGGATCTATGGAACTAGCTTCATTTTTAATTTTACATACTATTTAAATACTAATTATTACAACTAAAAAAAATTAATTTAATTTATATTAAAATATTATTTAATCTAAATAAAAAACAAATGATAGACTTATAATTTGTAATCTAATTCAGAACAAATACTCCGCTCCAACACACATAAAATCTCAAACGTCCAACTCTTTATATTTAATCTCCATCCGCTGCCATTTAATACAATGACTAAGTTTTGAAATCCAAACCATTGACACCATGACTCAGACACCCAAATTCAAAGGTATTGAACAAATATCCAGCATATTTTTGGATTCTTAAAAAAGGGGACCTTATTTACGGTCACCCCATCATTTATTTTTGAATTTTCCATAAAAACAGTTTTTTCTTTCTTCCATAACTGGATGACGAATATTTTTTTTTTTTGTTTATTTGTTCTCTGGAATTCTTCTTCCCCGCTGAACTTATGTTGACCAGCATAAAAAGTCATTCAACCACTTGGTGGGTCTGTTTTTTGTAATACAATAACAACAACACAAAGCAACAAATAAATGCAACAAAAGATTATTGAATCATTTTGCTAAGCAGAGAATGCCTCGGACGCTTAACTAAATTGTAGCTTAAGAAGTACCAGCACTCTAGCGAACATTCCCCGGGTTGGCACAACGACCATTCCGAACGCAGCAAGTGTCGGTGTCAGAGTAATGGTAATGATGGCGGTTGCTTTGAAAATCCACCAGCCATACTTATGGCTCATAAAGCAGCAGCATTTTTTTGAAAGCAAACATTTAAGACAACCTCTTGAAAATGCATCAAGGAAAAGAAGAAGAAGAAAAACGAAACCCATATGTTGGATCTTGTTGCTGATGCTTCTAGGAATTTTTCCAAACTATTCATTTGAAAAACAAATTTTTTTTCTTAAGAGCCATTAAGTTATTATGATACCGGTTTTTATTTCTCTCTGGTATTTTTGGGCTGGGTAAGTGTTTATCAATATGAATGGTTGCCGTTGAGATAAATGGAAAATGAATGAATGAGTAAGTGGGTGGTTGTGGGGCCCTTACCCATTCCAAATAAAAAAAAAATAAAACTAGGGAAAATCTAAAGAATTTCCATGTGTGGGTGTGGAGTGGGAGAAGTGAAAGTTACCATGCCTAGTTTTTTGTTTTTCATATTTGTTTGAAAGCGCGTTAAAACTGCAATGCTAATGTAGTCTCCCCCCACTCAAGTGTGGCATCTAAGGATTAGTTACAATGCTCCACTAGAGGCCAACAATGGCAGACAGACAAACACTTGCTAGCATTGCATAGCTTTGGTTTTTTGCTTTTTGTGACAGGCATATGAGAGCAAGTTATTACTCAGCATTTTATTGTTGTTGTCGTCGTTGTTGCATCAACAATATGCCTCGTTGCATCTACTTAACCTTCGTGAGATTCGCATCTGATTGCATGTATAGTATAGTAAATAAGAAGAAGAAGAAAAAAACTGATTGTTTCCATACTTGGTGTTTCTACCGATGATGATGATGACATACATAGATCCCCAATAGCAATAACAACAATAACAGTAACAACAAAATACATCATCGATATGAAATCATGCTTGAAAGTTATTACACAAGTAAGTATCGGCTTTTAATTAACGAGGTCAATAGTCAAAGTAAAACAGGGGGAAATAAATATTTTGATTTTTGTTCGTCAGGCTTTAAGAGGTCCATTGAGTCAATTTGAACATTTGGAGCACTACTAAAATATGAAAATTGGAACAGATAACCTTATTTTGATACGCTATTTATAATATTTGCCATTTCTTAAACCAACGCTGAAATTAGTTCTTCGAGGAGTATATAAATATGAATTTAGATACTTCTCGAAGGATCAATTTCAGTTATGGTTTAGGAAATTGCTATTTTGAAGGCCCAAAATCGTTACTCTACTTAAATATGAAAATTAGAATAGAGAATCTTTTTTCAATACACCATTTATTATATTTGGTCTTCCGAGTAAAAAAAATCATAAAAAATCGTCATCTCCTTAATTCTAAATGCTCCTCGAAGGACTAATTCTAGTTATGGTTTAGGAAATTGCTATTTTGAAAGCCAAAAAATACTCTACAGTGGAAATCGGTACACTACTAAAAAACAAAATTAAAACGGAGAATCTTACTTCAATACACCATTTATAATATTTGGCCCTTCGAGCAAAAAATCTTCATTTTCTTAGTTCTAAATACTTGTCGAAGAACCAATTTCAGTTTTGGTTTAGGAAATTGCTATTTTGAGAGGGACAAAAATAGTCTACAGTGGAAATCGGTACACTACTAAAATGTGAACATTAGAACATAGAACCCTATTTCAATACTCCATTTACAATATTTGGTCCTTCGAGTAACAAAATCCATAAAAAATATTTATTTCCTTAGTTTCAAATACTCCTCGAAGGACCAGTTTTCATAATTATGATTTAGGAAATTGATATTTTAAACGGCAAAAATAATCTATACAGTTTAGCTGTGGTCTAAATTTATTTCATTTGACTTCACTTCTTACTTATCCAATGTCGTTTTAATTGCAAATTCGGCGTACGAGAAAAAAATGTACGGGTGTTACTCATTTTCGCTTTCGAATTCCTTATTTCCTAAATTTGTTTTCCTTATATTCAGCTATTAATTAAACTGAGATCGAAGGACCAACAAAATACTATTCCTATAATGAGAAAGTCTTAGTTTTCTTTTTGGATTTTTAAATTAAAAATAATCTCTCATTCAGTTGGGCTGCAAAAAGTAAACGATTTTATTACATAAATATTTAGTCCTTCGAGCAATTCCAATGCTTTGAGTGCAAGAAATTGGTCCTTCGACCACCTCATTTGGAAAAATATATCAAATTTACATTCGAGAACGAACAAGCTCAAAGAAACTATTCTGCAAAAGGAACGATCGGTACTAGGTCCAGTTATTCTGTTCATCTAGTTCCTTTTGCCCCAGTCATGTTCTCGTTCGCCCAGTTTCTTTTGTTTTAATCTTTCACCTAGACCTTCTCGTTCATTGACTGAATTAATTTTATGTTTATTTTAATATAGTTGAGCTGAGCAGGGTTTCTTCGGACTATGAATTCAAGAAATTGGTCCTTCGACCACCTGATTAGGAAAAATATATGCAATTATGATTACGGTAAGATTTAGTTCAAAGAAACTATTCCATAAAAAGGAACGATCGGAACTAGTTCCAGTTCTTTATTTCATCTAGTTCCATTTGTTGCAGTCTTTCCGGTTTGCCCGTAATCGGCTAGTTCTGGGTTTGGTCCTTCGAGCTCTTCTAAAAATTGACAATAATAAATAATTTTGTCATTAACATTTTTTTTAAACCTTCGACCAGCTCATTTGGAAAAATATATCAAATTTACATTCCAGAACAATCTAGTTCAACAAAAAACTATTCTGCAAAAGGAACGATCGGTACTAGGTCCGGTTATTTTGTTTATCTAGTTCCTTTTGTTCCAGTCGTTCCGTTTTGCTCTCGTTCGCCTAGTTACTTTTGTTCCAATCTTTCGCTTAGATCTACCCGTTCATTGGCCGAATTATTTGATGTGTATTTTAATATAGTTGAGCTGAGCTGAAAAATATATGCAACTATTCCGTAAAAAGGAACAATCGGTACTAGTTCCAGTTCTTCATTTCATCTAGTTCCATTTGTTGCAGTCTTTCCGGATTGCACGTAATCGCCTAGGGTTTGGTCCTTCGAGCTCTTCGAAAAATTGGCAATTAAATTTCATTGAATTGACAACAAATGTTCATTAAAATGATAAATAATTTTTTCAATAAAAAAAATCTCTTCTCACTCTACAAGCTTAGTAGGACCTCATTTAAAACAAAATGGTCCTTCGCTCTCCCCACAAAAAAATGTATCCTCGTATATTTTTCTGTAAATATTGTTTTTTATATTTTAATTTTTGCTGACAACAAGTGTTGACTACTCTACGATATTGGCCTGATTTCATCGTTTTTTGTTTGCACTTAAACTGAGTAGAACATTTTTTTGCTGATGCATCCTATCTATGCATTAATTTGTGGCAAAAAATCCGATTATCGGCTGACGCGGCTGCTGTTGCTCCTGCTTGTAAATCCCTTAGTTTCAATTATGTAAATTGACATAATAGAAAATGAAGCATATTGAAAAGATTTTTCGCATATCTCTAGCTTGATTACAGTCATTGATGTGGATGTGGATGTCGTTTTTGTTGTTCTTGTTGTCATAGTTGTTATTATTGTCGTTGGGCTTTATTATTTTTTTGTTGTGCTGAACCTATTTTGTTGCTGTTGTTTTTGTATAGATTTTTTTACTCCTTGCATTGCACAAATAACAACAAAAAAACAGCAACAACAACATACATACATTTTCAGGTCATGTAAGTAGGTCAAACGAGCGAGCACCAGTATTAACAGTGACAGCCATGGTAGGTTAGTTTTTTCATTCGAGTTTTCTGTTTTTGCATCGGCATAGGGGTGCCGAGGGACCACAGAGAACATGACACGGCACAGTTAACGAGTCACACAGCCAGCAATCCCGAGGACACATGGTGTATATAGAGAGTGAAACAACAAAACATCTGAAAAACCGCAAAAATAAGTGTGCTAGGGTTGAGCGTCGGATGAATATGTGCGGCATTAGTCAAAACCAACATAAGCATTACTTGTTTGTTTTTTTGCATTGGCCAATAATAGATTCTTGTTTTAATTCACAATTCAGTTGATTTGGGATCCCAGAGAGAGAATTAACTCCCCAAATAACAACAAAAAACTAACCACAAAGTTTAGTCACAGCCGTAGCAGCAGCTGTAGCAGTTCAATGAATGGTCTATGGCTTAAGTTTTTTCTCCCATTCTTTTTTTGCAGAGCTTGGTCAGTAGCCTATGTTTTTTTTCTGTTTAACATATTGCACAAATTTAGTTGCCATTTGGCATTGTAAAGTTTTGCAGGCCCACGAGTAGTGGGCGAGTGAGTGACTGGGCAAAGAAAGAGCAGCATCGGCAGCAGCCGTTTTTGCTGAAATTCTTGCGAAAACCCAATGACGTGCATTAACGTCGACGAAGAATGCAAAAACTAGGACAATCAATGGCAAGGATGTCTCTGACGTTTAAATGCAAGCTGTGCATGGAAGAAGAGAGGAGGGGATAATGGAAAATCTGTTGAAAAGACATTGAAATATAAATTTTGCCAGTTTTGTGACGCATTGTAATTTTTTTTTCGTATTTTACGTCATAATCAAGCTAAGAAGAAGAAGAAGTGGATTTTCTGCACACAACAATGCAAAAGGGGGCAGGAACACACCCTCAATGAATTCTAAATTATGAATGAATGCCATTTAAGGCAAAAGGGTGGGGTCAGTGGATTTCTGGCATGTGATTAGTTCAGGGATTGAATGATCGGAAGTTAATGGAGAGGATAACAATTTGAAACTCGGAAAATGCATGATTTGAAAGCATAAAACTAAAAATAGTGGGCTCAATTAATTCTGGTTCGTATTTATGGAAATGAGCTTTCTCTCTCTCTCTCTGAGATATTTACAAGGAATAATAAAAATCTATGATGGTCGAAGGACCAATTCTTTTATTTGTTAAAATGTTGAATTCAATTTCAAACTAAATTAAAAATAATATTAAAAATTTATCGAACGGACGGCGATCGATGTTCTCAGCGTTGTATGGTCGTTGGAAAAAATTGGTCGAATTATTCAGATCACTAACCGAGTTCAATTATACGATTCAGTGAAATGAGCATGTGTTCTAGTAATTTAATTGCATAGAAATTCAATTACAAAGTGGATTCGGTACAGCCACAATAGGACAATTTAATAATGAATATTTCATAAATTTCTCCATCGATTGTCAATATTATTCTGAATATTTTGAATTCAATTTTAAAATATTAAAAATTTGTCGAATGGACGAGAATCGATATACTCAGCGTGATATGGTACGGTCATTATTCAGATCACTAACCGAATTCAATTGTACGATTCACTGAAATGAGCCGTGTTCTAGTTATTCAATTCCAAAACAATGCATTGAAAGATTCAAAATGTATTTGGAGGAAAGAAAATAGACCCCACTGGGGTCTTGCGATTTTTTTTTCTATAGGAAAAATAGACCCAAGTTTCTCTCTTTTTATTTCTATTGAAACCAATTTTATTTTCTTCGTATTTATTTGTTTTTGTTAATAAAAAAATTTGGTCCTTCGAACTAAAATTTATTAATTAAATATTTTCATTTCTTTTTAGGTAAGTTTGAATAAATATTTTCCGTTTTAATACACCGACCAAGGGTTGGGTAAGTAAAATTATTTTATCCTGTCAACACCTTTAATGGTATCTGTGGATCGAAATATAGGATTGGAGACGTATTTGGTTGCAAGCTAGTGGTTCACAGAGTCTCTAAGGACAATATTAGGATTCACGGAGTCCTGATTGTAAATAAAGTATTCAGGGAGCATATCATAGGTGATCCGAAAGCCTAGGAGGGTTCTGTGAGTCTTTCATACATGTGTTGAAGGCTTGATAAGTATTTATCGATGAGCTAAAGGTTCGGGGAGTCTTATATAGACTGTCCGAAGGCCGAAGATGTATGTATAGACCAGCTGAAATCCCAATGAATGCTTAGAAAGTACTTATGGAAGAGCTAAAGATTCAGGTGACCTTTCATAAGCAATCTGATAGCTCATGGAGTCTCTAAAGACAAAGTTAGGCTTCAGGGAGTCCTTATATGCAAACTGAAATTAAAGGAAGGCCTTTATAGACTTTCTGAAAGTTAAATAGGTCATTCATGGGCTTTCTAAATTAAATGGGCTCTCTAGAGAAGAACAAAGTTAGGCTTTTGTGAATGTTCAGGAAGTCATTATAGATGAGCTGAGAGAAAGTTAGAGAGGAAGGTGTGGTGTCTTTCATAGATGTTGTGTTCAGTTCTGAAGGTTCATGAGTATTAACGCTCTTATAACTCCTTTAAAGGTCTGAATGGGGAAGTTTGATAGACGAGTTTAGGTGCAGAGAGTCTAAATAGAAGGTGTGGTGTTTCAGGAAGTCTTCATAGTTCGTCTATGGTTATGGATTTCATACACAGTCTGCCTGAAGGTTCATGATGTATTTATAGACGGGCAAAAAACCCTAGAAGTATTTTAAAGACAAACTGAATGTTAAGGAAGTATTTATATATGAACTGAAAGTTCAAAGAGCCTTTTATAAGCAAGCCGATGGTCCAATGAGTTTCTAAAGTCAAAATTAGGCTTCTGGGAGCCCTCATACACAAACTGAAAATGAATGAAGACTTTAAAAACTTTCTGAAAGATGGCTTTCTTTTCATGGGCTTTCTAAAGATATAAAGTCTCTCTAGAGACGAACGCAGGCTTCAGGTGTTCTTTATAGGCGAGCTGAAAGTAAAAGGGAGCCTTTCATAGATTTCCTGAAAGTTCAGGAATTCAGTTAAAGAAAAAGTTGAGCGAGCAGATGATTCACGGAGTGAACTTCCTGGAGAAGTTTCAAGATGAGTTGAGGTTCAGAGAGGGAATTTCAGGAAGTTGTTGCATAAAAGAGGGAAGTGTAAGTGCTGACTGTTCAGGAAGGTACGATTCGAAGCCTCAGAGCATTTAATAGTAATTTTGAAGGTTTAAGAATGAGGGAAACGAATTTTTACCCGAACTATGATTGCATTCTGACTTATGAACATTTTTCAATCATCTTTCTTTCCATTTTTTACCCCTGGGAAATATTTGTTGTATTATTCTTAAATCAAAAATATATTTCTGTTGTTGTTTTGCCGTCACGCTCATAATGCGTTACATGTAATCAGTCAAACAAAGGCGAGCTAACACAAAAATATTCGAGTTTATCAATTAATGACGACGACGAACCACATCAAACAGAGTCTTTGTACTCCAGACTAGGCCACCAGCACCACCATACCAAACTAGAAGTATGAATGCAGAGATATCAGCATATCTCTGGGAAAAGAAAAAAATGCAGTTAAATAATAATAGTAGTAATAATAATATTAATTGTTATTTGATGATAATGGGAGGGAAGTGCATGTAACACTTATGACATGGTCGGGGCGTCATATCTCTAAAAAAGTAATAATAACAATTATGAAACAAAAGAAGCAACAAATAATAAAAAAATCAATAGATATGAGTCGGCGTCAATGGAAAAAAGAAATGTGTAATAATTCACAAAAAAGGGGGAAATGCTGATGGCTATCTTCCTTTTGTCGTGGCATTAATTGTTGATGGTTTTCAGAAATAACAAGTGAAAAAGCGGTAAGTTCGGCCGGGCCGAACTTTGGATACCCTCCACCATAGATATATTGACAGGTACTAGAAATGAAAATATAGGGAACATACCAAAAAGTGGACCTATACCGACATTTCTAAAAACGGATTATGTAAACCATAATTAAAAATTTTAGAAAATTTTAAAGGATAATTATACTCTCAGCCTTATGGCTAATGAGGGTGTATAGACTTTAACACGGTGAAAATGTGTCTCATCGAAATATTGGTTCTAGACCCCATGTTTCTTTGGACCAAATCCGTTTCAGAAAATTTAGATTTCATCCAAACTTTGCCCATCTTATTATTTCTTCCAAGCTTAGTTCAAATTCTCGAACTTCCAATCAGGGGCTAGGTCTAAATGGGGCTATAGTTAATTATCGAACTTTACGTTCTAATTGTTTATCTCTCTATCCTCCGCAGGTGAAATGATTACAAAAGAGACTTAGAACCAAACTCAAAACGCGGAACAAATCAGATAACTATTTTAATATAAAAAAGGGGGTTATATGGGGACTACCCCAAAAAGGGGGTGAATATTAAAAATTTTTGGTAGAGAGATTTGTTACCATATACGACTACAAATTACCAAATTGCAGCAAATTCGGTTGAAAAATGCGCTCAAGAACCCCCAAATACCGAAAATTGGGGGTACCCTTATATGGGGGCTATCCGAAAAAATGGACCAATATTCATAATTTTTGGTGGAGAGATTTGGAACCTATTAGGAACCCAATGTACCAAATTTCAGCGTATTCGGTTGAAAAACGCGCTCAAGAACCCCAAAATTCCGAAAATTGGGGGGTACCCTTATATGGGGGATATCCGAAAAAATTCACTTATGTTTATAATTTTTTGTGGAGAGATTTGGTACATATTAAGAACTCGAAGTACTAAATTATAGCCAATTCGGTGGAAAAATACAATCAAAACCCCCAAAATACTGAAAATTAGGAGGTACCATTATATGGGGGCTACCAGAAAAAGTGGACCTATATTTATAATTTTTTGTGGGGACATTAAGTACCCAATAAGAACCCAATGTACCAAATTTCAGCGTATTCGGTTGAAAAACGCGCCCAAGAACCTCAAAATACCGAAAATTGGGGGGTACTGTTATATGGGAGCTATGTCTAAACGTGGACCGATATATCCTATCTTCGAACTTGACCTGCCTGCAGACAAAAGACAACCCTATGCAAAATTTCAGCATCCTATCTCAATTCCTTCAGAAGATAGCGTGATTACAACAGACGGACGGACGGACGGACATGGCTAGATCGTCTTAGAATTTTACCCTGATCAAGAATATATATACTTTATAGGGTCGGAAATGAATATTTCGATGAGTTACAAACGGAATGACAAAATTAATATACCCTCCATACTATGGTGGAGGGTATAAAAATGGAACTAAAGCTGAACAAACATATGTTGGCGAGCGAGACAGATCAGCTGTCATTTTGGCATGCTGCGCAGGCGCCCAAGATCAGTAGCAGCTGTCCTACGCGCACAGTAATTACTGGCAAGTAGGTAGGTAGGCTGCCAGGCAGACAGACGGTTCACATTTCGGTACAGTTGTCTTGGGCACATGACAATTGCAGGATAAAAATAAAACAAAGAATTCCCTTATTGGTTATGACTCATTCAAAACTAGAGGGAGAGAGAGATCAAGGGCGAAAAAATCCCTAAACATTATTTAAATCTTGCATGGAAACCCAATAAGTGTGGCAAGTGTGAACATGACATGAGGGTGATTGCTGTTTTTTTTCTTTCTTTACTAAATTACACATACTTTGCTCATAAAGTTCACATTTAAACTAATCGGCTTAGTTTTGCCGACCATTTCATTATTAGCTTCTTAGCGAGCGTCGAGTGTACATACCTGTGAAATTTGAAACCAATTTGCAAAATGCCAAGTTGCTTTTTTTTTATTTTCATGTTATTGTCAATTGGAAATAAATGAAATGTTGTCATTTTTTTGTTATTCGTTATATCCGACTTGTCACTTCTTAAGGTGATGACATGTGTAAATGATATGAGCCAGTGGCGAGTGGGAGAAAAACGGAACTAAACTAAGTGAACAAATTACTGTGCGATTTAAATTTCAAGAATGTGAAAAGGAGAATATTCAATGGCAGGGGAAAATCAAAGGGAAAATATTAATTTAATAAAATTTCAGGGTTGTATCTAAGTATCAACTAGTTTTCAAATGAATTAGCTCGAAGGACCAAATAAAGGAAATGAAAAATTCCGTCTACAAAAAATATGCCTATGAAAAAAAATATTTCAAATTCCAAGAATGTACAAAATTTCACTACGATAACAAATGTTCTCCTTTATAATATGAAAAATAACATAAATTTGTAGGTTCTTGCCGTACGGGACCACACCATTCACTGGCAAAGTTCAATTTAAGGATTTACTGAAGTGAACATGTGTTCTAGTAACACTCTCTAGTTACACTCGTACTTGGAAACTTGTAAAAATGATGGGATAATCAGACGCCTGAAACTAGTAGAAATGTCTTTATACCTTGAATATCATCTGGCCAGTGAAAGATCCAATATGTCCGTCTATTATTTATAGCCCACCCACAAAGTTTCAGGGCGGGTATTTTCTGTAGAACCAATATTCTATATAATTTATTATTTTAATTGAGTGATTTAGCAAGTCCTCAAAGGCAAACGGAAGCTTCAGAAATCTTTATAGATGGACTGAAGCGTATAGAGATCCTTTTATAGAAGACGATTTTTTAATTTCTATGTGGATATAGGAACTAGCTCATGAACGAATTGAAGGCTTATGCCTTTCATGAAGGCTCAGGAAGTATTTATATAAGAGAAATATAGGGTTATATCTGAGACATAAGTTGAAGAAGATGTTTATAAGCATTTTTCAAAATTAATTAGCTCGAAGGACCAAATAAAGAAAACCAATAAATTCCATGAACAAAAATGTGTCTATGAGAATAAGATACCAAATTGGAAGAACATAAAAAATTGTACTACGATAACATGTTCACCAATATTATATAGAAAAATAGTAAAAAAAAGTAGCAAAGTTCAATTTTACGGTTCACTGAAATGAGCATGTGTTCTAATACCTCATAAAATTGCTAACACCCATTAACTTCTACTCTCGGAAATATATTTCACAACTAGAAAAATATTTGATCAATACTAAACAGAGTCTTATTTGGTCTTTCGACTACTTTTTAGGATATTTTCCTGTCCTTCAACATTATCGAATATAAAATGAGATCCGAATATAATATTTGGTCCTTCGAACGTGAACTATTCAAAAAGAATTGGTTATTTTCTTTTAAATTCCCTCGTATTGTATTTTTAGCTTCTTATAAAAATTATAACCGTAAAAATTAGTAGATTCTTGCAGTACGGCGGGAACAGAACCTTTACTAGCAACGTTCAATTTTACAATTCCCTGAAATGAACGCGTGATCTAGTAACCCAGTTTCACAAATTGCAACTACGCATCAAATTTTACTCCCGGATATATATGTTTCTACTAGAAAAATTGTCGATCATTATTGAACACATATATTGAGATTCGTATTTGGTCCTTCGACCACTAAATGATATAATTTCCTTTCCTTCAACAATATCGAATATAAAATGACAATATTTGGCCCTTTGATTTCATGTCAAGCGTGAACAATTCAATTTTTTTGATTATATTCGGCATTTTTATATTCTCAGAAGAAGAAGAAGTTCAATTTAACGATTCACTGAAATGAACATGTGTTCTAGTACCTCAATTTGCCATAAAATTGCTACCATCCATCAAATTTTCCTCTCGGAAATATATTTTTGTTTGATCAATATTGAACACGTATTCTTATTTGGTCCTTCGACTACTAATTGAGATATTTTGCTTTCCTTCAACAACATCGAATGTAAAGTTAGAATTGAATACAGTATTTGGTCCTTTGATCTCATGTCAAGCGTGAACTATTCTAAATTTTTGGTTTGTATTCTTCTTCATTTTTTATTACTTCTCAAGAAAAAATTATAACCTTTAAAAATAAAAATCCCATTAAAATAAAATGTTCCAAAAGAAATTCCAATAATTCTTAAAGTAAAAAAATTAAAATTAATTAGTAATAATTTCTTGTAATTTTATTTTATGTCTCTTGATCTCAATTATCTTAAATTTCCAATAATTTACATTCCATAAATATAATCTTAGGCGAATAGCTAATGACATATGTAGATCGGAGCTACCCTGCCACAAACGTTGCTGTCTGTCTTCCTTTCCATATGGCATTAAGTGTTTGTCGTTTTTTTCTGACATTATTTACGAGAGGGTGGGCAGCTATTTTTGGTATTTATTGGTGTTTTTAGTTCCTTGACACCTTTCCAAAAAAAGTAAATCCAAAATACATCGTCTTGTGACTAATGAGGCACGAAGTGTACCACGTGTTTGGTTATTTTTGTTTTAAAAGAAAATAGTTTTTTTTGGTTCGTCTTGTTCCGCCACAATTCAAGTTCATTAAAACAAAAAAGTATTTTTTCCGTTTTTAAAGATTTATGGTTCCAGACCAAAATTGGTTGGTTGGTGGTGTTGCTGTTGTTGTTCTTGTTCTTGTTGTTTTGTGGGCGTAAATATTTATAAACATTTTGCTAAATTGGTGTATGGAAATCTATTTGTTTATTTGTTTTAACTTGATTTGATTAATAAACAGTATTCGAAAAAATTTTGGCAGGTTTTGTCCACACACACACACACATACAAAAAAATTTATTTAGTTGGCCCAAAATGTCCACACAAATTTTCGGTTATAATTTTTCTCAATTATTCTATTATTTTTGATCGAATTAATTTTAAAAATGACCAATCAAGCCAGAGATTTGTTCTATGACTTTCGAGCAGCGCATACTGCTTGACAACTTAAATCAAATTTAATTAGATTACTGACTGCAAAGCGGCTACAGGTCATTACACACAGAGGAGGCTGAGTGGCTGGCTTGTCCGGCTGTCCATCTCTAATGCTCATCTATTTCATTGCGGGCCAATTTACAAAATTCAAATTCAAGTAATGCTGGTTTTAGACAAACCAAACCGACAACCATCTAACCACACACACACATGCACACACACATATCAATATTCTGCTCATTCATAATTGTGAAATATTTGCGTCCGTCCATCCAGCAGATATCCATCCGCTTGGCTGGCTTGATTGGCCGCCGTAACGAAACAGAGAAACAAACACTCCATATAAGCCGCTTGTTACGCACTTCAGGGTAAAGTACAGCAACAATTATGAAAATTGTAGCCATTGCAGGCAGGCAGACAGCCAGTCCGCCAGCCAGCCATTGGCGGCCGTTTTAGTTGACCACGCAAAAACCCTACATCAAAACAAAATTTTTCCATGTGAGGGTATTTTTTGTTCTCCTCTGTGTGAGAGTGTGTGTTTGTTTTTATTGCAAATCTAAACACACACACACACGGCCACATGTAGAAAAATCCGAAATGTGCGTTGGTTTTGCTGCTACTGACATTCAAACAGAGGTTTTTGTAGGTTGCCCTGCATTTATCCAGCTGCCAGCGGAAATTCATTACACCATGCTGCACCAATGTAATTTTCACACACTTAAGGGGGGGCCTAGTTTAGGGTTTTTACCTAAATTTCCAGGCAAAAAAAAAATAGATACAAAGAACAGACAATTTAAAGAGAGGGGAGAAAGGAAACTGTAGGTTTATAGACAAATTCTTTACATTTAATTTTTGCATTACAAATTTTTGACGTTGGGCGCCATTTGTAACTACCCATTAAATTTTACTCTCGGAAATATAGTTTTTCTAATCAAATATTGAAATATTGGTCCTTCGACTACTAATTGAGATATTTTGCTTTCCTTTAAGAATATCGCATATAAAATGGGAATTGAATACAATATTAGATCCATCGATCTCACGTCAAGCGTGAGCTATTCCAATTTTTTTGCATTTTTTTAAATTATCGCTTCTTATATTTATAGCTATATTATATTATTACCTTAAAAATGATAATTTGTGATTAATCAACCAGAAAAAATATCTGAAAACGTTGGGCGCCACTTTCATATTTTTGCCAGATTCATGTTTCATATATTTGTTAGTGTTTAAAAAACATTGGGTGCTACTTTCACGTGTATTTTTCCACTCTTAAGCAGTTCAAAACGGCCTTTCGAAAAACGAAACAGAATTTGGGATTAAAGAACCGAAAATGTGTATAAAAACGTTGGGCGCCATTTTCTCTTTTTTGACAGATTTATTGGGTACTATTCCCACTGTATTGGCAGAGTTTTTTTATATTAAAATATTGTAAAATTTTCAGTTTTTACGTTGGGCGCCATTTATATGTTATGCATTGCAGAGTTAAATATCGTTTATTTAGAATTTTGAAGAGTCCTTTAGAAATAAAACGCTGAATATAATTTGGTGGAGGATGGAACGGGAAATGTCTGAGAAAACGTTGGGCGACAATTTCACATTTTTGACAGGTTTATCATCATTTTTTGACAATGAAATAAAATTAATCCAAAAAACGTTGGGCGCCATTATCACATTTTTTGTCTTGACTACCTCTTATATATGTTCTTAACTCTGGAAAAAGCTGTTGGTTACACTTTTTATTATTTTAAGATTTTTTTTATAAAACCTAAATATTTCATCATTGGGCGCCATTTATTCTGAATTGCTTGTAAAAGTTGAAAATGATTCCAGACATAAGGATTTTAAAAAGACCGTTAGTAATAAAACATCGAAAATCCTTTGTGAATAAATAATAAAAAGAAATGGTCTAAAAACGTTGGGCGCCATTATCAAATTTTTTTGCCAGGACTCACTTTAAAAAAAAATTATATTTATATTCAAAAAAATCATAAAACTGTTTAAAGAAAATTACCAACTTTTCATAAAAACTAATTTTTTGTAAGGAAATATTCGACCACACGTTGGGCGCCATTTATATATTACTATTTTTAGTAAAATTGATTTTTCTTCGAATAAAACATGTTGATATTAAAACCGCATATTTGAAAAAAAAATGTTGGGCGCCATTTTTGCCAAGGATGATTTTATTGAAATCGATAATTTTAATAAAACATTTTTTGTATAAAAACCGTAAATTTGAAAAAAACCGCCACTTTTGCCAAGGCCGCATTGAAAAAAAGTTGCACGCCTTTTTTACCAAGGCTGATTTTATTTAAATTGATTTTTTAATAAAATATTTTTGTATGAAAACCGCATATCTGAAAAAAAACATTGGGCGTCATTTTTTAAACAAAAATATGGGATACCTTTAATATTGTAAAATCTAAAATTTTTTTATTTTCCATTACAAATGAAATACATTTTATATCTCCCAACCTCCAACATCCTCCTCCAACCACCCATCACTAAAAAAAACCACTCACCAAAATTCACATTGGAATTTTTATTAAAAATTTAATAATTAATGAAATTGCGTGTGTGAGAATCTCGTGTGTATCTATATGTGTTTGTGCATTCTTAATCAAAAGTGACTAAATGATAACAGAATAAAAAAACCAAACACCAACTAGAAAAGTGAATCCGGCGTACTGACACTCGCCATACTCACAGCCGTCGACGACACACCTTACTGACCAAAACCGAAAGCGAAACAAAAAGGAAGTCCTCAATAAAAACGCATCGAATTTAAATTGAACGGAAATGTGAAACATAAAAAAATGTATATGTACATGTATTCGTTTAACACAAACATTACCGATAAATAAAAAACAACAACACAAAAATTACATTAGTTACTTCTTTAAATTATTCAGATAATTTTAACCATAAAATGGAATATTGAAACTGACCATAGATTGAAATGGTCAGTATTAAAAAAAGAAATATAAAAAATAATTGCAAGGCTAAATGATTTATGGAACAATTGGGAAAAAAGTCGTAAAAAATTTAAAGGGCTTTTAGGCATAGCTTGAATTTTATAGGCCCACCAAGGTTAGGAGACCTTCTAGAGGTACAAAATATTCCATTTGTTGCCGATAGAAGACTTTTTTTGGAAAAATATATATTAGCTTTTCCGAACCCAAATAAAACATTAGTGGTCCTTTAAGGTCCTGGATCGATATTGAGCGCCATTTTTAAATGGTATGCAATGTTGGGCACCATTTTTAAATGGTATGCAATATTGGGCGCCATTTCACATATTTTCAATAAAATTCTCGAATTCTATGGTACTGATAAGCTTTTTCATTTCCTATTTTTAAATTTATTTTCATTTTATTTGCTATAGAAGACTTTTTGTTGGGAAAAATATATATTACCTTTTCCAAACCCAAACCAAAAATTAGTGGTTCTTTAAGGTCCTGGATAAACATTCCCAATCCTTTTTTTCAATTTATTTTATTTTTCTAATTTATTTACATCGGCTCTCTGGCAAATGCAATAAACCAAATTAATTTTTGTTGTTATATTGGTCACGTGCCCTCCAGAGACTTAATTTATATTCTAAAAAATAATAATGTTTATTATAAATATGATATCATAGAAAATAAATTACATACTTCAAAAGTGCGCGCACACACACAGAGTACAAACACACACACACATTCGCACACACTCACTAAATTACTGAAATGCATTTATGCTAATGACATGGGTGCGTTTAACTTGGTCATATTTGTAATGGCAATTTTAAATAATTTAAATAGAGATATTTAAGGCTATGTGATTGTTTAGCAAAGAAGGGGCTTAGTCACAGACACACAATCACCTAAAGCTGACAGGCAGGGGCGTAGTTAAAACAGGGATGAGGAATTTGTATTCAAATATTTCTGGTTTATTTGGCAATGCCCATTCTAGATGCCGATTTATTTTCAATTTCTTTTTTTCACATCAATTGTTGTCTGATTATTTGTGTTGTTGTTGCTTTTTTTCGGTGTTGTTGTTTTTAATTTTTGTTTACGTGATTTACATTATAATTTTAGTATTAATAACAAAAAAATCTCAAAATGATTGCTATGCACCATAATAACAATAATACGAAAACGAAATGTTTAATGAAATGTGGCTAAAATGATGCAATTTTTATTTATCTATTATGGCCAGTGGTCAGACAGACAAGCCAACACACTCATACATGCATACACAAATTACTTCATCAATGGGTTCTAGTTACGATTTGAAATTTAATTTTTTTCCATGGAATTCCACTTGAATTTAATTTGAAAAAAATACCTGAAATTTATTTCTTTTTTTGGGGATATGCAATGAAATTAATTTTAAAAATTATTGAGAATTAAAGAAGAAAACAGTTCTTTGTAATTTAACGTTTTATGTTGCAATTGCCAAACATTTATGCTGACCATAAGGCCCCCTTCTCAATGGCCATTGAATAATTTTCTTTTTGTTTATTTTTCCTCATGCCTTTCAACATTTCAAGACAAAAGAGCCAGGCGGCGTTCGAACGCATCATGTGTCCATGTTGCCATGCTGCTGCTGCATGCTTGCCATCCTATATTTTGGCGTCGATAATTTTGTTTATGGCCCACGTGCGTGCCATATGCTGGAGAATTATTTCACAATATTTTCCAAAAAGACCAAACCTCAAACTCCAGGCAATTCATCAAAAAGAATTGCAATCAGACTTCCACCAGTGAAGTGGTTTTCTACTTCATGCATTTTCAGTTTTTTCTCCTCTTCACCTTCTCCTTCCTCTTCATGTCTTTTTTTGTATTTTATTGAGATAAATATTTTTTGTTGTTGTTTTTTTACATTTGATTGTAAATAAGAAAATAATGCAAATCAAGGGGAGAATATGTATGCGTCATGGGGGGTATTAGGGTGGTACGTCCAGAAATGAAAGAAATTTGAATATTGAAAATATTACATTAAAAAAAGTCCTCAGCTCTATAATTTGTGATAATTCCAAGTAGAGATATCAAATAGAAACAAGAAAAAATAAAATATACGTTGGGCGCCATTTCTAAACAAATTAAGAAACTCAGGCATTCTCAAGCAATTCTCAAGCCATTTAAGATTTTTAATAAAAAATTGCTTTAGGCGCCAGTTGCAAAATTGTGTAAAGGTCCTGAAGTGCTGATATCCAATTTTAGATTTTTTGTAATTTTGTGTCCATAATTTAGAAGCAAGAAATAAAAATTTAATTTACACAATATGTTGGGCGCCATTTCTAACTTTTTCAGAGACTATAAAGCCCGTAGGTACATAAATGGTAATTATCTTCAAATCGAAAATAAAATTACATACTTTTTTAAGACTCTGGATATTTCCAAAAATACTTTGGGCGTCATTTCTAAAAATGTAAGAAACACCGACACTCTAAAGGAAGATATTAAGTTATTGAATACAAAAATTACGTTGGGCGCCATTTCCCATTTTTTTTAAAGAACCTGAAGTACTGTTCTCAAAATCTAGACTTTTTTGTAATTTTTGGCACTCATTTAATAAGCAATTAATACAAATTATGTTGGGCGCCATTTTTAAAAACTTATTTAAGGTATTGAATAAAAAAATACATTGGGTGCCATTTCCAAAATGTCTTTAAGAACCAGAAGTGCCGATCTCCAAGTTTAGATTTTTTTGTAATTTTATGGCCAACATTTGGAAGAAAATAATAAAAATTTGCAATTATATGTTACGTTGGGCGCCATTTCTTACAGTTTTCAGAGACTCTGAAATCCATAGCTCCAGATTAAGAGACTCTGAAGTTTATCAATGGTTTTGGATTTTAATAGTAATGATTTTTAAATAGAAAATAAAATTACAAGCATTTTTGAGACTCAGGATATTTCAAAAAAATGCGTTGGGAGCCATTTCTTCAGATCTGAATCTACACTTTGTTGCAATTTCATGAAAAACAATAGAGTAATAGGAAATATAATATATAGCATCATAATTTTTTGAGACTCTGAATATAAAAAAATACGTTGGGCGCCATTTACAAAAAATTATTCTATACGCTAATTTTAAAAAAATACATTGGGCGCCACTTTCTACATTTTAGGTAAGTCTGACGTCTAAGTCTAATCTGCTCGATATTTTGTGTTATTTAAAAAAAATACAATTGACGTTGGGCGCCATTTACTCTATTGCTTGCCGAATAAAATGGCTGAGATCAGAAACTTTTTGGATTATTTTTTTTATAAAATTTAATTAAAATTTGTTATATCTGCTTATATTTGCCCTTATGAATATTGACGTTGAACGCCATTTACCACAGTATGGGATTTTCCTTGAAGAAATCTTAGGAATTTTTATTAAAGTTAAATTAGAAATCCTCTACTTGGTGCTGTAAATGTAAAATGGTTGAGCTCTGAAGGTTGCCTGCTCAAGCACTAAGTAGAGAATTTCTACAAAAACTTCAATAGAAAGTCCTAAGATTTCTTGTTGTAAATGGCGCCCAACGTCAATTTTCATAAGAGCAAATATAAACAGATATCAAATTTGTATTTAATTTAGTAAAAAATCAACCAAAAAGTTCAGGCATTTCATTCCACAGGTTGCCCTCTAGAATAAAAAATAGTTACTATTTTCATATCGCTACTTTGTGACTCTCACATGTTGGGCGCCATTTATTAATTTTTTATTTAATTTCAAATCTGGTGCTCTAAGTTTATGTTTTTCTTGTGGGGATCGCCTTAGTAATTTCTCCTACCTCATTTGCCTTCAATAACAAAAAAAAACACTTCCTTTTCACTCCACCCCAATATACTGCACTCCGTCTGAATATCCATTCACCTACCTACTATTTGTAGTAATAATGAGCGCAACAATCGAACAAAAAATCCTTTTGTCCCCCTTTTTTATTTTTCTTATTTTTATATTTGTAATATTTGCCTTTTTAATGAAAAAGAATAAAGTAAAGAGACAAACAAACAATAACAAAAAATGCAAAAAAATATATATATTGTCGATTGTTTGTGTACACACACGCACACAAGAGAACGCATATGAGGAATTTCAGTGACAGTGGAGGATAAATGTAAAGGGATTAAATGGGGAAAAGTAACAAAAAATAAAAAAATAATAAAGAAAAATTAAAACAAGCTTTATTAATTATACCCAAATTAATTTATAAAATGTTAACATTGTTGTTTTTTTACTTTTTAAAAAAAAATTAATTTTTATAAATTCTACTAATTAATTATAATTTTCCGAATGTTATTGAAATGGAAAAATGCATGCAGGTCCACTTTTCTTTAGTTCCAATTTGGAAAGAGGTAATATGGTGCAATGAATGGGAGACTTTTGAGTTGTTAATTAAAAAAAATACGTTGGGCGCCATTTCCAATATGTTTCTTTATTGAATAAAAAATATCTAATATCTATCTAAGTTTTTATTGAGAAAAAATGGGCATAGGAAATATTATGCAAGGAAGAGTAAAAAAAATGCGATATATGTTGGAAGCCACTTCTTCTTTCAAAAAAGTTGTTTTCGGACTAAATCCAGGGAACTTCTTATTAACCAACAACTTTAATTATCCAATACTCCTAAAGGGTTCGACTGTGTTTCTGCCAGTTGGGAACCATAGAAAGGGTCCTCGGATGCGAGATTAATTTTTCTGAAAAAAATCCCATTATTTTTTATTCGATTTTTTGAAAAACTTCATTTATCGACATTGAATTTATCGAAATGAAAGAAAACCTAACAGAGGCAACATTTTGGGTATTTAAATTTAAATATATTTTAATTTTTTTCCCAAAAATGCCAATTATCCTCTTTGTGCATATATTTATTTATTCGTAACGTATGTGTGTAGCCTCAACGTACTTACACACATACATACATATCTACCTCTTATTTGTCTTTATGCAAAATGTTTCTCTCGGTTAGTTAGGCAAGCATAATACAACACAAGGACTTCCGGTGGTAAGCATAGCTACTACAGTAGTAAGGATGCTTTTTTCGTTTTTTGAGCAAAAACCATTTTGGGGTTTCTCGTTTTCTTCTTCTTCTTTTTTGTTTTATTTTTTTCTTTTCTTTCTCTTTTGTCGAGCACACATTGAGGTTACTGGTCTGCTCTACTCGGCATCTCTTGTACATCTCTTGTTTCTAAACTTTGTTTCTATTGTCTTTCGTTTTGTTGTTGGTTTTGTAATCTTTCGGTTTATTTGAATTTTATTCCTGTTTCCGGTTTCTCATGGTATACCATAAACACAACTACTACTACCACACCGAAGACCTCCAACCTTTTTTGAGGTCAAAAAGGAAAAGCAGAACATTCGATGATGTTGATGAGGATGGGGATGGGAAATGGTGATGACGATGATAGCTTTGTCATACCAATAAAGGTATTTCAATGTACATACATATGTATGTGTGTGTGTGTGGGGCCCTGTGAGTCAGGCCCCAAAAAAGCCAACGAACCAACCAACCAGGTAGCAGCTACTGTTCACAATTTAAATAGTTTTGTACTTCTGGCCTGACATGGGAATCTCACCACAATCTACAATATAGTGACAGCTCATATATATGTTACTCTGAGTGTTTGTGTATGTGCGTATGTTTTGTGATCCACAAAGTTGATTTAATACAATTTTAATGTTGTCGTTTAACAACATCGTCGTAGTCGTCGTCTTCTTGACATGTCAGTCATAAAATGACGAAAACACAAAAACCAAAAGAAAAAAAGGAAATAAAAAATAAAAACAGCAGCAGTTTTTTGTTGTAGTTGTTGTTATTTTGCTTCAAGTTATATGACAGCCATTTCAAGAAGCATAGCTAATGGCTTATCCATTATAACAAAATTTTTTTGCTTGTGGTTTTTTTCTCTTCTGTGAGGTGTGAGGCTCAAGCTCAATCAATTTAGAAAAAATATAAAAAATGCCAACAGCAAAAAAAACGGTGAAATAGCTGAGATTTGTTGTTGCTGTTGGATTTTTTGTAATCAGAAAAATTCGTAGAAACATTGTTAGCACTGTAAGTCTCACAGCCACTTCAAAGTTTTTTTTTCGGCCCCACTGGAAGAACTTGCCAAACAAGTAAATCTTCATGGAGTTTTTTTGTTTTTTTGTTTTCCTGTTTTCCTCATTCTCTGGCTCGTAGCACAGCATAACGAGTATTAAGCCAAACACCAAGTTGGCTCAAATGTAAACAAAACACAACCCAAACATAATCGCGTTTTACAGATCAAGCAGCTAAGTTTTGTTGCTGCTGCTACTTGTAATGACTTCGTTGTAACATCGGAAGTTTTTGTTTTTTTTTAGGAAAATTGGCATTGGGGAAAGGCGGGCACGAGAATTTTGATTAAGGAAAATTGGCGAGAAGAAATGTGGTGCACAGACTGAGGAAACTTTTTAAAACAAATTAAAAAAAAATATATATAAAATACGTTGGGCGCCATTTCCAATATTTTTCTTCCTTCAAAAAATATCTAATATATATTTAAGTTTTAATTAAGGGCAATTTGGGGAGAGAAAATATACGTTGCATGAAAGAAAAGACTTTTGAGTTAAAAAGTTAAAAAATAAAAAATACGTTGGGCGCCATTTCCAATATTTTTCTTCTTTAAAAAATCACGCGAGAATTTTTTATTACAGAAAGTTGGGGAAATTTGGTTGAAAAACGCACCTAAACTCCCTAAAAATAACGAATATTTGGCGATATTGTTATATGGGGGATACCCCGAAACTTGGGACTTTTAATTGGGTATTGGCAATTTGTGATAGGGAGATTTTTTACCCCATGAAAATCCAAAAATAAAATAAAATACAATTCAGTTGAAAATAGTTTATGTAAAAGAATATGAAATACTTTGGGCGCCATTTCCAATTAAATTAAAGTATTGTCCAATTCGCCTTCTATTCTATTCGCTTCCTCTATATATTAAACGGTTGGAACGGCATACTTTTGTTCCAACCGTTTATTACTTTAAAAAAGGAAATTCCTGTAAAAAATTCGCTGTTGCAAACAAAAATTTACTGTGAAAAAAATTAATTTAGCTAACACCAGTTCTGTGAATACCTAATTTTTAACTGTGATTTATATTATTATTTATTTTATTATTTATTTTTATTATATAAATGTTGGTGAAGTCCCGTTTTTTAATATAAGTAAATAAAGAAAAATTAATTAAAATTTTGCTCTTGAAAATGTTGGAAAAAAGCCAACGATATTTCGAGTTTTCAAATATGAAATAAAAATCGTTTTAATTTCATATAATTAGCTGGGTTATACAAAAATATTATGCAAGGACACTGCATTGTGATCATCATTTAGAAGCAAATAATTACAAATTTCATTTAGAAATTACGTTGGGCGCCATTTCAAACATTTTGTTTTATACTCTGAAGTCCATAGCTGCGAATCTATATATATTTTGTGCTTAATGGTAATTATTTTGAAATAGAGACTTTAGATATTATTCGTTGGGCGCCATTTCAAAGGTCTTGAGCTCTGAGTCTAAACTTCGTTGCATTTTCATGGAAAAAATTTAGAACAAAATTTATTGAAATTACAATATATTTTTGAGATCCTTAAAGTTTTCAAAAAAAAAAATCAAGCAACAAAAAACGTTGGGCGCCACTTTCAACATTTGTCAGCAACTGACCTTTGAATATCACAATTATTTTCAATTTCATGATCAAATTACAATATTCTTTCAAACAAAAAAAAAATACGATGGGTCCCATTTCCAATTTCTTGCTCTTTCTTCAAAAAAATACGTTGGGCGCCATCTTTAACATTTTTTTTTGCATTTGAGCTTTAAATATCCCATTTTTTGCAATTTAATGATGTAGGAAAATAATTTAATAAATGTAACTAGGATGCCACTTACAATTCCCCTTTAATTGTACAAAAACAAGTTTGGGTGCCGTATCAAAAAAAAAAAAAACGTTGGGCGCCATTTTTAACATATTTTAGTATTTAACAAATAATTATTATTTTTTTTACATTTCATGGCAATTATTTAGAAAGAGAATGGTGCAAATGAAACTCGAATGCCATTTACGTTGGGCGCCATTTCCAAAAATGCAATTTTTGATATTTTTATTAAAATTATTTGTACAATTTTTGTTAATAAAATATAATATGTTTTATTTTTTCTTTCCTATATGATGCCTGCAACTGTTTATTGTATGAAATATTTTTCCCTTTTATTTCTTTTGTATGAAAAAAAAGAAAATTCCTTGTATATTTTCTTAAAGAAAATTCTTCTCAAACCTCAAAAGGCAAATATGTGTGTCATTAAAAATCTGTGTGTGTTTCTTTTTTTTTGGCTCGACTTGACTCAAAACTTAATCACCGTATGAATGAACTCTCTGCTCTGCAGTACGATTTTCTTTTATTTTTTAGCTGCATCATTGAGAGAAATCCAAACAAATTTCAGTTCACTTTCAAGTACATACAGCAATTTTTTTTCATTTTTTTTTTTTTTCATTCGAGTTTTGAAGATTTTGCCCCAGAATTTACTGGGATTCACTGAAGTGACCCAATAGTTTTGCAATGCAACCAAGTGTTGGTTCCTATGGCTAAGTGTTTGTTATATGCGGTGGGGTTTTTTCACTCCCCTCTGTGTTCCTGTTTTTGTTGCGAAACAGAGCACGAAGAAATATGAAAAAACAACAACAACAGAAATTGCAAAATGGGAAAAATGGAAAATCATGATGCTGCTGCCACAAATGATGATGATGCTGACGATGACGATGGAGGTTAAGTAGGTTTGTTTGTTTGCCATACTACCACTTTCTAGAGTATTGAGTCTATTACAAAAGTACATACCAAACAAACACCAACAACAACAACAATGAATAACAAAATAAGAACTACAACAATAATAACAAATAAGCAAACAAAAAACTAACTAAGTGCTGCTTTGGCTGGAATATATATCTTGAGTAGCTCTAGCTAACTATTGGCCTGTATGTACATTGGCCCCCAAACCCCAAAAAACAGTACAAAAAAATCAACATCGCACACACACCCATACCCACTCTCCTCGGGCAGTACAAACTCCACTGCTGCATCTAATCCAATTTGAGGCTTTGAACTGCTTACAAAAGCAGATTGTGGTGCTAAATGCGAATAAAGCTAAAATTTCAAATCAGCATTTACTGACCATCGAACGACTTAAACTGGGTGTTAGACTGGCACAAATGGCAGCAGCAGAAGCAGCAGAGAATGCCAATAAATCTAGGGAAAATAGAAAAAACGACTGCACTTTGTTAAAAAATTAGCTCAACATATTGAAACCATTCCTTTTTTTCTGCTGTTCAAAATGCAAAAAGGATAAAAAACACGAGATTTGAAAGCAAACTAGCACAAATATGTATTTAAGCCATACCCCCTCCACCCCGCTCACTCCCATTCTCCTGGGTGTTACCATTTCAAACTGTTATTTTTTTAATTGAATTTTCATTGGATACCAGTTAAGCCAGGCGGACGGACGAACGGTCTAAACGTAGCTGTTAGAGCCTAACAGGTCTGCTGGATTTTTTTTTGCAATTTAATTATCAATGGATGTTTTACTCCTTTCTCTTCGTTTAACTGGTCAATAAAAATACATGTCTCTGTCGGTCTGTCTGTCTATCTGTCCATCTATCCACCTGTCAATAACAATTTATTACTTGTTTGCTCTATAAAAATAAAATAAAATGGAATGACAAAAAAAGCCGAGGAAAAATCTCAGCGAATTAATTTAAATATTTTCGTTAGCAACATATCCTGCAACTTTAAATTATAATCTATGCTCTATAAAAACTCTTTGCGAGAGGATAGGGAGAAAGTAAAGTGGTGAAAAGGGGGAGGACAACAAATCTCTCCATACATATAGAAATTTAATCTCAGTCATTTATGCGTGACATGTTTTCCGGGATGATGCTTTATTTCCACTTCTCCTCTCACTCTCACACTCAGCCTCTCTATCCCTCCTGTGGGACACTTTTTCTCTAGTTTTTTACAGATTTTAAATAAAATTTTTGTTAGGTTAGGTCAATTCTATTGATATATAAAAAGACTACATTAAAAAAAACTCAATATCAATTTTAATTATTTGTCATTCCACCCCATTATCCAAGCATTAAATATTTAAATACAACAGAAAATATAAAACTAGCCATCTACATATGTGTCTGTACAGTACACGAGGAATATGTTTAAACATGTTGTGTTGTGTTTTGTTTAGTTAAATTAAACTACGATATGGACATTTTTCGACATGGAAAACATTTCAAACAAAATATTTACACGCACATAAAAATAAATACCCACACACATACATACATAAAAATAGTTACATATATACAACTAAATATGTATATAAGCTCATTTGTCGTACATATGTATATACACAATTTATTTAATACTATATACTATTTTCGGGTGACATACATTTGTGGATAAGTATGTATTTCGTTAGTTTTCACATACACATTTGTGTGCCTATGTGTATGTGTATATGTATACACAGAGTATGCTGATGACGTTTGGTGCTGATGCTTTCGACTAGAGTTCAAGGCATTCCCTGCCTGCCATGCCATCCATGCAAAACCCAAGAGGTAATCAATTTGTATAAATATTTTAGTAGGAAGCACTCACTCAACGACAAACACACACCGACACACACTTGGGGAGCGTACTCCAAAAATGTGTCCTTCGACAATGAGGCTTAGCTTTGCTACAACCATTTAGTCATTTTGTGTCTGTTTTTTTCTATTTTTTGATGACACAAAAGGCAGCACCTCCTAGACTAGCTAAATATGAATGACTCTAATGAGATGTTTGACATCAATTAAGGCTGGTAGAGATTTTTTGTTGTTGTTCATCAACGTTAACAGGAATCAAAATTAACCTAAAAAATTTGTACTCTGAACTTGTTGACTTGCTTGTGAGATGTAATAATAGATTCGGAAAATTTGTTATGGGGTTGAAGAATGCAAGGAGGAAAAATATTAAGTTTTGGAAGAGATGGGTAGAGATTTTGGCGAAATAATTCTGAAAATTCTGACCAAAAAGTATACCCTCTCACTAACCAAAAAAAAAAAAAAAATACACCCTTCAGCTGGTCAGTTATGGCCTCCATCAGCAGGTCTACCATGTCTCTATTTAGACCATCCAAGAAAAATGTTATTCTACTCCTCTATAGAGATTCCATAGACTTTTTATTTTAGTTTTTTTTTCACACGTTGGGAGCCATAACCTTCTTTTCCTTCTACTCCTCCATAAAATTTCCATTTATAGTATTTTCATTTTAATTTGTATATGTTGGGCGCCATTTTTATTTTTTTATGATTTCCAGCTTAACTTTGATTGCAGATTCAGCTTATACATAAAAACGTACTGCTACAACTCGCCTAAGATATATTCACAGATAAAACCAGGCATTGAATTTGGGAACCTTTAGCTCGCCCATGAAAGACATTCTGCACGTTTTGATCGTTCATGGAAGATTTTTTGAACCTTCAGCTAATTGTCCAAAAAAACATTGAATCTTCAGCCTGTTCATGAAGAGTGCCTTAATCTTAAAATTATTTACGAAAGACTTCCTGAATTTCCATTTCTTTTTCAAGGGCTCCCTGAATCTTAAGGCTCGTCTATAAAAGACTTTCTCATCCAAAGGGATTTCCTGAGATTTCAGGTAATCTGTAAAAAATTCCTCAACCATAATATCACATATGAAGACTTCTTGAACCATTTGTTAGTTTAATAAATATTCCGGAATGTTTAGCTCTCCTAAAATTACTTGCATAAACTTCAGCTTCTGTAGAGACCCTCTGCATCTCTAATCTGATCTATACAGGCCTCCCAAACCAGAAGCTAGCCTTTAAAGGACCCCCTGAGCCCTCAGCTCCGCTCGCATTTTAAGATTCCCGAACTTTCAACATATCCATGAAATACTCTCTCAGCCTTCAGCCCTTCTAGAATGACTTCCTGAACTTCATTTGACATAAAATGGCTCTCTTAGTGTTTTTCCTTTCCTTTTCCTTTCGGTTCGCTTTGAATCTTCAGCTGGTCTATAAGAACAGCATGAAGCTGCATCTGGTCAATAACAAATTTTCTGGGCCTTCAGTTTATCTGGTCTATAAATACTTCCTGAAGCTTCAATGCTGCTATACAAATTCCATTTGCATTCAGATCGCCACTTAGGACTCTGAAAACCTTCCGATCTGTAAAAGACTCCCTGACATTCAGCTAGTCTTTGAGTCATCAGCTCGCTTATAAAAGATTCTCTGAGCCTTCAGACCCTTCATAAAAGGTTTTCAGAATCTTCAGCCCACCTCTAAGAACCTTACAAACCTCAGCTAGTCTATAAAGGCTCTTTGAACCATCTTTGAGCCATTATTTTGAACCCTAAGCCTTTAAGATCATCCATAGAAGTTTTCCGGCTACTTCCCGGATTCCGCACATATTCAGCATCTCTATCAGATGGTCTACAAATACTCCCACAGCTTCATAGCATCTATAAAAATTTCGTCAGCCTTCAGCTCGTCACAAAGGACCCTATAAAACTTCCGATCCGTCTGTGAAAGACTCCCTGAACCTTTTCTTTGATCCATCAACTCGTATATAAAAGTTTCGCTGAGCCTTCAGATACTTTATAAAAGGTTTTCAGAAACTTCTGCTCAGCTCTAAGAACTTTCTAAAGACTCTTTGAATCTGCAGCTCCTATATAAAATACACCCTATGCCCACAATTCCTTCATGAAAAGTTCGCGGAAAATTCAGCTTTTCTATAAAGCCCTCTGAACATTCAGTTCCGAAAAAAAATAATCCGCTTTATTTTCAGTCCAATTTATATTACAGACGCTTTATAAAAAACATTGGGCGCCATTTTCTGCATTTATGTCTAGTCTGTGAAACATTAGATCGCATATGCCTTCAGTTTCTTCATGAAAAGGTTCCAAAACATTCCTCTACTCAATGAACCTTCAGCTCTTCAAAAAATCGCTCTTCTTTTGTTCAGTCCAATTTATATTGCAGATTCCTTATAAAAAATGTTGGGCGCCATTTTTACTTATTTATTTAAATTCAATTTCCTTTGCAGATCTTTAAATCATTCAAAGTAATATATTTATTACTTTTTTCTTTTATTCCACACTACCCACTCTAATATACCTACAATCCTGGCTTTTCAGATTCCTTATAAAAGAAAAACGTTGGGCGCCATTTTCATTAAATTAAATTTTCAGACCCATTTCCTTTGCAGTTATTTCAATTATTTAATGGATTTTAGTTATTTTTCTTATATTCCACACGACCCACTCTAATATACCCACAATCATGGCTTTGTTTGGCTTTGTAGAAATGCTAATTAAATTCAATAAATTATTTTTGGTTTTTCAATATTCAAAGTCAATTGATAGATAAGTCAATTAAACCGACATTCCTAGACAAGACCTGAACCGACCCCGCAACAACAACAACAACAACCCATTTGCATTTCTCTGACAAGATGGGAGATGAGTTGTAAGTCAATAAGACAATCTTTTATCATCATAAGGAATGTTTTATTAGTCGGTTTGTCGGTCATTACGACGATTGATTGGTCACACAATTAAAACCAAGCCCAGAACAAATTATGAATGGCAACGACTTAAGTGGATTTTTCACAGATAACCACACACATACACAACTGGAATTCTCAGCCTGGGAATTTCGATGAAAGAAAAATTTCGTAAATTTCGAAAAATGTGGCAAATAATCAATCGATAATCTAGCATTCTGAGAACCTACAAAGTCAATGACCTTTATGTGAAATTTTGGTCGGAAATCCAATATAATTTTCTATACATAGTTAGCCACACACATGTTTTGTATTTTATTTATATTTCGTTCGTCATGTTTGTGTTTTGATTTCATTATGCAAAGAAACGAGGCAACGAATAGAACCGAAACCAGAATGAACCTCTCCAACACCACCACCACCACCACCATTGCCTTTCCATTTTGTTTCCTTAGCATAATTGAAGGGGGAGGCGAACGTATGCCTGGTATTGAATTGCAGTATAATGAATGGTTTGTTGGCTGACTAACTGGCTGTTTGTGCCAGCACCATGCCGAACTCTACCACCACCATCTTCCTCTTCAACGTCCTCATCGTCATCATCATTTACGGCTCTTTAAGACATTCTGCACAATTTTTACATTGTTTCCTAAAGTAAACGTCATAAATTCACAGACATGTCAGATGTCTGCTCCGGTTACACATATTGAAAAGCCATTGCAACAAATTTTTGACATTTGATAAATGACTGCACAGAAAACCGAAGGAAAAGAAAAAAACGAAGAGAAAAGAAACCAATTGTTCGAATTCTAATGGGCAAAGTGTAAGTGTTGTTGATGGCTTGGAAATGCCCAATCGGCAGAACGGCCCGTTCGACCACCTAGTTGTTTGCCATACAATTCCAATAATAATTTTTGTTCGGTTCTTTTTTTAAGTTGTAAAAACTCTATATTTTTCCAGGCAGTATCAAGCCAGGCATTGGCAAACTCTTCTTGGATTGGAGCCATGCCAGAAAAAAGGGTGGCCATAAGTTTAGGATTGAAACATTTTTTAAAGACAAAAATTTAGAAAATGTGTAGCAATTTTTTTCATAGAAATATTCTAGGATATTTTAAGTAATTTCGGAAGAGGGCTGAGGAAATTAGATGGGTCCTAATGAGTCCAATTTGTATTATATGTCCCAAAAATAGCCAGTATATTCGACGCTAAACGTAATATTTGAATAATTTTTCAGTCCAATTTGGATTAGAATTTTCCATAATAAACCACACGTTGGTCGCCATTTTCCATTTACAAATATTAAATTTCATGTTCAAAATAAAGAAGATATTGAAATTAAACACAACAGGGGGAGAATCTTGAAGAATTATTTAAAGAAATATCAAATAAAAATGCTACAACAGGTGTATGTCCCTCATTGGACGCCAATCTACTTAAAAGAAAAGGAGTCTGTACGAATTTCAGTTTCTTGACTGAAATAAAGGAATTGAAATTAAACACAACAAGAAGAGAATCTTATAGCCTAGACAGACGACAGCCTTAATTTGCATTAACAGCCTTAATTCAAATTAATTTTAAATCCTCATTTTTATATGTTGTTAATGCACAAAATCAAACTGAATTTATACTGAATTAGGCAATTTCAATATGGCAATGCTGTCGAAAATTAATTGTTTCTTGTCAAATTTATTTATATTTATGAAAACAGAAATAAGAAATGCAGGCAAATCTCAACCATTTTTTAAATCAGGAGCTGTTTTGCTATGATCATAGTTGCTATTCCTCCTTTATGTCATGTATCTATTCCCTAAAGATGTAATCCCGAAAAAATTGAAACAAATGTAAAAAAATGTCATCCTACACACAGACAAACAATTGTTTTGAAGCAAAAACCTGTTTCGTAAATGCAGAAATTCTCGTCTGTCAGGGGTAAATATTAATTCAAATTAAGAAAATTTTAATGCAAATTAAGGCTGTCGTCTGTCTATGGTATTAGACGACTTTCCGGACAAACTTTAATTGAATTAAAATTGAACAAGGGGTGCCCCACATTGGGCGCCATTCTTCATAAATATGGTAGAAGTATCTATGAATACCAAGACAATAATTTTTTAATCGCCCAGATTGGGACGTTATTGAGAATTGGTGAAATATCAATATCAAATATCAATTGCAAATTTTACATGAGGTTTATGCCACCTATTGGGCGCCATTCTCTATAAATGACCCAGGAGTTTATATAAATGTCAGTTTCATGACAGAATTAAAGAAAACAAGAAGAAAGATCCAAGATCTTGGACGACAATTTTAGAGACAAGCATTTATTAAAAATTGAATAAGTGGTGCCACACATTGGTCGCCATTCTTCATAAATAAGAGAGGAGTCTCTATGGATACCAAGAAAACAATTTTTTCAATCCCGCAAAATGGGAAACTTTTAAGAATTCTTCAATGTAATTTCTGTAAGAGATTTTTTGTTAAGAGAATGATGCCCCACTTTGGGCGCCATTTTTTATTTAAAGATATTAAATCGATTTTATTGCTAAACTCTCAAAGAAATATATAAAATTATAGCCTCCGGTTGGTTACAAGAACCATTCTTTGGGGAATCCGTTAAATTTGTTGAGGCCAGGAGATAGGAGAGGGGGAAATCTTCTCCTTCATCAAGATGGGAAGCTTTTCGGGGGGTAATTGAGGAATTTTTGTGGAAGAAAAAAATCAAAAAGGTTCATTCTGAAATTGTCGATTCAATTTCTATTGAGGATTTCTAAAAGAAATATTTTATTGGACCCATTTATCCATTCTCAGACAGGTAGATAACTTTTGAAGCAAGCATAAAACCTCTAACGAAATGAAAATCTGTTAAATCTTTTTCAGTACATTTTCTATTGGAATTGCCTTTCTAATAATTAATCACCTTCGTGAAGAGGCCCAGGAGAAGCGGCTAGTATATCCACAATTTACTATTTTTATAAAAACATGCTCTCAGCCCCCATTCTAATTAATAATCGCAAGAAGGCTGTTGGGTAGATTTTGCTAAAGATCAAGTTCTTTTAGAAAGGAATTATTAAGTTCCGTATGAGAATGAGAATATATGTTGAAGAAAATGTTGATAGATATGAAGATATGTGTAAATCCGCTAAAGAAGTTAAAATCTGTTCAACCTTTTTCAGTCCATTTTATAATGGAATTTCTTTTCGCCTTCGAGACCAAGACAAGCTTTATAAAGCTTTCCTGGGACTATTGAAAATATCCACAAGAAGGTTGTCGGGTAGATTTTTGTGAAATTTAGGTTCTGTCTGAAAGAGATTCTTAAGTTCCGTATGAGAATATTCGTAAAAGAAAGTACATTTTCTAATGCCTAGATTTAATTAGAACATGTTTAGGTTCAACATGCAGATTACATATTTTTCAGTCCAGTTTATATTGGAGTTTCAAATAAACATTTTATCACAATGAATTAGATTTTCCTAGTCCGTTGAAGTTCTTCACTAAAAGAATGTTGGAATATTTTCTATGGCTTTTCCCTTTCAAAGTGCAAGTGTTTCCGTTTGGATCAATTTTTTTTTTTTTCATTTAAAATTTTAAAAGAATAAAATTCTTTAGAATTCGGCAAGATCACAAATTCGTTTCGGTTTTACTTCATATCAAAAAAGGGTTTTCCGAAAAACAAATTATTTTTTCCAAATAATTTCAAATATCAAACCTGACGAGCATACATAAGTTCTCCCCAACCACCTTAGGGTGGAAATGACAGAACAAAAAAAGTGAAATTATGATTATTATTTTTTTGGCGGTCCTCACTTTCAAACCCCCGCTCATAACAAAGCCTCACGGGGCTCTTTTTGGCTCGTGTTTACTCGTTCGTTCTTCAACACAACAATAACGAACGATTATAGATCATTAACAATTTCATTTAACGAAATCATTAGGGACAAATTACAGACATTCATAATGACAATAAAATAGTTGGCTGGCTGGATGGCTGGCATATTGCCGCTGTAGTTCATGCCCATGTCACGTTTACAGGCAACGCTGAATGGCTTGGCTGGGCTGGGCTCACTGCTGCAATAGGAATCATTATTCTGTGCTATTTCCGTTGCATGTCACTTGGAGTATGCAACAGTCAGCCACTACCCGCCACCCGGCCTTTTGTAAATGATTTGACATTTTAAGCGTACATTTCCTTTGCCAGCACTTCAACACCATTTGGGTATATGTATATGACTTTTCCCTAACTCCCTACCTAATTCCCTCCCGAGCTCTCCTGTAAATCGCTGACTTTTGTTGATTCTCTAACTCTAAGTCGTTTGGGCTTAATATGGTCGGTCACTTAATCTACGTTGGCTGAATAAATCTAGGTATCAGTTAAAGTTTTTCTTTTGCTATTCCATAAAGAGTGCAAGGGAATTGGAGAAAAAAAATTTGCACACAGAGTCCAGTTGAGGAACTTTGTGTCCAGCATAACTATCTTTATGGGTGGTAGCAACTAAATCAAACATAACCCTCTGTCCCGGCTTTTTTTTAGAATTTACACAATTGAACTAAATGTTATGCCATACTCCTACACTGCAGCTTCCAGATTTTTTATTTTTCCATTTCTTTTTTTCTATTTCTGTGTTAAGTAAACCAACAAAAAAATGCAGACTATTTTTTCCTCGGTCCCTCACTCCCTCTCTCTTCTGGGAATGGTTAAATTTAAATTCTGAATCGGAATATTGTGGCTTGGTTACATACATACATATGTTTCTTCGTTTTTTTTTTCTGCCATTCGTTTTGATAATGTTTGCAGATACTGTAACTATGTATGCATGGACATCAGATCGGACTGCCTGCCTCCCACCACCACCACCACCAACTTCGAAATTTACATTTAAACTTTTGCACTCCATCTAGATGAGAATATACACATAAATTTCCTAGTACGTGATTAGGTTCTTTGTCGACCGTCCGAAGTCGAGTCATGCAAAGCATTCATAATACACTCATACATGAATTTATGAATGTATGTGTATGTCGTTGTGTCACCTCCATGGGAATTTGTAATAGAGTTGATACTGGACTAAAGTTCCTTTCAACTTATTTGTTTAGTTTTTTGTTTTCTATATCAACATGATATTGTTAAGGAGTTAGTTTTGCTCTGCAGCCGCACATTGGGCGCCATTTGAAAATTTTTTATTTTATTTTTTAATTTAAGGCCACTCCAAATAATACAAAGGGAGAGTTATAAGGGCTCAATATGACTTATTATTTGGGGCGCACATTGGGCGCCATAGTGAAAAGAAGGGGAGGTTTTAGGTAGATTAGATTAAGTTGGGCGCCACTTTTAAAGTTAGGGTGTCATATTATATTATAATTTAAGTCCCCCAGACACTTTTTATTAATGAAGATGGAAGATTATGTTTTGGGTCCCACGTTGGGCGCCATTTTTAATGTTCTAGTTTCATATTTTTTTCAAATATAATTTAATTCCCTTAAAAACTTTTTGTTAATAGATAGGAGTATTTATCAACAAATACTAAATAAGAAAAGTATGTATATTACATGGGTCCCACATTGGGCGCCAATTATAATTGATCTATTTTTATAAAGTTAATTTAGGAAAAACTTTTCTTCACATCTTCCAAAATTACAAAGGGCTTTTTTTATTCACAATAAAATACAGTTTAGAAAAACTATGATTTATTACATGGGTCCCACATTGGGCGCCAATTTGAGATTCATTTGCTATTTAAACATTATTTAATATTTATTAAAGAATTTTCCCATGTAGCTTCCAAAATCATAAAAAAATTATTTATTCATAATCACTGCAATCTAGAGAAACTATTTGCAGGACCCCACATTGGGCGCCACTTTTATTTACATGAATAATCCCCACTCTATAGCTTTTAATAACAGTAATTTAGTGTGTGTGTGTGCTTCCCTCTGAATCATCATCATCAAATCGAAACCCTTTATTATGATTTATTTCCTCTACCATCCCCCCACTCTTCGCCACCATTATTTCCGCTTGGACATTTTGTTGAATTTTTGACAATACTTATCATTCTCGTTCCCTAACTCAATATTTATCGCACACACTCATAAGTATGTTTGTCCGACAATTGCTATTGTACTTAAATAATGACCCCCTCACTCGCCCTCTATTTTTCCAAAATCACTTTAAATGCGGGTAATTTTCAAATTAAATGTCCAACGCATATGCATGTAGGATGATATCGCGCTCGTTGTTGTTGTCGTTGTGATTGTTTGAGCTATTCTTTCATTTAGAGTTGGACATGTATGTATGTCCCTCCACAATGTTTACAGTTTTGCCAATTATGTGTGGGTCGTAGTGTTAGACACGACTACATAATGAATACCGGAATGGAATAGCGAATGAACGATCAAATTATGGGAAATCACGAGGCGAATATTCCATAAGAAACGGAAGTAAAGATTTTGTGAAAAGAAAAAAATAATCTTTTCATTTTGTGGAGATTTTAACTCATTGAAAGGGAGTTCTTAATTGGCGCCCAATATGAGGACATCATGTAAATAAAGATAAAGAGGAAACCCTATAGGGGAAGTGAGATTGAAGTCATTGAGATGCTAGGATCTAAGGATCTACAATATAAAATGGACCTCCAATAAAAATGAACTGATAGAAAAGCTTTGGTCTCAAAGAATCTCTAAATGAACTAACTAGGAAATCTCTATAGGTGAGGTTAAATTAAGAAGTTATATTTTCTGGAAGTCTCAAAAGATACGTCTCAGAGCGTCGTTCGTATAAGAGTTAGACATTCAGAAGGAGCAGAAAAGTCAGGCAGATTCTCTATTGACGAATTAGAATCTCTGGAAGTCTCTAAATGTAAGTAGAAGGTTAAAGAAGTCCAGCTAATGTTTCAGGGAGGCTCTAATGGGGAGTTTGTTGCTAGGAAATCTTTCATAGGAAACGCAAAGTTCAGGGATTCTTCAATAGCAATGTAAAGGTTTCGCGAGTTCTTTATAAATGAGCTGAAGGTTCAGGGAGACTTTCAGAGACGATACGTAAGTAAGCCTTGCACTGGCGAACTGATAGTTCAGGACGTTTTGTTTCTACTTCAAAGATGAAGTAAAGGTTCGGGGTGTTCTATATAGACGAACATGAATTAATGGAGATTTTCATAGATGAGCTGCAGATTCAGAGACAGTTCAGGAAATTCTGACAGTTCAGGGAGTCTTAATAGGCGAGCTAAAGGTCCAAGGAGTCTTGATAAATAAGTTGAATCTTTAAGGAGCCTCTGATAGATACTATGAAGGCTCAAGAAGTCACTAAAAGCAATCTGAAGGTTCAGGCAGTCTCTGATTGAAAAGTGGTCCTCAAAAACGAACCGAAAGCCATCACTGAGCACTTAATAAATATGCTGAGGGTTAAGGGAGTGTCTAGAGGTAAACTCAAAGATGCAGGTGTTTCATGAGGGAAACTGATAAATAAATTGAAGGTTCGAGGAATCCCTAAAGGCGAGCTAAAGATGCAGGGAGCATTTAGTAGACATTTAGTAGATATTCTAATGGTCCAAGGAGTCCAAGGAGAGAGCCTCTGATGGATGTGATGGAGGTTTAGGGAACCCTTTTTAAATAAGATGAAGGTTCAGAAACTCTTTACAGATGAACTAAATATTCAGGGAGACTATATAGACTAACTGAATGTTCAGGGAGGCTATGTAGACATTCTGAATAATCGGAAGTCTTTCATAGATTTGCTTAAGGTTTAGGATAGCTTTGATGTTTAAAAAGTCTAAAAGCAAGTTGAAGAAGGTTGAAGGATCCGTAAATAGATTTTCCATTAGAATTTCCTTAATCAGATCGTAACGGGAACGATATAAAGGTTCAACCAATTTCCCTTGTCTATAAATATAAGTTTCTGAGAGCACTCGATAACTAAGCCGAAGGTTGAGGGAGCCTCTGATAGTTAATATAATGGTTCAAAAAACCTCTGAAGGTTCAGGTAGCGCCAAGATATCCTCAGAGACTAATCGAAAATTCATTAAGCCCTTTATTAATATGCTGAAGGTTCAGGGAGGGTCTAGAGCCAAACTCAAAGTACTGACCCGACAGAGGCTGTCAGCTACAAATTCTGGTGTTTCTAGAGGCAAACTGAAGATCCATAGAACTTATAATAGATAAACTGAAGTTTGAAGGAGGCATTCTGACAGTTCAAGGAGTCTAAATACAAGCCTAGATATGTTCATTGCTTCTGATTAATAATGATTTCTCCAAATTTTGGGCTCTTCAAATATTCTCCTTTCCCATATAATATTTTCAATCCAATTTTTATCAGAGCTTCCCTTTATTATGTATTTCTTTCAGATATTATTTTTAGATCCTCCATTTTCATTATTTCAAATTAATCTAAATTTTCCCCATTCCTTCTTTTTCTTTCCAGAGCCTGGGCATATTAGCATCAATACCCGCCGGTCTGCTGATATTATCACTATTTGGTCTACTATTATATCTGCTGACACGCTGCTGTGATCGCAAGCCACGCAAACCCAGTGCCCAACGCTGTCAAAGTTGTACGCTGGTAATAATTACATTAATGACATGCGCTTCAATAGGTTTAGGTAAGAACAAAAACAAAATGTATTTTTTCCTGACAACTATAAACAAGGATAAAGGAAATAGTTTATTTTTTTATCTGGCATTGTAGCTTGATAACTAATTTTTTTTTACCAATCCTCATCCTTGGCTATTCTTTTTTTTTGTAATTCCTCTACTTCCCCATTTTTTTCTTCCTTGTCGTCTATATAAAGAGACGTTAGTTTTACAACACTAATTAGATAAATTGTCCGTATTTACTCAACAAACACACACACAGACACAATACATGTGTGTGTGTGTGCGAGAGTGTCGTCCAAAGTTCAAGAGTTCATAAAAGTCGATGACATGCATTGAACAATGAAAATACGTTCCTATTTTTCGTTCTTTATTTTACGTTTTTTGCTGTCAATGTTATCCTTCCTGTTTGTCGCAAGACTTATTATAACCTGCGGCATATAAAGATATCTATTGTCTTTCGTTGTTCTTCTGTTATCTTTGAGTTATTTTTGGTTATCCTTTGTCTTGCCTTCTTCTGTATTTTTTGAGGGTAATTTTATTATTTTATAAAATACAATTATTTTTCTTTCTGAGGATTAAGGGCCTTGCTGGTTGTTGGCCAAGTAGTCGACGAAAAACTACAGCAAATGCCAACAGTTTAGTTAGGCAAATCTGGTCACCCGAAACCGGAAAAAAAGAATTGTCATTGTTTCTCCTTCACCCCACACATAAATCTGAAACTATTGTAAAGCAAACACTCACACACACACATATCCGAAAATGAAAATAATAAAATTTTCAAAAGGACCTTCTTGCCAGTTTAACAGTCTACCAACCAGCTAGTCCGACTGTCTACTGCATAGTTTTGTGTTTGTAATATTGTGATTTGCCTGCCAGCCAGCCAGCCAGCCTTCCTTAAGTTTGGCCAAAATAATTCAATTTCAAGTTTTGTGTTTTTTTTAGTTTTATTCTTTTTCGTTGTTCCGCTTCATTTCAATTTGTATTAATTTTTTTGCACGAAGTAATAATGCTGCCAGTAAAATAGGAAATGAGAACGCCAAAAATATAAAATGAAGGAATTAATTACACATAACCTCATTTATGGTGACTAAGTTAGTTTATCCATGCGGCAGTTGAATTGCTACGTGTTCACCTCCCTCTGTAGAATCCACTGAGACCACTACTATTTTTCTGTATTTAAATTAAGAACAATTTCGAGAGATAATATGTAAAAATTAGGCTGATCTGAAAATGAGAAATGAATGTCGTGCTCTTTAGGAGAGCTCTTCAATAGAGGATTCCCTACTCAACTATAAAAGCTCCCTTTTAAAGCCCTTATAGGAAGTCATTCTTTAACAGTCCATATCGTTTCGAACCAACTGTGACGATTTATTTTGAACTTGACGTTGGGCGCCATTTCCATGTTTGTACAAAAACTTCTTTTTTGAGAACTTATCGAAAGTCATTTTTTGGCAGTCTATAAAGATTTCCTTCGGACAGAATCTGTTTAACTCTTAGTTTTAGTTCAATTGTGGCTATTTATTTTGGACATTACGTTGGGCGCCATTTCCACTTTTTTTGTTTTTAGAACAATTTTTGCAATATGTCTAAAAAATACCTCTATTATATTGTCTAAAAAGGATCCCCCAATTTCGACTCCCTTCAGCTAAACCATACGGACTCCTTAAACCTCCAACTCGTCTATGATGACTTCTAGAAACTTTAATTCCCTTATAAGAACTATCATAACGATTGTGACGATTTATTTCGAATTTAACATTGGGCGCCATTTTCACTTTTTTGTTTTCTGAAAATTTTCTGTAATTCAGATACATCTTATCTACCAAAAATACTTCCTATCTTCTTAGGATCCGTGCATTTCGAATACTGAGGCTCCCTTCTGTTGGTCTATAGAGACTCTTTAAACCTTCAGCTCGTCTATAATGATTTCTAGAAACAATAGTTCGTTTATAAGGACTACCCTAACTTTCATATCATCTGTTTGAATCATGTCTTATTCTTAAAGCAATTGTGACGATTTGTATTGAATTTAACGTTGGGCGCCATTTTCACTTTTTTGTAAAAATAACTCCTGTCTTTAAAGGATCCCTTCATTTCCTCTACTGAAACTTCATTCAGTTATTCTATCGAACTCCTTTAACCTTCAGTTCGTATATGATGACTTCTAGAGGCTGAAGTTCATCTATAAAGACTGCCTTGTCCTTCAGATCCTTTATAGGAATCTTGTTTTACTTTGAGATATATTGTGACGATATATTTTGAATTTAACGTTGGGCGCCATTTTCACATTTTTATGTTTCAAGCCATTTTTATTGAGAATCCATCTCCAAAAAAATCCTCCATAAGTCTGTCTGTAAAATATATCTTCATTTCGAATATAGAGAGACTCCTTTCATCTAGTCTATAGGGACTCTTTGAACCTTCAGTTCGTCCATGTTCGTTTTTAAGGACCTTTAACCTCCTTCAATCTTCAGTTCGGCTATAGAGACTCCCTGTACTCCAAGCTCATAGAGATATTGCAGTTTGGGGAAACTGTTTCAGCTTCACTGAAGCTAAAGGGACGGTCTCTACATTTTGCTTGTGTGTAGAGACTTCTTGAACCTTAAAATCATTTATAAAAACTTCCTAAACTTTTAGCACGTATCTAATGACTCACAAATGGGAGCCATTTATTATCTGAATGTTAAGTCCAGTGTGTATGTGTCTATAGCACCGTCATGAGCCTTCAACTCATCGATGTTGACACCCTGGACATTCAGTTCATCCATTGAGATTCCCAGAATCTTTAGCGGGTCCAAGAATAACTCCGTTAGTCTTCAGCTCATATAAAAATACATGCAGACTTAGTTCGTCTATGGAGACTTCTTGAGCATTCAGCTCGCCTATAGACTACCAGGACCTTCAGCACATCTGTGTATCTGAACCTCTAACTCGTATATAAATAATGCCTGAACATTCAGCTTATCTATAAAGATTTCCTGAAACTCTTCTATATAGACTCAATGAGCATTAAGTTCGTCTTTAAGGGCTCCTTCAGAAAGTCTATTAAATTATCCATTAACCACCAAACCAAAGGTTCGGTTTGTCTATGAATCACTTCCTGAATCGTTGGTTTATCACTTCAGGAGAGCCTATCTTAACCAGATTCTTCGTTGGTCGTTCAAACATTATTCCCTCGAATTTTCCTGATCCTGCCGCTCATATACAAAGACTACCTGAACCTTCAGCATTTTAATGAATAATTTCATGGACCTTTGGTGTATCTATAAAGACTCCCCGCACTTTTGGAAAGCCTGTCTTATTCAGCTTCCCTTTTTGGTCACTCAATCACTAATCCATCGTCTCTTCCACTAATCCATCGTCTCTTCCTATAAAGCCTACCTGAAGCTTTTCCTTGTCTTTCAATCTCTTTCTGAACCTTCAGCTCTTGTATAGTCATTCCCCAAAGCTTCCTTACTTCCCCTTACTTCTGGAAAGACCCCCTTAAAATTGGTTAAGAATAAGAAAGGCCCACCAATCTTAGCTGAGAACAATCAAACGTTGGGCGCCAATTTTATTTATTTAGATTTTCAGTCCAATTTTTATTGGAAATTTCACTCTTCCATAAAGACCCTATGACAGCTAATCTAACTTAGCTAATCCACAAATCTTCACTAGCTCTTCAGTTCCTTCGTAAACCTCTCCTTTCCGCTGTTTAATCCACTAATCTTAGCCAAAAACTCCACAAACTATTTGCCAAAAAGTCCTCAGGCTCCATTTGCCTTGTGGTTTGGCTATTATCTAACAAAATGCATAAATCAAAATTCTACCTAGGCTTCCGAACATATTTTTCGAATGAAACAACAATATTATCGTTTACTCTTGGCCATCCAAACCAGCGGTTTTTATTTCGTAATGCCAGACACTTTTCGTTCTGCCTTTTTGGAGCTCCCTTTTTAAATTCCGCATTGGTTTTGATTATGCTTTTCCATTTTGTAGTTGTTTCTTTTTTTCTGCCGCCAAATGAACACCCACGAATTTTTCGCTTATATGGTCAGCCATAAGCTAACCAAATAAAAGCAACAACAACAAAACCGACAGAGATATCCATTAAAGTGGCAATCTCCGTGTGGCCTGTGACAGTGGCACCCATGGTCCAAGTGGCTGCATCAGCTGAATTTCTGAGCATAATTTCCAATTTAAATATTGATTGCATTTGCAGCAGAACGTTTTTTAAGATCATTGACTTTTCCCCACACCCCCGCCCCCATTCCCCAAACGAATTCAATTAATAATCGGGTCAATTGATATTGGCATGGCGGTATTATAACAAGAAGCAGCAGCATCAGCATCACTTTGTAGTTATGAAATGCAGCAAAAAAACGTTATGGCTTAATGGGTGGCTGTATATACCTCTATCATACCCCCAAACCTCTGTCCCATAGCATTCAGTATTTTTTATTAATTCATTTTTTTAATTCAAGCTTCCTCTCTGTCTCTCTCTCCTTTCATTACAGGTCTCTATGGTAATGATGATTTCCATAACGGTTTGCTGCAAGCATTCAGTTCCGGCAAACAAGTCGAAGGACTTGTATTAAGTTTGAAACGACAGGTAAGTTAAGCAGCACATACATGTTTAGAGTTGTAGTAAATTAAAAATTAAATTCCACCCAAAAAACGAAAGGAGATTGGCATGGAAACCATTATAGGAAATCTCCTGTCCCCTTTTCTCCCTCTCGCCTCCTTTATAATCTGAAAACTCTAGACCATAACTAATGTAATATTTAAAATAAAAAGTGACAAGGATGTCTTCCATAAGTATCAGTAGCATCAGCGG